>NC_090953.1:4417857-4726250 GCF_040807025.1 Struthio camelus
TGCTGAAGAGTCTTTAAATTAGCTCTGTCGCCAAGGAAAGCAGGTATTACAAAATTACGTGCTTTACGGCGACATAAAATAGAATGACTGAGCTTCGTAAGGGCACAAGTACTTACTGTAGGTGCTTGAACGTGATATCTGGGAAGCCAGTTGCTCTGGATCCAGAGGGAGATCGACAGAGGGCCAAGACATACGCTCTCAGAGTCGCTATCCTCTCAACACGGAATTTAGTTTCAATTAAATCAAGGTGCGTTCCTACTACCAACACCACTGAATTTGGAGCTTTGGCCTGCAAGAGAAAACACCAGCTATGACCTAATGCAGACTACATCACGGTAAATACAATGAGGACTTGTGAAAGTACAATATTTAAGACGAGGAAGTTACATACACGAATATAAAATGAAGGCAACCTGGCTTGGTAGCTGGACAACAGCAAAAAGTGACCTAGGTATTACTGAAGTTCTACAGAACATGGCTCAACAGCCTGCTGCTACTGCAGATGAGGAAACCGTCAGTTTGGACTTATTACGTAAGGGTTCGACATAAAGGGAGTTACCATGGGGTATTAAAAATCAGCTAAATGACGGGAAATACGTTCACCCAGACCAAGGCAAAAAGAACCATAGCTTGATTTGTAGGGAGAAGATCTGTCTTTTATATCCTGAAAAGCAGTCTAACATACAGTGGTGGTGATGCTCTGGAATGCATACTGATGGAAGTTGCACAAACTTTTTCACTGGAGGTTTATGGAGAGGTGAGATAAACTGCCAGAAATGTCTAAACCTACTTAATCCTTAATCAGTGCAAAGGAATGGATTAGATGATCTTGTGGTTTCTTCCAACCTCTCCATGATTCTATTACAGGATTGGAAAGCATACAGATTGCAGGGAACATGCTGCCAAATACAATGGGATTGCACAGGCTTAAGCGGGGATCAGCCTGAGGATCCAAATGACTTTGAACACAGAAGAAAATTCAGATGCAGAAATATATTTGTTTATTTGCAACCAACCCAGTTCTCTGTTACCATGCTCTGTGAAAGCTCAGTGACGTCAAACTCTTAACTCATGCAAACAAACCCAGGAGCGACAGCCGTACCCAGTTGGACCAAAGGGCCCACCCAGCCCAATATTCTGTCGGAGGCTTAACAAAGAGAAGAGGCACAGGGTGAGCACGCAGTGATTTTCCTCGGAATACTCTCCCAGCACTATTCTCTGTACCTTTTCTTATGCTACTATATGCTTCTTGGGATGTATCGGACACAGGTGCACCATCCGTTTATGAAATGTCACAGTGATGTTTTCCGCTATGTTACCCAGTCCGGACTTTTGATTGCTGCTGAACATTCAGCTAAGATTTTTATAACGTCAAGATGTCTTTTCTCAGAGGCACTGGTTTAGAGCCCATGGCTGCATGCATAATGTTAAGATCAATTTCAAAAAAACGAACATTGTTATAAAAATTATGAACATTATAAAAAAACCAATCAGCTCCAAAGAACTCACTGCAGTTCTGACTCTTGACTGAGAGCTGGCCAGGAGGCACAATCTGGTTATCCTAATCTGAAGTGTTAAAAACATAACCTCTACGCTAACGTGTGTCTAGCCCACACGAGAAAGAAAATGCTTCAAAAACCCCCTCAGAGCACAGTGTGGTCAAACACTAATTCCAAAATAGGTATGTTCAGCCTTACTTAGGAAGGGTTTATAAATTGGCTTTTGTTTCATTCTCTGATGTGTGTGAGGGAGAACAAAGCAAGTAATAAATTTAAACTATTAAATATAGCAACACGCCTACCGCAGAGTGAAAAATTAACTCCAAAAGCTATGCAAAATTCATAGACGGTGGAGTTTTGAAAAGCAGGCCAGAAAGATTCTATAATATCCTATACTGATGTACGGATTTACTACTTAATAAATAGACATCCTGGAGCCCACCAGGGACTTCTTACCTCAATGTTCAGCAACCAGAACTGCAAGTTTGCAACAGCTTCTTCCCCCAGTGCCAAGTTCCATACAACTATGTACAATGCTTTGTCTGTGAAGAAACACTGATTGACTGTAGCCATGCTTGCTGGGCCTCCGATATCCCAGACATTGAACTCCACTGAATCAACCTACTTAGACAAAGAGAAGTGTTCAAATCAAACGGTTGCAGTAAATCACGGGGAGATAATAGCTGAAGCATAAACCTACGCCTGCATAATGTATGACACAAGAAGGGTTTCAATGTCCTAATTGTGCCTCCAGGAAAGAAAAATCAACAAGCAATTGTTAAGCACGGCTACCACTTCCCCACAGGAAATCAAGACTAATTACTTGCTGCTAAAATGATAGAGGTGCCCTTGATGCTGGTAAATCTCCAGTTAATGCCATGGATTCTCCAGAACAAACAGAAGTCTCATTCTGAGTCCTGTGTTTCACTACGCCTTGAATAGGAGCTGTTTCTTCCTTGTCTGTGGCGCACTCGGCAGGACCGCTGCAGCTAGTTATCTGCCATTGCGACAGGGAACAGGAAACCCCCTGCTGAAATCACTTCCACCAAGTTCAGCCCCAGCTGAGCCAAACACACTAAAGGTGCTCAGGGAGGGGGGCAACTTCTCATGCCTTTCGCAAACACCGCCTGGATGTTGTTCGGAGGCCTCTGACGTATCACACCAGAGACGAGCCAGAGTTATGACTCGCTGTGATTCAGATTCACTGATTTTCAGGGGGAGCATGTGAATGCAGGTCTCTATAGCTCAGGTCCTCTCCTAAGCACCTCAGCACCCATTCCTCAGTGCAGCCTCATAACAGCACTAGGAGGAAGCACTGCTCTCCATGTGAATTGTATTCAGGTTCCCAGTTGCAGTAAGAAGCACCTACATATCTTGGAGTCTCTGTCCCTAAATCACTTGGCCCTGGGGGGACAAGAAGTCTGTAACTGGGCAGGAAGCCAAACCTTCCCCAGAGCATCATGTAACACCAGGCGGGTTCCATTTGCCAGTCCAGGACCAAGTACTGCCTGATGCCATAAGACAAGTTACCCTATGAGATTACAACAAGGAGTTAAATATCTCACTCAGGCTCTGATCTCCTAGCACAATCCCAGTCTGAAGTCTCACAGGAACAGCTGGAAGAATTTCCATTTTGTTTAAACCAAGCTCTAATAAGCACCAGGGCAGCCCTGCTCATCCAAGACCTTCAGTGTGGGTTCCTGTACGGAGAGACAGACTCCGAGGTAGGGACAAAGTCCATTCAGCATCTTGGAAAAGAGCTGTACTTCTTGATCCCACTCCAGGGTTACAATGCTGTCTAGGTTCTTATTTTATTCAATTGCTCTTCAACACAAAATGCACAACTCCCTTCTCCCATGCAAGCCTTCTCTTTAAAGACTCAGGCTCTGCTTGATTTTTTTTCTTTCTCTCTCTGGCCTGGCACTCTTCGCTGGAGAATAGCTGAACGCAGCAGGCTCCTCCATCCCTTCCAGAACAGCCTGGTGGGCATGGCTTTCATCCGGCAAGGGAAAGCCATGGGTCTGCACACCCTCAGCTCTCACAAAAGCCCTGGACTTCATGCCCCAATCCCTGTGTTATTACACAGGCAGTGGACAGGGCCACCTACATGCTTGAATTAATTCAGTACGGCCCAAATGAGCTCAGTACGAGCTGATGCGCTCCCTGGATGAGCCGGCTGGGATTTGGGTGTTTAAGGCATGCCTTAGACATCCCTGAATCACAGCAGAGGTCAGGCATCTAACTCCCACTGACCTGGCCAGTGTAGAACAGTTCCGACATCAAGGGTGTCTAGGTTTAGGTACTGACATCCCATTGTTTGGCCCCAAATGAAGGGACAATCCACTGCGCGGTGCTTTACCGAAGTTGATTTGAAACATTCTCTCAAGTTCAGTGTCCAAAAACCACCCGAGCTGGGACTTAGCCAGAATTTAAGCAGTCACCATATGGCTCTCACTCTTTAGTATACAGAGTCAAGGTTGAATGCTGAAGAAAACAGATCTGTCCTCTGTAACCAACTGAAAAATCAAACTGAGGAACTGTCACAGGTTTAAATGCCCATCGCATGCAAGGTCTGGTAACAGGTAATGGAAAGTGTTCACGGCAAAAGGGCAGACAATTTCAGCCCAAAAGGGACACTGTAGGGCTCAAAAAATTCCACTGGGGCTAAGTATTTTGGACTGTTTTTCACCTTTGCCTTGTGTCCCACTGGCTTGGGGAGCTCCCATTTTGTTGTATGGATGGTGGCATCGCTATGCATCATCTGAGGGACTTTTCCGGTCTGCAGGATCTCAATCAGTGTTGACTTTCCCTGTCGCGGGGGCCCAATGACGATCATCTTCATCAGTTTGCACTTCTCTGCTTTGCGCAGCTGTGCTCGTAAGTATGCCAGCACTGTTTTAGGGCCTATGGGGGGGAAGTGAACAGGTTTTATCTGTGGTCTGCAGTAACAAATGTACAGCAGAACTGCACAAAACCTACTGCAGCAGACACATCAGCTGAATTAATATTTTCCCTGCAGCTTCACTGTGGGCTGAGACGATCCAGCAAATAAACAAAGCAGCCTCCAGTGGACGGACCTGAGACAGAGATCCCAGATAAAGGTCAGTGCTCTGAGAGTCTACAATGAAGCACTGTAAAGAGAAACAAATGCTGTGGCTCATACTCTTCAGAAGCTCAAAGGAAACATAAAATACTAATTTAGTATTGGAAAATACTCAGTTTTTCCTTCTACTTTCATGTTTCTAGTTAAAATTCGATTTAGGCTTCAACAATTTGCTGGAGAAGGAATAATTCCTAATAACTTTATTCCTGCAGGATTTTCTTATTAAAACACACAAAAAAGAAGACTGCATTGTAATGGATCCAAAAATCTAACAGCTTTCAATAAAGTTACCACAATGTGACTTTGACTGCTGCTCCTAAACACGTCAGTCTTCAGAAGGACTATCTAAACACCCTAAACTACACACACTCAGAAAGCAAACTATGGAATTTATCCAGCATGCACACTGCAAATAAAACACTGCATTTTAACGTGGGATCTATCTTAAACTGATCCTAAAGCCAGAGCTTAGCATTGACTATTGAACTTGCAAATATGCGAAGGAAGTTTTTCTATGCAATTTCAGTTAGCTCCAACAAGGGCTTGGGTGCATACTGTCTGTTCCTGTTCAAGAACGTTACAAGGAAGCAATTTTGATCATATGTTCAACCAATGTAATAAAGAACACACAGGATCAGCCTTACCCTCTTTTCTGATCTCTGCAGGAACGTTACTGATATTTAGTTCCTCGATATCCAGCTGCCAGAGATTAGCCAGCTGCCCCAGCTCTGGAGGAAGCTCTCGGATACCAGGGTTACTGCATAAAAACAAATAAATCTACCAACAACCAGGCTTTGTGTGTAAGTAGCTGCTCTCATGGACTCTCATATTACACTACACTCTCCTTGCAGAAATCTTCCATTAACATTTTAATAAGACTATTTAGCACTTCAATAGCAATTTCCATCCTTAAAGTGATGCATAACCTTAATTTATCTTCTGAGACAGACAAGTATAGTCGTCTTGACTGGATAGTTGAGGAAATACAGGCAAAAATGATGAGTTATTGACTCACAAGCCATGGAAGCAGGCAGCAAAAAGCCAGAATTAACTTGAGGCACACTAGATTCCCAGGCCGGTGCTCAAAGCATTAGGTCATCTTCCCTCTTATAAAAGGCCAGCCTCCTCCTTATCTAAAGCAAATGATGGGCACAGCTCTACATGGGCTGACTCTTTCCAGCTTCCTGACTTTAAAGGCCCTGGACATCTAGGGTGGGGCTCCATAGAAGACCGGTCACTAAAACAACATGGAAATAAAACTGCATCACTTTTCCAGGGCACGGACTTACTTTCCTAAATAAAGTTCTGTTAAACCTTTCAGAAGGCAAACGGACTGCGGGACAGAGTCCAGCTGATTGTCGTTCAGATAAAGGACTTCCAGAGAATCACTCAGAAATGCCGGGAACTCCAAAAAAGAACCTGAAACAAGACGAGAAACAAACTGCACCTTTAAAATGTAACAGGAACCAAGGTTGTGGACCAAGAGCCTTCACCTCAACTTTGTAGGAAACACAGGAGGTCACGTCCCTTGGCAGGGACCACCAAGAAGCAACACCAGAAAAGCACATGGCCTTCAACGGTGACCAAAATCAGCGCTCACATCACAATTTCGTTTTTAGAATCACCGTGATGTGTACGTTTGAACACGATTATTTCCAGGGCCTCTAGGGTACTGTGGGAGAGACTCCAGGGCTGCCCAGAGGACTATCCTTCAGAGCATGAGAGGCATCTTGTTTCTTGCTGTTGGATAGCTGACAACACCTTGCGGACTCCCCCTACTCCAGCCCAACAGCTTGCAGTGAAAGAACATACCAAGGGAGCAATGGTTTTCAATGTGTTTTTTTCACACTGTCCGAGGAAAGTCAGAAATTGGTCAGAACCGATGTGTAGGCCCCCATGTTGCAGCAAGGAGCAATATATCAAGTCAGTAACAACAGAGAGGAAAACCCCAACTGCAGTTGATAGACTGCTACCCAATACCACCTCCAAAGCACTGCCCGCCTGGGCTCCTCTGGTCTGTTTTAGACTGCAAGATTTCAGGGCACTTCAGTCTTCCTGCGTGTTTGAACGGAAACTATTTTGGGAGCTACGCAAGCAGCAACAGCGACAACTGCATTGCTGTAGCTGGAGAGGTTCAGACAAATTCAGCTAGTTCCAAAGAGTATCATTTTGCTCCACAAATTACTCAAGGGCCAGTGGCATGAAAAGTGGCCATGAACTGCGTTGTTGTCTTGAGCGTCACGTATATCTACCAAGAAGCATCCTTCTGAAGTCAAGGAGAATCGGGCCACATAGGGACAAGCAGATTTTGGGTCTCTGGTTAGCAAAGTACAACCAGCACCATCTGCTGCCTCCACAGTCAATAAAAGCAAGTGAGACCTGAAACACATCCTTTCTCAAGGAGGGGACAGTTGCACTTCCACCAAGATGTTTTTCCATTACAGAGAAGACTTGAGGACCTGTAACTAAGCCAGAAAAGAAAAAAAAGAAAATGGAAGAGGTTTTCTCAGGAAAAAGCTCCCCAGTTCTAATATTAACAGCAGTCTGGGCCTGAGCTAAGATCAGAAGAGGAGCAAGATAGACTCCTACTGTGTGTAGGGGTGTTTTATATATGTGACAGGACTGTCTGGTGTGGGCAGCGTGTCACAGTCTGCCTTTGAGTTTTTGCATAAAAAATAATCTTTGGGATTATTTTAGGAGAACAGCGGGCTTATTCATGGATTCAATTCACTTCCTTTCTGGCTCATCGCTAGACTTTAAACTTTTCATTGTTCCTCATCAGTATGCACCTAGGCACAGACAGATTTACTCCCTCCTGGACACGTAGAAGCAAATACCTAAAACAGTAGTAATACTCTTTATTCACCAAAGAGTTCAAGGAGGAAAGGAGTGTACTATATTGGAAGCAGGCTCAAGGTGTTTATGAATTGCAATTATTTACTCATGAGTTATTTATGACCTCTCTGGCCTGAGCTCAGATTTGCTTTTAAAGAACTGCAGAAAAATTAAAACAAAATCTCATCTCAAAACTGTATTTTTGGATGAGTAAACGCCACGAACACCACATGCATGTGCATGGAGTTATTCTGAGATTTATCAATCGAGTACAGTGAGCATCCATAAATTATTCTCTTTAAATAATCTAGACTTGAGTGAATAGCTTTGTTGGTAAAATCATAGGAAAACTTGCCCCCCACCTCCCTAGGAGATTTCTGTGAGCAGCTGATGTATTCCACCTTGTTTTCTCTTGATGTTCTTTAAATTCTTGGCCACATCCTCTAGTCTCACCAAGCTATACTTGGCACAGGAACAGAGAGAAAAAGATGAGCTGACTTCGCTCTGTCTCTGTGGCTACTCAACCCTGGCACCAGCCAGGTGGGCTCGCCGGGGCCCTCCTGCAACCTGAAGCAACCTCAGGCAGCTCTATCTTGTACCAGGGTATGATGTGCCAAGGCTTCTCTCACGGCACCAGCAGAGTCCATCCTCTCCTTATGTAGCAGGGTGAGGCTGGGGTTGCGTTTCCCCTTAGTGCAGAGGGCAAAGGCTGCTAAAAGACAGCACTCTGCCTCCTGCTGCTGCTCTTCTCTCCCTGCTGGGAAATGCTGCTGCGGCACCGCCCAGAGGAGAACTGAAGGTGCCTCAAACTCCACAGGTTCAGGAGATTCAGACTCCTATTTCCAATTGTTCTGCGTTTAGGATTTCTCTGACGTTGCAGCATTTGTATTTCCATTTTCTACTTCTAAAACGATACAGACCAACCTCTTCTCCTCACGAGGGTGCACACACGACTTGCTGAGCAGCAGCCTTCGCTTCCACACATGCCAAATGTGAAAGACAAGCCTTGCTTGGAGATCCAGGTAGAGCCTCTGCCCCCCAGAAGACCCAACTGGAGCTTAGAACTCACACTGCTGGGGTTATATGGAACTGCATTTCTCCCTTATCATAACTTGGTGCATTAACCACTTTTACCTATTTATGTTGACCTGAGATCGCACACAATTTTCAGGGGGAATAGACTAAGAAAGCATTTGCTGCAGAAGGACATCTCCCCTCTGCAGGCAGCTGACGACTGCCCTGTTGTGCAACACCAAGATGCCAGCTCTCTTCCACTCTGCAGTTCCCAAAGAATTTTTTAGAACAAGCCATTCTTCAATCAGCTGAATACAAGAAAGCTCTCCAAGTGCTTTAAAATAAAACAAACAAACAAAAAGAAACATAGATGAATCCCACAGAGAGCAGGGAGCAGTGCAAGTATCTTCAAATAGTCCTTTGTTCTCCCTGGGATTTCACGTGCACTAATCCAGAAAATCTCTTCTGCTTTGCCCCAAACTTTGGGTGCAAATCAGAGAGACGGGAAAAAACCCAATTTACAAATTCAACCACAAAAATGATGCTAAAAGTAGTAACACTTACTATGAGTTAATTTCTCTTCTGAGTATATGAGTGAGTACTCTGGCTAAAAAGAATCATCTTAAAGAAAAGAACAGAAGCTCAGTGAAAGAAACAGGTTTCACCTATTCTTCTTCACCTTTCTGTGTTGATGGCACCAACCAGTAGCATTTCTTTAGAAATTTAGCTAAACATATTTTCTTTTTATTTAAACGCTGCTGCACTTAAAACAGCAGCTGAATTGGTGATTGGTGATTTTCCCCTACCCAACCTCCACAGATCTCTTCTAGGTTTACCGGGCTTCCTCAGCCCTTGCCTTCCCTGCATCTGCTCTGGGCAGCACACTGCCATGGACCTTACCTGCCTCGGGGCCAGAGCGCACCCTGCTCTTCGTGGTGAAAAAGGGAATCCGCTTTGTTTTAAATCCCTCCTCATTCCTGTGGGCAAAACAAATGGCAACGTGGAGAAAAAAAGAGTAGTTCAGAGCCATTCTGGACCTGTGTGTCCAGGGTGCTAGGCAATGCAGGCTCAGGCCGTTCTACGGGTTCCCCTTGGTTTCTGAGGGATGGGACCGAAGCCCCAAAGTGCAATCACAGAGCTAGACTCCACCAACACTTGTCCAAGCCCAATGGTTTTCTTCTGGTAAATTAACAGAGCTCTGCAAGGCTGCGCTTTCAGCTCCCAGGGCGAGAGCACTTGACCCCCGGCTTTACAGGTGTCAAGGTTAAGTAGGCTGTCAAACAGCAAATTGAACAAGCTTCACGAGAAGCACTGGAGAACCGACCTGCTGCCGTTCCCTGCTCTCACCCAGCAGTCTCGGAGAAGGTGACCCAACAACAAAACTCCAGAAATGCACTAAGACATTCAGAAAATATTAATATGTCTTTATCAACTGACACAGCAACTCCTAAGGACTCCAGAAAATTTTCTGGAGAGGCACCCAAATGAGAAGATGTATGGACGCAAGTATGACACAATTAAATGTAGTTCTGGAGAAGAGACGGACTTGTAAGTCTCTATATTAATCATCCTTACTTAAACATTCTAAATATAAGAATATCACTTTTTTATTGGATGACCTTATTTACGTCAGTCTTCTCTATGAACTTGCAGCTGGTTGAACTTCCATTTAAAAAACAAAGATTTTTCATATTTTCCAAAACAGTACTCCCACGCTAACTACAAACTGCAGTCCAGGCAGATGGTTTATGGTTAAGATACACTCCCCACAAACTAGTATTTGTAGTGATGAACAAAATGCTGGGTTAAAGAAAGTACTACCAGTTCTGAAATTAAATTGCCATTATGAGCAATCTATCCACTTAATAAATGATACAGTGTGCTGAATACCCCAAGAGCCAGTAAAGGATAATCCATCACTGTCACAGACACACAATATACTTCAGAGACGTGGTACGCGGATATCAATGCTTTCTATGTAGGTAATTAATTCACCACTGACACCCTTTGTGTTACACAAGCGATCAGGTTTGCCATTATTTCTTCAGCCTTTGTTTTCTGAGACACAATTTAAAAGAAACACTTACTTCCCAAGTTGGTTTTTAGAAAGATCCAGTGATTTAAGTTGTTTGCAATTCCACTTATCTTGCGAAGGCAATGTAGATAACTGATTTCCCAGCAGCTTCAGAGACACCAAAGCCTAAAAGAGGAAAAGCCTGAAATTAGGACAGTTGGGAGTCCATCAGCCACACAGAAAGAGGTTTTCTAGCACAGCTGTTAAATAACATGAAGAAAGTACATCTTATTCATCAGAACATCCTGTCCACGCTGCCTAGAAGGCAAACATTTCCTTTTTGTCTCCAGCAAGTGTATTTCCTGCAAAAAGGAACATCGCTGTTAGTTCTGGGAGACTACTACTCCACTTGCTGAAAGATTCGATCGGAAAGGACACATTGAAGAGAACACTTTACTGTGATTAAGGAAATCTTCCCAAAGGGAAGACGACAGTATGATTTACATACACAGGCAGCCATGTACGGATGAGAAGTCTTATATGTGCGTGCACACTAATGTCAGAGTGAGCTTACACCTGTTTTCTATGTATAAGATCAACATACAAAATGGAAACTATCTCACACGAGGAGAATTTGTAGTCACTTTGTTATTGCATGTCAATTAAAAATGGAAAGGATTTAAGCTACCTACCTACTTTTTTCCCCTCTCACACTGCAGAGAGAAACTTTAACAATAAGAAGTGAAGTTGACTGGCAAAGCAACACCACAGATGGGACTCAGCTGCAAATACCCTGAATAAGGCTAAACAACAAGCCCTCCTCTAAACCTCACTGAAATATAAAAGAAAGAATCCAACTCATATCAGATTTATAAAGTTTATGCTCTTCCATCTTCCTTTAAAAATAACACTGAGGCTGAAATATTTTCGTGTGGCTGAAAATTCAATTTTCCACTGAAAACCAGTTTTCCATGGAAAATTTTCACCCAGCATTAGTCTGCAAGTGCCCCCACGAAAACTGAAGTAAACAGAACGTCACCTAAATTATCTAGTACTGTAACTACCGTAGTGTTAATGAATTATCCCCTATGGAAATCGTGTTGTACCAGCAGAGACTTCAGCTTTAGGTGAGTCAGATGCTAGATTCGCTCCACAAAATATAAAAGGTTTATGCCAGTTTTCATTGATCTAGATTAACAATGTTTTATGAAGCCAGTCTGCTGGCTTATCTCCCCCTTTCTCAAACGGAAAAATAGGCATCCATGTGACAGAAGGGATGGACAGCTGACAGCGCTGGATCGGCAATTACCATGCAAAACGCTCCCTCTAGTGATACGAGAGGGGCTCCACTGGGCTTTGGTATGACTCGGGAAGGTAAAGTAAAATATAAAACAGCAAATATGCAAATGGAATCACAGGAGGAAAGAGATGGAGAACAGCACAAAGTATAAAACCCTCCCTACCATTCGCATCTTGACAGCTGATGCTTTTATCATCACTGTTCTTCCATTGGCTTGAATCGCCAGTCGTAAAAAAGAACTAGCCCTCCCTTGGCACCGGCTGTCAAGCCCTCTCCAAGGGTCAGCATGGGGCTGTTCAATGACAGTGCTTCAAACTTCTCCCCCAAAATACCCCTGACCAGGAGGCTGGAGGAAAGTAAGGCTACATGTTCCAGAATTAGCACAAACTTTGTTCTGTACAGTCTAGCTGGAGCACTGCATTTTCAGTCCACAGTATCCATCTTACACGTCCCCCATAAACTCTGACAAAAGCCACCCTCCAGGAGGTGAGATTATATGCAATGCTTATGTGCCTGCTCCACAGGGGGAAAATGAGTTGCTGTCAAGTGGCTATGGCTCTTCATGACTAATTCTGGAGACCACCAGTCCTTGTTCTGCAACTGCCTCTTCTCTCTCAGCTCCAACTTCTCCATTTTTGCTGCCTTTCAGAAAGAGAACGGGTGTCTTCAGAAATGAGGCAACGACAACAGTAGACAACTTCCTTCAAACCTTCTGCCGCAGCATGCAAGAAGGGCTCTGCTGCATTAGATTATACCTGAGGGAAGGAACTACGGCATCCAAATTAGGCTTGCTGTCAGCGTGTGATGGGGAAAAGCTGACCAGACTCTAACCTGCATCCTTCCCCCAGAGAGGGTCAAGTTTCTTCAGCAGAAGCAAATTAGTCCTGAGAACGGAGTCATGGCTCCTTTAGAAGGCAACAGATAGTCACAGTTCAAACCACACTCTAGCCCTGCGGGGACTGAAGAGACCGGCTGTTTATTTCCTTTATCTGAGCGAGTCTGAAGAGATATGGATCAGAACGGGCATTCTTCAGGGTAGTCAAAACTTGCTAACTCCACAGCCAGGCCATTAACAGGGACCGCACTGAGCTTCTCCCTGGCACTCTGCACTGGGAGCCTTCACATCCCACCCCTCTGCAGCCTTGGAGCAGCAGCACCCAAGGAAATGTGCCCTTGAAGCACCATCTAGTGTTCAACATTTGCTATAGAAGCTTCCACCCACCAGGCTTATTTTTAACATATGCAGAAAATGCAAGTTTCGGGGACAATAGCCTGTAAGATTCATGCTATTTCAAGAGAAATGCCAATCGAAAACAAATGGTTACGAGAAAGCAGACCCAAATCTGCAGGGATCATTAAAAAAAACAATTGAGGGAGCAAACGATCCTCATCACTCTGCTTCCAGGCAGGAACTAGAGCATTCTTTGCAGCAGACCCCTGAGGTCTGAATTGGACGTGGGTATGAACCATCACTTCTACATCTTTCCTAAAATGATGCAAATAGCCAAACTTCTGCACAAAGATTTACCTCTATTTCCAACTCCATGACCCTGAATTTCACAACCTGGAAGGGAAGCTTGGAGGAAACCACCAAGTTCTGCTTGGTTTCATGCGAAATACAATTTCTGAAGAATTTTGAAGCAAAACTATGTATCTATAATGACGACTGAGAAGAGGAGGCAGATTTGCACAAAGGGGTTTGCAAAAGGTAGGGGAAACATGTACTCTGAACACGTACTAACAGAAATATCTGCAAGGTGGGAAGAACTGACGCTTACTTCGAGCTGGAAGATTCCTGGTGGAACTTCTTTTATTGAGTTCTCAGAGAAATCCACTTCTTTGAGGTGATTTTTCCAAAAAATAGTCAACGCATCCGGTAGGTATTCCAGTGAGTTTCTAGAC
The DNA here is from genome assembly GCF_040807025.1 of Struthio camelus. Taxonomy (NCBI): domain Eukaryota; kingdom Metazoa; phylum Chordata; class Aves; order Struthioniformes; family Struthionidae; genus Struthio; species Struthio camelus. Next base: position 4,431,525 of record NC_090953.1, read on the forward strand.
GCTTTACAACATTTCTGGGAAACAAGAAAGGAAAAAAACTCAGGTAGTAGTAAACGTCTTTAAAGAATCAGGTAGATCAGCTGTCACAAGTTCAATGCATTAACACATTCATTCCAGGCCACCTCTTTAGATTTGTTAATCTGGGTAAACTAATACGCATGCATGCACATAGGATTTGATGAGGAGCAGCATACTCTTAATTAATGGGCAAATTCTTTTTTTTTTTTTTCATAGTTCAAAAGTTATTTTGAAAACCATCTCCATTTGTTTTTCCACCATAAACACTTAGCCAAGTATATTGTTCTCTTGCTCTCCACAGGGTCTCTTGTCATTAACTTTTTTGCAGTAATCAGGAATAAAGTGACAGAGATGTGCAGGTATAGATGCCTGATGTACCCGTGGGTTTGGGCAAAGTTAATTTTGAAGAAAGGCTGTGGGTTCTGTAAAATGATCCTAACAGCACTTCTGTTCATATGAACTAGAAAAACAAAACTAATGCATCCACGGAAGATATGTTTCTGGAAGTTTTCCACCGAGGCCACCAACATTGTGACAAAGGCTGAACCTCAGAAAGACTTGCTCTGAGACTCATAAACCAAATCATGCAGGAGCACTTCTACAGAAACAGCACAGCCCTTTTAGCATAAGATATGTATCACAGTATATTCTTTGCATTGTTTCTACAGCTTTTTTCAGTCTCTGGTTCTGACAGAGCAGTTGGACTTACCAAGGGGCAGGCCCAGGGATCTGGAAACACTTTCAGCTGATTTCTGGAAACATTCAGTATGTTTAGGGACTTGAAGCAGTATAGAAAAACCGTTGGAAGTTCCACCAACCTGTTGTCAGAGACGTCAAACTCCTGCAGCTTCCTTAAACCAATCCAATTAGTTGCTAGAAAACACAAAACATTGCAAATTTGATGTTAGTCTGATAGCGGTCTGATGATGAAAACTCACTAGATAAAGAGCCAAAAGATACCCCAGGCAATAAAAATAACCAGGCCTTTCGTGTATTCTGGACAAAGCCTCTGCAGCTAATACTGGCTTTAAGACATTATTGCAACGGTTTAGGGTTCCCCCTTACAAATCAGGCCTTGAAATGTAAGGCAACACTGGACCTCACGTACTGTTTTCTTCGTCAAATAACTTCTCCATATAGTTTTTGGCAGCGATGAGTTTTTTAAGGTTTTTAAGGTGTAGGAATCCAGAAGGGAGAGTAGAGAGTCTGTTGCTGGACACATCAACCTCGAGTAACCTGTGAAGAGAAGACAGTCAGGCATCAAGAAAACACTAGTAAAGACTCATGTCGCCATAGACATCTACTTTATCAGGACAGCTACGGATCCGAATGAAAGCAGCTGGAATGTGTTCTCCCAGGGCAAAGCAAAAAGTCATATTTAGAAAGTTAACCCTGTTAAGGAGCAAACAAAAATGGTCTGGAGAGATAGCAGTTCAGACACCTGGTACCAGCCAGCAAGCATTCATCTGGGCTTGAACTCCCCTCTAACAGGAGTGGAGCTCACTAGAACCGGAGAGAAGCAGAAGCAACACGGGACAACCCAGAAATAAAAGTCCCAATGATTGTCCTGACAACTAACTTGGAAACATTGAGAATGAAAAAGAGCAAACTCTAAATTAAACCTTGCAACAGACAGAAAATAAACCAAGAAGCTCCTGTGTATGCTCTTATTTAAGTAGTTTTCACACAAGCACAACTGACTCATTTGCACCTGCTCTCTGTAAGCGTGCTGTCAGCATCCAGTGCACACACCTGGTACATATAATTTCGTCGGATGACTGTACGCTGGGTAACTCTGTGAGCTGATTGTCAGCCAGGCTGAGCTTCCTGAGGTTTATCAGGCCCCATGGAATCACAGACGGAAGGGAGACCAGGCAGTTGGCAGACAGGTCCAGCTCAGTTATCTGGCAGGAGATATCAATCAGCCAGTCCAGATCCACCCAGGGCAGTTTGAGGTTTGACCAGTTCACACACAAAGCCTGCACACGTCAAAGAAAGGACAGAAAGCGACATTAATAAAATCCCTCTTGCTTGATTGCGATTGGCCTGTTACAACACCAGGAATCCGGCAGATCAGAGCATAGAAATTTTGCTTACTTCCCAATCTGCTTCTAGGAATTAACTGACTCTGAGATGAAATGATGCCTGGGTATCAGCAGCTCCCACCACAGCTACTCCATGATTTCAATCAGCTGCAGTCTGAAATACTTATTTCAGACTGCAGCTCAGTTATGAGAAAATGTGAGTACATCAGGGTCATCAGTGCAAGGAAATAACCAAGACTTCATTTTCCAGAGGAAATGTGAAACCACCTCTTTGACTTCCAATGAGATCTATTTCCAAAATACCCATTTTAAAAATGCTGGTCCCAAAATGTTTTCATAAACTCAGGACTTTTGACATAACTCATCCTGAAGGCAGCCTCATTGAACTGATTCATTAACTCACCACCAGGAGGCATCAAGGACCTGACACCAAATTCCATTTGCTGTCCAATTTCTCCTAGTATAGCTCTAAGATTTTTAACCCTAAATTTAAAATTAAAAGCAATACATTTGGAGAATGGAGAGGGAGAAAAGGGAAATATAGGTTTATCTCAAATACTTACTTGAGACTCTGAACTCCAAGTAATGGAGGTCGTATAGTTAAGATGACTAGGAGAATGGAATAAGGGAAAGACACAAATAGTTGCATTTTTAAGAAATTTCTAGTAATATTATTTAGCATAGACACAGCGCTTTTCACATATGTACTAGCGAAATGTCAGGGCAACCCTAAAACATGAAGGGAAATATTATGCCCATTGTATCACTGGGGAAACCAAGGCGGAGAGGACAAGCTGTTTGTCTAACGTTACCCTCATTGGCATGTCCCATGGAAAATACACCACGCCAGCCTCAACAAGGAATCAGATTAAGCAGAGTATCCACCACTACTGTAAAACATAAAGCACCTAATCAGAGCTACACTTCAAAGCCTTTACACGTGCATGAAACGAATTCAGCTTTATCACTAGGTTTTTCTTAAGATTGCTGCTTACGAACCCTAGTCTTAAATTCTGTATGTCAGCTGTAACAGTCCCAAAGTGAGCTTATTTACATCACTGGACAGACATCAGTGGCGACAGCTGTGATTTGTGGTACAAAAAGAGCATAAACGCACAGGTCAGATTCCCTCTTCCATTCCTAACCACGCAGTGCTTCAAGAGGGACGGGGTCTTGACGCTAAGGGATTGGAACGTCTTCCCGATATGAGGAAGCCTCACAGGGGACAAGTGAGTTTGTGTTGAAACACTTGACTATTTCTTCCTAGTCATCCCCCTGAATTGCCCCAAGAACTCCCAACGGGTGCGAGACCCCAAAATCTAGGCAAAGCAGGAACCCAGTTCTACACTGAACAAAATCCTGCAGTAGTGCTGTTATCTGACCGGCCACTTGTGAGCAAGTTCAGGGTGCTGCCCTGACTGAAAACACTATTATTCTTTATTTTAGGGAATTTTCTGCTGGTTTAGGCTCCTGGTCAAGGTCACCACGAGTAGACTGACAACGGTAGCGGTGCAAGAGGAGGGAGGCAAGCATGACTGGGGACAGGAGGAGGACAGCATCACTACAGCTCCATCTCAGATCAGCTAAAATTGTCCCTTGTAGAAATACAGCTTAATCAGCAAGGAAATTCTGCTACTGATATCCTTTACACCCTATCATGGTTTGTAGGCCATACCAGCAAAAGCTTTTCTACGCCAGCACAATTAAATCTACATGGCAACTTTTGCCCATATAGAAACAAAAATATTACACTCCTCCCTAACAGTGCTGGGTAAAATCACATACGTACGCTGTTAGCAAACTCACACACCCTCTGCCCTAGGAAAGCATTAAGAATGGGCCTGATTCCCAACAATATGTGTGCCATGCAAATTTTTAATAGGAATTGCCTCTTCAAGCTAGCAGAGAAAGCTAGAACAAAGAGCCAGCTACTGCAAGTGGGATACAGAGTTTGCTTTCATACAAGAGAAATGTTTCTAACAGGGAACCAGCCATTGCAACCACCAACCTCGGCTTGCAACGCATACTCTGTCTGGGTGCCTTCCTTTCCAGGAATGTAGATTTTTTTTTCAAAAGCTGTGTTGAGATTCAGCCAAAACATGGGAGTAAAACAGAACAGGTAGGGGGAAACCCAAGCTCTCAGGCAGCAGTTCCAGGCACTGCTGGGTCCTTAAAAGAAAACCCTGGTAAGTAAGGGGCCTCCTGCTTACCCGCACTGCTGTCAAGACGTGGGGTGTGGAAGCAAAGGGAGCTCCAGGGAGCTCTCGGGCAGGGGCTGAAACGGCTCTTTATTGATCCCAGGGTGGCGGGGCAAAGTGCAGGCGGGAGATCAGGCTGGGATGAAGATCTGGCTGTGAGACCAAAGCTGCCTTGTCCCAGTGCAAAAAGTAAACAGTGAAATTACATCCAAAGGTTGACTTCAGCACGGAGAACCTAAGCTTTTAATTATTACTATATGTATATTATGATTGCCAGGCAAAGACTAGCACTGCGCTGGGCAGGACACACAGCAGAGATGTTGTGCAGAGGAGGTTTACCCTGGGAATCCAGAACAACTTTTGACAGTACAGCAAGATGGAAACGGGGGCTTCCTGACACTTTCTCTTTTGGAAATGGTATCACCATGATCCAATTTTGGATATGCATCCATGACCAGAGTATTCAACCCCCTGAACTACTTACATATTTTACTAAACTCACAGAAGCAAGAAAATCCAAAATTACAGCTAAAAATCCAGGCTAATATTCCATTCAAAAGGCTGTGCACAGGTCTTTCACTCATACACAAGATGTACGAATCTATACAGCGCTTTGAAATGCCAGCAGTGGTGGGAATGAAGGCCTGGAGCTGGCTTGCTCGTTTTGTTTCCACCTCCCAGGAGAAAGCAGGCTCTTGGGGCTGAGATCCTGAATTCAGACTCTGGAGCCCCCGTCCCTGCCCCAGATTTCCTGCGTGGCGCCAGGCCCTGGCTTGGGTTACCCAGCCTCCGGTTGCCATATAGTGGGACAGTAACATTTCCTCATCTCACAGCAGAGCCAGGAGGAAAAATGCACTACAGACACCAACTCCTTCTCTTCCCACTTCACTAAGCTCTCCCAACAAAGCTGCAGTACAGAAAATAAAACAGAAAAAAGAACTGCTGGTGCTGATCCCCTCGCTCAGCTCTTGCTCTGTTTCAACATGATGCTCTTGACAGTGGGCCCTGGCTCTTATTTCAGCACAAAAAGGGACTTGTCCTTGAGTAGACCCCAACCAATGCAGTAAGAATATGACATATAACCTGCTTTTACTAGGTGCAAGTAGGACCATGCCTCTCCGCTGCCTCTCATTTCACTGACACTCATCTCTATTTTGAATTTAGATTACTGCGTATCGTTCATCTCCAAAATGCAGAGTCTTGGCCTCAAGGTATTATAATGTGATACAAAGGTAACTGCAGAACTCAGATAGTGACTTCTAAAACCACAGACAAGACTGAAATCCTAAACCAGCTAGGAACACTGCAGGGTAGGCGTCCGCCTCTCCCCGGCAGCTTTTAAAATCTCAGCAGAAAGCACCTTGCGCTCAGTCCGCCTCCTCATCTGGAGTCCGGGATTGACGGCGCCTCTTCTACTCGAGTGCTGCAAGCTGGAGCGATCAGCCAACCACTTCAAAATAGTGGACCACATTCATCCGTGGTCTAAGTACCCTGCTCTCAGGGGAGTTACATTAGGGATTCGTTTGGCTGAGCACCGTAGTGAAAACAGAATGAAGCGGAAAGAAAGCTCGACTGCAACGCCATGAAGAGCAGGGGTTTCCTCCCCAACTCACACCTCATCATCTCCGCTAGCTTCCCAGAAAAGCCTGTCTCTTGGCGGCCAAAAGGCTGTGATGCCGAACTTGCTGAGCCTAGGAATCAACCCAACCTTTCTGTTTGGCACCAGCTGGAGGGCGAGTGTCTGCCGTTCCCAGGCACAGCCTGACTCTGAGTGGCTCATTGGTCTTCAGAAGGGCAAGGAAAACCTCTGCAGGCTCCTCTCCCTGCCAAGGCAAGAATTTCTCAGCGGGGAGAGCCCGCGAGTCTTGCAAACTGAATGGAAACCATCTAGCGCAGCGATGTCAGGGCATACGTTGAGGAAGACAAGGGACTGGAAACTGTGCAGAAGCAAGAAACCCCACTGCTCTGTGGCAAGTAATGATAAAGTATGAACTGTAAATGTGAAAAGCATTTACTTAAACTTGAGACTATTTGGGAAGGTGGTTAAAAAAGGCTGTTAGGCATTTCTCCTAACTGACGTCACGTGCACCAACAGCACCTCCCTGTTGCCGTAGATGGACTATTACAACGAAGGTGATCTAATTCCACTGTCAGTAACACTAGCGTGAGTCTTGAGTGGAACCGCTGCAGATTTCTCTACTGATGGTGACATAACTGAGATCAGCTAGGTGGTGGACAAAGAAATCAGAGGATATTCACACACATACGCATACATTTATATGCTTGTATTTAAAAATCTTGGCAAAACGTTTCCTTGGGAAAATGCAGTAGTTTAATTTCTTTTCTAGTTTGCAGTGGGAAAAAAAAAACTAACACTGCACACATTGAAAAGTTCAATGCATCTCCCTGCGGACTACACCCATCTGAACGTATGGCATCTTTGCCCAGACGCAGGAGGTTATTTTTGGCATTTGCTACCTGTTCCTGTAAAAATGAAGCACTTCCCTCTTTTTAGCATGATAGTGGCTTGGTATGGGGATATATTTACACTCAGGGAAAAAAAAAGGAGAAACAAGTATTAGAAAAATGAGATGTGACTCCTCTAGTCTCAGAAAGAGCAGCAGCACGTGCAGCGTGACGGCTGCCTGGATGGTGTGACAGCTACACAAAGGCCTCCAACCACGATCTGCGCACGGCTGGTAGCACTCACCGCTGCGAAACCACTCTGAAGTCCTCTGTGCAGTGCTCCCACCTGGAGATAGCTCAGGTGGGACAAGCCCTTTTTGAAGTTTTGGGCTCATTTTGAAACGACCAGTGCTTGGGACAGGCATCACACCGCTAATGACCTCAGAAAGGCTAACGTTCATGAACCTCGCGAGATACGAAGAAAGCATCGAGGTAGCTTGTTTGTAGCTGCCAGGAAGTTGTGTTTGAAAAAAGTATCAGGGTCTGTGACTGTCAGACCTGAGCTCTGCAGGCAACTAGGACAAAATTGCCTGAATTTGGCCTAGTCTGCCAAACTGAATTCAAAGAGAAAACCTTACATATGCAACATATAAAAAATACACAGCTACTAGAAGAATCAAGGTCAAGCTTCTGCGTTTGTTTGGGGGGGGGGGTTGCCTTTTTTTTTTTTTTTTAAACAGGCCCTTCTGGCAATTAATTAGCTCATGTTTTAAGACTTCTCTCTTCTTCGCTCCGGGTGTGACAACAGCAAAGCTGAGTCATTTATTACAGCAGCAAAGTTAAATATTGCCAGCAAGTTCACACAGAAAACAGACCTTTTCTCTGTGGTTCAAACCTTCAGGAAATTCTACCAGCTTTCTCTACAGTGCTAGGAACAGTAATCCTTAGACGCTCCAGTCAGTTAGGCTGCACACTGCATCATCTCATCTGGTCCTGGTAAAAGCAGCAAGGAACTCTGAAAAGAGGATGCCAAGCCACAGTGTTCTGCAAAACAACATCCAGGGCACCATTAAGCCTATCTGCCACCACTCTCACCATGGGGTCATGAACCACACCTCAGAAGTGCCTGCAAGGAAACTCAGCCCTGAAGATGTTCCTGAGGAACATCACCCAAGACGTGGTGGTTTTTTACTAAGCACAAACACAAGACTGACAGCCATGGGTGTGGTCTACCCTCTGAAGCACCAGAGCTGCACCACTGAGGGTTCTGGAAGGATTTAAGACCATTCAAAAAAATTCAAAAAAAATTCAAAAAAAATTCAATAAAATGGTAAAAACAGTCATTTTCAAGTTGAATTATCTATTTAGTTGGAAAGCTTTTCTTCTTAATAGACATGTAGTTTTCTCAACTCCTATCCCGAAACATTGAGCGTTTAGCTTCCTTTTATTTATTTGTCAGTGAAACTACGAATCCTGTAGGGATGACTCCCAAGCGGCTGATTGAACCTGATGAAATCAAGCTCACATATGTGCGCTGTAGTTCCTGACACTGACAGGATCATCTGGAAGCCAGCGAGACAGGGTTTGGACAGGAAAACAGGCAATGGAGAAGTTTAACACTAAGAAAACGCCTCTGCTTATTTATACTTAACACCAAAGCGGAATCGCCACCCCACAAGGTTACAAGCTGGGCAAGCAACTACTCAACCAGCAATGGGATTTGTGCAGACAGAGCCCTGACCAACAATCTCCCTCACAATTTGTCATCACATGTCTCTATGGCTTGATGAAAACTGTAACCATTGAAAACTCAGGGCTCTGATGTTCCTGTTCAATCTCAGTTAATCTAGCTGCTGAAGGTGAAGATGAAAAATGCCTGAAAACTAAAACTAACAGTAGAAGTGATCAATAACATGAAATACCACATGCTTCCCTACAAAGCGGTGACACTGGGTGCTGTGGGACATCCTTCACTTCTGAACAAAGCAGACTGGATAATAGAGATTACGAGAATGAACAGTATAGCCTAGTTATACAAAGATACGGGGATAGCCATGAAATGCAATAATACTCTGCATTAAAACAATGCCACTCATCTGAGGATCTCTAAGCGACATTACAATGTACTAAGCTTTCCGGGAGTTCTGTGAGGCATGAGTTGAAATATCCCCATTTTACAGCAGAAGAAACTGAGATACTAAGTGAATTACCAAATTGCTGAAAGTCTATTAATGGCTAAGTAGTGAACAGAATTCTTGCCAAGCTAAGAAGACTTCAGTTTTTTCCTGTTGGTTAACAAAATTCAGGGCATAGTCTCTGCGTCCCAACAAAAATCCTTTACATGGGACAAGCACAGAGTTTACATTAATATCACATTATGATGTGAACACACGTGACTCTCTCTGCTGCTCCAGATAGCCAGACACGTCCTGAGAGTGATAATAAAGGCTACCAGTCATCTTTTACCGCTGAGGACCTGAGGCAAGAAGGAATATATTTTGAGCTTGCTCATCCCCGGCTCCAGCCTAACCAAGAGCCACGTGAGCCTGTTTGTATGGCTGTATCTGAGCTAACAGACCCGAGGCAGAGAAGAGTTTATATGCTCAGCTCTGTGCCATGCTAACACTCCTGGCCAGCACAGAGCTTGTGCGCAACCAAAATGTACCAAAGAAACCTAAAGGAAGTGATTTGCCTGGGGTCACAGAGGAAGCCTACAGTAGACCTTTCTTCTCTGGCATGCTTTGAGCACAAAGCCAATGTCTTCTTTCCACACCCTAAGCCTAGTTCACACACTGATGTTAAAATGGCCAAGCAGAAGCTGCCACACGTACCAGCTTGCACAGTGATGCTATTTAAAGGATTCATGTTATACGCCTTGCAATTCAGCACTGGCACGAAAGCCACTCTCACAGCTCGTTCTCTAAATGGGAAGCAAACCACAAGGCACTTAGCTGAGAAGGAAAGTCATCAGCCACAATGCTAGGCAAAGACAAAGATCAGTTATGAACATGATGCTCCTTTAAAAGAGCATCTCTTCAGATAGATAAACGGTTACTTACTGTTTTTGCTGGAGCACCACCTGGTAGTGGGCTTGTCTCAATGAAATACTTCCTCAGAAGGTGTTTGCTGGATTCAGGACTGTCCATCAGGATGTATGAGCAGAAGAAAGCACCATTCCGTAATAAAAACACAGCTATATCTTCATTCCCTTTAGAGAAAAGGAAGATTGTCTGTTCTCTTGTTCTCATATAAGTGAATCAACACGGAGCTGAAGAGAAATCCATAGGAAATAACCACTTCTGAAAAAAGCAATCTGCAAGGGAGTGTGCAAAAAGGGAACTGAACTATATAAAGACAGCTTCCTCCAATGGTGGGGTTTAGTTTGGTCAATTTGAGATAGCAAAGACGCTATATGAAAGCACTGGTTAGACTCTGCTTCTTTTTTCTTTCTTTTTTTTCCTGACTTATTAAACTATATATGCAGCTGTGCTTTGAAGTGTAAATTGTTTAGCCTAAATCAAATCTGTGTGCCACAGTATCCGTAAGAATAATATTTGCAAAGCTTCTATTTCTGGAGTTTTTTTTTTTTTCCCCTGAGGCATTTAAAATTAAAGAGGAAAGTTCAGCCTCTCAGCATTTTCAGTAATTTAACTCAGGAAGTCCCTGCCTTAAATCTGATTAAATCAAAAGATTCAGAGCCAGTTCTGTTCTAATCTACTGTGGTGGAAATTCAGAACAATTCCAGGGAAGCTGGGCCACACTGATACGTTCCCAGATAGGAACAAGAATTCAGTCCATTCTTTAAAAGACGTTGCAGAAAAGGGATGAAACTTTGAAGTATGCAGGTACATACCTGCCTTTATAGCAGCGTACAGGGGCAACCGTATAAGAACTGGAAACTCATTCTTCCTGACTGCACAGCTCTCCGGGTCAGCACTGTATGCGCGAATCAGGAGTTTTACTATGTCTAAGTGTCCCTGCTGGCAGGCTATGGCCAGCATCCAGTTCAGGAGTTGTTGGCAAGTTCTAGGACCTAGGTAAAAACAAGGCATTTATTTAGTTGATGCTGCTGGACCAGTCTGTGAAGTGCAAGAGTCACCCACAAATAACGGCTATGCAGAGGGTATAGGATGAAGCCCCTGATGGCAAAAGAGCAGAGTGCACTGCAAAAGCGTGTTACAGAGCAGGCCTAAATTGATTTGACACAATCTCTTCCCTTCAGCTGAGCTGTGAACAACCTTCTTTCCTTAACTGCTTCGCATTACCTACCCTCTAATGGGTAATTCTTTTGACTAGCCCTGACCTAAACTTGCCGAAGCTAGCGACAAGAAGAGGGTTTGGAGGCTGCCTGCTAGGCTGCTGGTAGAAAATCCAACATCTGTTCCCAAGCAGAAGTGGTAAGGGGTGATCAGGACGGTCTTGGATGAAGATACAACGGGACTGACCCTGCAGACATTAAGCCAAACATCTGAGACATGCCATTTTTTCCAGCTTCATGAGAGGGGATACAAAGAATGAGGAAAATTCCATTTTCCACTGAAACGTTTCATTTCGAGTAAATTTTTTACTATCAATTCACAGTAGATTTAGGCAAATGTCATTTAAGGCTAAAAACTAAAATACTATGTTCTGATTTGAGCAGGAATTTCCTAATAGCTTTAGTCATCCCCAACTGCTTTTTTGCTGAGTTTGTACTTTGTAGAGCATCGCTTTCCTCTAGGTGAGCATAATTTTGCCCCATGCGACTAAATGCCCATGACACGATTATCTCTACTAACACTAAGCTGTCCTCAAATCTTCCCCAGTTTACACCACCACCTCCAATTGTTTTTTCACATCTAATGTAAATGTTTGCAGAAAGGTCCACAAGCCCAGGTTTCTATAGAAATCCTGTCATGCTTTGCTCCCTTAACAGCTTTACTATATCACTCATCCTCACACTGCAAAAATCAGGCTCCACTTCAGCTGTAAGCCAGAAGTTCACGCTGAGCCAGAAAGAATCACTGCAGTGCATTAACCAAGGCAACGCTCCTGGCACGGGATACACGTGTAATTTATTCCCAAGCCCTGTGATTGGTTTCTGCATAACTTCACAAGAAACCAATAGAAGGTCCTGCATAAAACCTTCTGAAAGTTGCACCTTTATAGGGCTAATCCCCTCACCCAAGCCCCTCAAATCAAGGGTTTGAGGAAATCTGGTCAGCTCTAAACCTATCTAAGTTTCCAGCATCTACTTAAGTCACTTTTTATTACTGAGAGTATTATTATTTTAATACAATTTAATTTTTGCTACTGGCTTACAAAAACAGCCTTGTCAGCTTCCTTTACTGGCTGAAGGAGATATTAAGATTTTACGCTCCACTGCACTCCCCTTAAACTGGAAAGTTTCTGTCTAACAGCCTAAGTAAATCAAACATGCAGGTGTCCCAACAGGTTATTCCTGTTCTCATTGAGGTTGCTGGCAAGTATATAGCTTTGGTGGGGAGCCAGAGCTACACTCAGATCAAACGTTGCAGAGGACGAGCTTAGCCGTGGTGACCAGTGCTGTGTCCGAGGTCAAGACAGCGATGAGTAATTCATCCTGGCTGCTACGCAGCCCTGCCAGACCCTGCCTCCGTAGGCTGTCCCTGGCAAGAAGCGGCTGCAACGCCTGTGCTATGCGATGACAGCAGTGGGAGACCTGAACATCGCCCCTGGTCCTGACGCTCAGAGCCGTGCTCTTGTTTCCCCACTGCTGCCAAGGAAAAACCTGCCTTAAGAATTGCATCTGGGGCTAAAAATTTGGTTCTTTTCTGCCATAAAATCATTGTATCAACATGAAAATGTAAATAAAATAAAACGATGATTCAAACTAAGGAATTCTCCTGAAAGTCAAATCAAAAAGGCAGGAACAAGAGAGCAGAGAACGTGCTGCCATCTGTGCACCCAAACTATTACTCGCCAGACAGTCAGGCTGCACTCTCTCACTCCCAGCACCGCTGGGTCTGCAGGATTAGCACAGCGGGATGATGCCGTTTCCTGAAAATCCCCTAATTTCTCCGTGAGGTCTGGGATGTTACCCAGCTGTGAGGGCTGATGGGAATGATTCGGCTAAATGGCACGTTTCCCGATTTCCAATTTGCAAACACGGAATATTTTTATGCATGTGTTTTTTCACCCATGGGGGAAGTTTTCTTAAGACACAGCAGATACTAGATCCCTCCACCCACCTTCCCATGACTGAGTCCCTCCCCTTTCAAGAGAAGTGGAAAAAAAATAATGCCTGCTTGAAGCTGTGGCACATAGCTATTGAAAAGCCTGGAGACAAGGCAGAGAAAACCCAGTAGACTTACCATGCAAGGAGTCCAGCAGTTCTTTCACAACGTCCTTATGTCCAAAATACGCAGCCACCACGGCTGCATTGTCATCATTAGGCTCTGTTGGTAACACCACTAATGCTTCCTTCAGTAAATACCTCACCGCCTGCAGATCTCCGTACGCTGCTGCAATACCCAAAAGCTGACACTGGTAAAGAAAATGCAGCAAAATAAACTCCCTGTGACCTTCTTCACATCTCTATAAAGGGGGCAAGCAGAGGAAGAGGGCATTTCTAGAACTATGTATTTATTTGTGCCCATGGAAATGAATACACACCATCACTGTGGTTAATTGAGAACATCATGAACCCTAATAGCCATCATAACCACTGCTGTTGGTGTAATAAGTAATTCTATTAATTTATTGGTTTTGCTTAACAGTCTTTTGCATGGCTTTACTGCAAAAGTGTCCGCACAGTAAGTATGAAACAACTTCCCGCGGACCAACAGAAACAGCATTTGCACAGCTCTGCTAGCAGGTGAAGTGGTATCTTATTTTGGAGACGGCCACTAAGCCCGGACTTGATTCCCAGGCACTCTCCAAACACTTTAATTGTGGTGCTTAGGGAGGAAGGAGGGTAATTCTGAGCGATTCAGCAGAAACTGTGACACTGTATCCCACCTGAAAATTTACATAAATTCTAACACATTGTGTGTCATGCACCTCGACCTTTAGATAGATGTGTGCTAGAAAGAGTAATATATACGCAGATAATAAAGACTCAGGGCCAGACGTGCAGTTAGTATAAAGTGTCTGTTTATATCAGTTGAGAATCTTGCACAGTAATTTTACATTTCATACAAAGTAAAATTGCATTAATTAATGCAATTAATACATTTAATACTTCACCACAATCGAAACTTTAAAACCACTGTTTTAGAAATACTTCAGTCTTTGGCAAATAAATCTCTTCTACTGTAACCATCTTTTTAAGTCACTAGGAACTCCATTTGTTTTCTTTATTATAGCAGTCCAACATACTGAGAAGAAAAGATTTTAAGGTGTGCAGCTGCTGAATGCAGGACTGAGTTCCATATTGAAGTAACTTTCAGTCCCTGCTAATATTGCACGGATTCTGCCTGCCAATTCTACCAGAAGCCCAACAACCCAAGGTATTGTACATTTCCCGAAGACCAAGTCACATACATAACCTGCAAAGCAGGGCACGACAGCTGGAGGTCAGTGGAGGTCTCCTGGACCAGAGCTGTCTTGCATTTGGCCCGTTTTGGAGAGAAGGCAGAAAAGCCCAGGACTCTCTGTATTTCACAAAGCCAGCACCCCCTCATGTGCTCCAATAAACTGGCAATCTGATGTGAAATGACTGACCCCAGTAAAGCCAGGAAGAGTTTTACCATCCACTTCAATATCTGCTCTCTGGCTCCGCTCCTGATGCTGTGACTGACCTCAGCATGTTGTTTAATCCCTCTGGGCCTAAGCATGCTTTCCCTGTGGTCTGTCTTATCTTTCTGACCTGTGCTTTCAAGATAAAATCCTGTCCCTGAGCATGTGTTCCCAAAGTGCCCCACACAAGTCCCGTCTGGGACCCTGCAGCACCAGCACAGCATATAAGTGAACACACCGTCTGCATGAGGAACAACGCAAGGCAGCAGCTTGGCACGTGGAGGTTTCTTTCTCAATAAAATTTGGGAAAGAGTAACTCTACCCTACCTTTTCCACTTGCAATGCAGTCTCCTCACACGACAACTTAATCAGCTCTTGGGCCTTACTGGAGTCTCCAGTTTTGTAAGCAGCCTGAATGCTTTCTGTCACAGGTGTCTGAAGTATGGAGACTTCGCCAACTGTGGACTGTTTGCCACCCATGTCCACAGATCCTGCAGTAAAAGAGGAAAAGAAGGGTCAGGAAGAAGTACCTATTTATTATTCATGCCCAGCTGTAACATCAATGCAACTTGGCAAAAAAAAAAAAAAAAAAGGCAGATTATTTTCAGTGGAATATTTACTGCATAAGATTAAAAAGGAGAGGGAAAACAACTCAACACCTACATTGTCTGATGAGACAAAGTCATGTTAAAGTATGCTGGAGTACTTTCCAACAGGGACATGAAACTAAAAGGGACAGTGGCTTCCTCAGTTGCTCCCAGAGGTGGTTTCCGAAAGGTGTGAAAGCTCACACAGAGACACATACATGCCGCTGCAGCCCGATACACTCGGTTCCTGGTGCAGGAACCTGGGAAGGGAAGTACTTACACGAGACTGGCATGCACGGTACTTCTAAAAAAGTAAGGAGTCTGCAGGGCCTGCAAAACAATTCTGGTATTATTAGCCCTACTTCAGTCATACTTCATTCATCTCAAGCCAACAGCCTGATAAAGCCCCACTGTACTTCTCCAGCACTCGCAACTAGACATTTATATACCTTAATAAATGTGAAAGGAAAGAGAATTATTACGCTCTATTTTCTAGATGGGAAAACAGAGTAAAAGGAGATAATGCCCATTGTCCCCAAGCTCAATCCTAGATAGTGTCTCAGGCTAGATTTTTTTTTAAATGCTGCTAGAAGCCATGTGAGTTTTTACATTTGAAAGGAACTGTGTATCTCTAGAAATCCCTGCTCTTGCGTTTCAACCACAGGACTGCTGGGAGGGGATGCTAGGTCTATTTTGTCTGAGGTTGCCCCAAGTACTCTACCAACAAGTTTAAAGATGAAAAAATGCAGGCTATCAGAGAAGATGGTCTGCTGTGGCTAAGAAACGGCAGCTACAAAGTCATACGCAGATGCTGACTAAGAAGAGGGGGAAGCTGCATGCTTTGGCAGGAAAGCCAAACTGCGAGGAAGTCACTCAGGTCCATTCCTGGTTTTGACACCGATGCCGGGCTCAGCCGGCCCGAATGCTCCTGCTCCGTTTCCCAGTCCTCTGCCGAACGCGGAGGCTGCAGACCCTCCGGGGTCGTGATTCTCCCTCCCTGTGTATCACACATCGCCTCTCACCACGCGGCCCCCCCCTCTAAGCCTGGGGAGCAAAGCATCAAGCTGCTGCCATTAAGAAGCACAAAAGAATGACATGCCAGACAGAGAAAACCAAAAACAGAAGCACTTTTCACTTAAAGAGAGACCATTTCATACTCACTTTTTCCTACTAAAATATTATTAATTATTACTGCTTATCTGCAATTGGTTAAAGAAAACCTGTAAAGCCCACAGATTTTCACATGAGTTAACAAGGACTTTTTAAATAGACACATATGTCGTGCAGGGCTTAGTTTAATGCAGCCTGGAAAAAGAAGTAAATTTGGACCAATCTATAACTGTCAGTAATATCTTTGAATAATGCAGTCTGAATCACCAGTGCCTTCTGACTAACACTTCTCATCAATTATTTAAATGAAGCTCAAATTACTCAGACATCAGAGACGGCTCCAGAGATTCATGCCATTAAACATGTGCAGGTATCAATAACCTTTCTCAGATGATGCAGAATGCATGAAGGACAAAGAGCAGAAATCAAGGCAAATGAATGTGATGTTATATTACAGCACAATGAAAAGCATCTCAGAACTCATGCAATAGGCGCTATGCTGTCACTGCATTACATTTTCCTCCTAAATCTCTAGTTTTCAGGAGCACATAATAGAAAACTTACCCAGCATTGGTTTGAGGCCTTTACAGCGGACTATCCACCTGTAATGGACCTCTCTGAATATTGTATATGCTTTAATTGTTTTTATGGACACCAAAGGAAGGAAATGCAAATTATTCCTAAGCAGCTAACTGTTTAAAGGAAGAGAATTTTCAAGCAAAATGGCTCTCCAATCTAAACAATTCAGTACAGGACTAAGTACAATCATAAGTACAGCTCGAAGGAGACATTCCGGTTACTGCAGCATGCAGCTGCCCCATGCTCAGCGCCCTGTGATGAAATCCTGGACCTAGAAAGAAGCACTGGAATTCCCCTTGGAGGAGAAAATGCCTCACACTGGGGATCCAACACAGCTGGAGAGCTGAGCAGGAAGCCCTTCAAATCAGGGCCATCAGAGCACAGTAGCATTAGACTAGTCACTAAAGAAACACGGAGAGTAGGGACAAGTTTTACATCTTTCCAGCCCCGATTCCTTGTTTTGGGGGCTATCACTCAAGATCCACACCTGGAGTCCCATCCAAGTGTACAGGCACATCCCTTCTGCCAAGAGCTGAGCTGGGCTATTATTCGCTCTTTCTGAATCATGGCCAGGGGAGGTGGAGGTAAGAGCACCTCATGGTAGAGGCTCATTGAGGATCTGGGAGATCCCACTGTCACTTTCCCTTCTTCTAGGGAGGTCTCAAACCAACCTCTCGCACTTCCTGTGAGCTGGACCAGTCTGTACAGGGGCATTTTCCACCCCTCCTCCTGAAACTGCCCCACTGTGCACCAGGGAATCAGCTGAATCAGCTAGGCCACGGAGCATGAGAAGGACCACAACATTACAACTGAGGGAAGGAGGAATTCAGCAAACTAGGCTCTAATCCCAAGATTGCTTCTGTGTTTTACCCAACAACTGCTTCACGAAATCGGCTGGCTAACGTGTCATGCTTCCTCTTCCACGCTCCCTTTGGTCCTCAAAAGCCTTAAATCCTCTCCAGCATACTGGCGTAGTTACAAGTGCTGTTTGGAGAACATGGGCTGGACATCACCTGTCGCGGTCTGTTCACACGCATTAGGTGCAGACTTCTAGGCGCTCCAGAACCTGGATGGTCACAAACTGATGGTTTCATGGAGTTTACATGCTCCCAGACTTAGCCAGCAGTTTAGTCAAAGCTTTTAGGACCTTATTTTGCCAAATTTTGGTCCCTAAACTCCATTTCAGTCTTAAGCACATAAGAATTTTTTATTGATCTAACCAAAAGTGACTAGTTAGGCCATGTTTGAACATCCATCAAGTAGAAGTCAATAAAAGCTTCATTGAATCTAAGCAATCTGGACAATTCTGGTGTTTGAAATTGACATATTTATATTTAAATATCCTTGGCAGAAAAATAATACTGCTCATCATTCAAACTCATTGTGTAACTGTCATCAAAATTTCATTCGGTGATTGTATTCTGCAGAGCAAATTGACCTCTTGCCTAAGAAGATCTGGGGTAAAAAGCTGTTAAAGATCTTCAGCAGCTCAAGATCTTGCAAGTGAACTAACTTACAAGCCCCAAAAGAGAAAAACTGATAAGTCATGGAGTAATAAAAAGCTTGCCCTCAACCGACAGCTGCACCCATGTGGTTCTGTCAAAGCTAACTTGAGTTTTCAAAGACTAAGTAAGAGTGGAAAATGGGCCGTCCATTCCCCAGTTTCCAAAAAGCACAGAGGCCATCATTGCAAAGCTAAGTGCCTGGTGAACTGAATTACCCAGACGACTGGTGACTTAAGAAATGTTATATTGACTTCTGATACGCAAATGGAAAATAAGAAGCCAGATATATTTTATAAGTTTAAGTTATACTGACCATAGGGGAAAAAAAAAGAGAAAAATTACACTGTACTGGTTAAAGACTGTTTTATTTCTACAAGATTCATGACTGAACTATCATCAGTACTGGCATTCATGTAGGCTGGGATAAAATTTTGCCAGTATATGCATAAGCTGATTTTAGCAGAAGTCCGGGCTGAAATCCAAAAAGATTCTGTCTCTGGCTTTAACCCTACATGTTTCATGCTCTTTCTTTACCTGAAAACTTCACGGCTTTCAGTTAACAGGGTCACCTCAGATGCATATAGCCTTAAATAACATGGTATGAAAGCAATAACTGAAGTTGAATAACACTGTACCTGTATTTTGGACTTGATCATGCAACGTGCTGAGCATTTAAGCCAGGATGTAACAAAGTGCTTTTAATTCTTGGATTGCACAGATTTAGGCCCCGGCTTCTGCACTTTGCTCAGTAAGGTCTATGTTAATATATGAATGTACATAACATAGCAAGTTATGATATGTTATCAGTACTTCTTGCGTATTCCTGTAATAAAAGGCTGAAACTCCAGAAGCTCTTACAGCCCCTTTGTAATTTCCTTTGGTTTTTGCTTTATCGCACAAAGATCAGGGACAGAATTCCTGCGGGGGCCTCTAAAACCACTGCCCCACATCAGCCCCCTCTTTAATTCTGAGGTTGCAGGAGGAGAGCAGATAAACAAAGTCCACTGGAACTGAGCTGGTACTGTCTGGGTTTATTTCTCTAACACGTATTTGAATGCCAATGAAAATAAGGCCATGGGGCTTACTCCTTACCACTCAGTCCCCTCTCTCTGCAGCTTCTTTGTTTAATTTCTCTGCAGACCCACTGTACCTTTTCTTTGCTTTGTTCTGCAATCACCTTTTTCTACTAATGAGTGCAAGTAAACCAAATGCTAGCTTTAAAGAAGGGAAAACAGTAGGCATTTGTTGACATTAAAAACACATTCTCCTTCTATTCCTTACACCACTTAACAGTTTGCATTAAAGGAACTCACTTTGGAAATATTTCCCACTCCTGATTTCAATGTCTTATACTTTGGAGTAGCTTTAAGGTTGGTTGTGCAGCAATAGCTTTCTACAAAAGCCAAGACCAAGACTAATTTTCTTTTACAAATATTCCAACAGTAACAGTGGTTATTGATTAAAAAAGCAACGTTATTTTATTTCCATTCAACAATTACAGCAGTATCAATCTAAAAGTGAAATGGACTGTGCTGTCTTAGCTGAAAGAAACAAAACAGAAATAGATATTTTTAGTAATAAAGGGTATCATGAGGAAGGATTTCAGTGTTAAGTGCAGTTACACCCACTCTCAGGTCCTGTTAATACAGCAGGCAAAAAAAACTGCTTAAAATCCAAAATTTCTAAATTGATAGCAACTCTTCAACAGTAAAGAGGTGAGGCTTTGCAGATAAATGCTGCGAATCAGCAAACTATCAGCACACAGCAGCGTAACAGAACAGCACGCTCTACAGATGATTATCTTTATGTCCCAAATCACTGCATTCTTTGACACATAACCTCAAAGAGTTTACAGGTGCCATATTAAATCCCTTTGATAAAGGAGAAGTTCTTTGGTAACTAACTACAATACTACTACAATTCTTATTTACCACAGAAGAATATAAATGAGATGTTTAATGCAAGATAAAATAGGGTGGGAGGCTAAACTACTTCCAGAGTTACAATCATAACACAACTTTAAAACTGCTACTGACCTTGTCATAGTTTGTGCAGGTACTTCCAGAGACGGGAGCAAATCGAGATGATGACTTTAACAGAGCCTCCCATGCAGTGATGCTCAATAAAGCTATTAATCCCTTGGACTGCCAGCCGCCCACCTCCGCTCCAGTACAAACCGCTCTCAAGCGGCTCTGACAGTGCCCACTGGACGTAACGTCTTTTGGCTGGTAGTTTCTTTGTCTGAATTACCTACTACATTTTACCCTTGACAGTTATTTTCATCTCCACGTCCCATTACAGTGAAATCCAAGCCTCCGGTTTACCGAGGATCTGGGGACAGGGACGCCTCTCCAGGGGGAGCTCAGGCATTAATCCTCAACAGCACCAGATGGCTACAGCTAACCTTTCCCAGATTAATTTTTTGCCATTTTGACTTCTGTTTGCTGCCACAAAGCAGATGCAAAACGGGACAGAGATGAGGTTTAAAATGCGCTACATATTTTAAGCCAATCCCCCAAATGCTTGCAAACTCGCAGGAGTCGCTGAACGTTTTTCGATACTACTCTAAGGCGGCAATGGCAGGCGGGGTGGCAAAATTAACAGAAAGCCAAGTTAATTCTAAAGCACGTGGCATCTCTGTACCAGATTCATGTATCTTCTGGCGTTTTGAAAAACTTCAAATTAATATACTGAATAGCAGCCAGCAGGAAGCCTCCAGTGGTTTCAAAGGAAGATACTTCTGTCCTGTACTGTACTTCCCAATTAGACTGGGTAAGAAGTTTTTTGTCCCACGGAAACCTTCAAGATACTGAAAAAAAAAAAAGTCTCACCCAAACCAGGCAGAAAAAACAAATTCTCGAGTTTCTTTAACACAAAGGTATATACACATTTTGAAATCAGCCCGAATCAATCAGAACGCTTTAGGAAACAAAGACAGCTTCTCTAAACCTCAAAGTAGGGTTTAATTTGTTGTTTTCAAACGTTTCATTCATTTCATTCTTTCATTTCTTAAAAGATGCAGCCACAGCCCAGGATCTGCTGCTTCGTTGTGGCCGCGGGGGGGCAGGTTGCTCCTCTGCCTGCCTCTGTCCCCCGCACCAAGGAGGGTCCCGCAGCAACAACCCTGCCACCCACTTCATCTTGTTCCTAGGATTTAGGCCAAATGCACCTGGTCCAATCAATTCTGGTGTAAAATGTCAGGATTCAAACAACTTGCAAAAGTCCCTGCCAGGAGATGGGGAGGGAAAGTCACAGTAAATGCAACCGAGAGGTAACAAGCTGGTTTTTCTGGGAAAACCAGCATCCCCGTGGTAGAGGCCAGGACAGAACCGGGCCACGTCTCCCTCGCAGGGATTAATATTTCTTCCCAACTGGTGAGACGTATGGTTCTCTCAGGACAAAGAGGGAAACCTCCACACATACACTTTTCCTGACTGTTTTATGTGGCTCAACTTCATCCCAACATCCATTATTTAAACTAATTAAAGGAACAGCTCTACACTGAGGTCTGCTTGCCGAGCCAGCGGAAAAGATGATGTATTTAGTACGAACGAAGCCCAGATTTACAAGAGAGCTTTTAATCAATGCTCGCTGCCCCTGAAAGGGAACATAACCCTACAAAAGACCAAATATGAAACACAGAAGAATGCTTTGGAGACAAAAATCCAGTAGTGAAGGGATCTTCTTCATTGTTGTTGTATAATCTGGTATTATTTTTAAGTTGTTTATGTGCCAGTACCATGCATGCTAAATCTTGCTCTGCAGTGAACATTTTCCAGCAAGTATAAAGGATTTTGTCATGGGCATGCAGACAATTTTAGGTACAGCAATGCAAAGTGACCAACGATCACCAGAACCACTGCAAATATTCTATTTAGAAACGCTCTTGACCTGCAAGGAAAAAGCACTTGCTAGTGCAAATTGGAAAGGAAAAAATTAAGTTCCAGATGGAAAAATGCTCTGGACTCCTGGCTTTTTAAGGGACTCCCAAACTGAGTTAGGAAAAACAGCTGCCCCAGAAAGCTTTAGCTTAAGCTCTACATTTACACAACAATTTCTCCATCCTTCGGGATAAGGGGGGAAGGAGGAGACAAAAAAGCCTCAAATACTGGAAACACTGACACTTAGTAGGCTTTAGCGGGGAGCATCACAGATACCCGAGGGGCTGCGTGAAGCCTCGGTCTATCCCAGCCAGCGCTGAGCTGGGGTGGAAAAGCTCTGCCAGGCCTGAGCGGGGTCCCACGTTGGTGCACGTGCCTCCCAGATCTTTGGGAATCTGGGAATCATTCGCTTTGTCCAGGAAGTCCAAACGAAACCAAAACAGTTGTTCCTGTTTTGCTGAAGCACTAAAAGGGGATGCACAAAATTACTGCAAGGCAATGACCTTGGAGCACAAAGAAACAGACACCAGAAAACGACTGTCGGTGCTAGCCCACGGCGGAGCTGTCGTGCGCAAATCACGCTGGGAAGCTTCAGGTCCCTAACGTTTATAATGATAGTAATTAGTCCTGTAGCTACACAAAGACAAGGAACGAGGGCTATTAAATCTTAACTGCCCTGGGTGGGCCTTTTCCCTCGCAGGACCGTGCCTCCTGGAAGAGCACCGAGGCAGCAGGACTATGATCTTCGCCGAAGGCTCGGGGCAGAGGCCACCGGTCAGCGCGGTGGCCACACACCTCTTCCTCCCACACTGACAACCTCCTCCTCCTCCTCCTCCTTCACGCTGGACACAGAGCGGCTGGGAACCGCACAGGTGCCGGCGTCCCTTTGCTAACCCTGCCGCCCTCGGTGTCTCGGCACGGTCACTCGCCTGCCGCCGGGAAGGACAGGTCCCACTTGGCCTCCCTGCCCTCTGCGCGGAGAGAAAGCAGGCGGCAGAAAGCAAGGCAGAAGTTGAGGTGGATTTGCACGTGCTGGAAGAGTCGCAGCTGGTTTGCAGCAGTTTTGTGCAAACCGCAAGAGGAAGGGTGGGCAGTGGTACGGGATAAGAACCCGGCAAGCAAGAAAAAAAAGTAGGGAAGCTTGGTAATTCGCTGAAAGGCATTGGGCCCTCAGCAGTTATAGTGATGTAAGTTTAGCCCTCTGACCTGAGGGCAAGTGTCAGGCCTAAATAGCTGCACGTGCACACGTCCTCTCTAAC
This sequence comes from Struthio camelus, assembly GCF_040807025.1. NCBI lineage: Eukaryota > Metazoa > Chordata > Aves > Struthioniformes > Struthionidae > Struthio > Struthio camelus. Next base: position 4,454,811 of record NC_090953.1, read on the forward strand.
TTTAGGAACATTCAAAGCATTGCTGGTCACAACACATTTCTCAGCGGACACATGAAGCTCCATGAAGGCCTCATCATCACTGGTAAACACATCACTAGCTCTCGGGCTGGGAAGCTCAAGGAAGGAGCCGAGATCCCACCTTCCTTCCCACCCTTTTTGGGGTCCTGAGGACCAGCAAAGTCCAAGGAGAACACTGGAAGTGCCTTGGGTGTTGCGGTCCACTTCTGACGGGCACAAATTTAGGAAAAAAAGGGAGCTGCAAACAGCCAGAGAGCTGACTGCCATACTGAAAATACAAATGACTCAGCTCTAAGTGAAAGTTTCTATTTTTGTCTTTTGGCTTCAGTGATTTGGTTCCAATCCTGCAGCCTGAATCACTCAGAAATATGCTTTTGTATGCAAGGCCAGCTATGCCACCCTTGCTTTCCAAATTTTAAATTGGAAGATATACATTAAGCATGCACAAGTAGGATTACGCTTTTGGATTTTCTTCATGCCCCTTTCCAGGAATGGCTGGAAAGAGAGAACTAGTAAATCGTAGAAGATGCCTCTAGTGAGACCATTCATGTCCAACTGAATCAAGGATTTTAGCCATGAAATTCAAACCAAGATTGGATTTCCATTTGAAACCTCATAAAATAAAATTTCACCGATGATTTTTATGTCTTTTGAAGCGTCTCAGTTTCCCTAATATTCAGGCTTCCATCAACAGAGAAAAATTTCCATACTTTTTTTTCTTTCAAATAAATAATTTGCTCAATATTGCTCTCAAAATGAGATATTAACTATTCACACTGGCAAAGCACCGAGTATCGGCCAGCCCCCTTATGCTGCTTCCTCCTTAGACGCAGATGCAGAGCTGGCTTCAGACAGGAGCAGAGATTTGTGTCCCTAGTTGTGAGCAGCTGAGTCTGGAGGAATCGCAGGTAAAGCTGCATGTGCGCGAGGGCAGGAAAGGCCCAAGGTCTCCCTGCAGGTGTCTTACGGATCCTGGATATACAAAGATTTTGGAGGCTCAGAAAGACTGGCCAGAGATGAGGAAAAAAGGGGAAATAACATTAAAAAGATATTTTAAATACCTTGGGTAACTCTGCTTTAGCACATTCAAGGAAGATTCAAAGAATCTGGAGGGGATGGAGATTACTCGAAAAAACAGACATCTAATTACAAGAGCACAGCTGAAAAGTGCTTGGCTTGCTTAGCCTGGAAAAACGAAAGCTGGATAGGGATGGGACTACTGCTTATAAATACATCCAGAGGGGGACACCAGGGAGGGACAAGAGCTATTTATGAGCAGGGTGTGAACACTTTTCAGCTGTCAATTAGAAGAAAGTTTAAAACGCTGGAGAAATGAGGCTCCGGAACAGGAGGCTTCCAGAAGACGCAGCAGGAGCAGGCCTTTTAAACAGGCCTTGCATAAGGTCTAGGAAGGTGACAGCAGAGCACTGACCCCTCCTTGCTATCCACAGTTCTTATCTATCACCAAGACAATAACAGCCCCAGATTCGTTTATCTGTAAGAAACACAGAGCAAAAGAAAATGCAGTCAGGATACGGGCTATGGCTGGCATCAAGGGAATTGCAGAGGCAACTTGGCAGCAGCGGAGCCCAGGGAGCGCAGAGCTGGAAAGAGCAGCAGGGAAAAGGTATGAAAGTGATGCTCTGGAAAAAAAAAAACAAAAAAACCAAAAAAAAACAGTGAAGAAACAGAGGCTCGGATCCTACTGAACTCCGCACGAGCATTTCCACTAGCTTCCAGGCGAGCAGGAGCAGAGCCTGGGAGATGCAGGTTTCCAGGCGAGAGCGTCGCGGAGAGAAGATTACCTTAGCAGCTGCGTTTGGAACAAAAAGAAAGCACCATAAAAAGGCCTCTGCTGCGGCCAATGCCAGCGGTGCTGGGCCTGAGTCGGCCTGTGAAGTGACATGCTGCCAAAGGTTTAATGGGGCTACCAAAAAAAATAAAAAAATTCCATAGCTTGTGACAAAACTTACAAGTGGTTGAAGTGCCCGTGCTCGCAGAGAGGGGGAATGGGGAAAAATTTCCCCTCCATCTTCCCAACTTCTGGGTAAGTCAGCACTGATTTCAAGGGACAAGGCTTCTGCCTAGAAGGATGCTATGCTCAGATCAAGGCACATGCTGTGAACCAGCTGCAGCTCATGGGTTTTCTATGTGATTGCTCTGAGCTACAGATGGCAACATCAGGAAGAGCGTTTTTCATACTCTTACCAACAATGTATGATGAATTCAAACCCAGTGCATCTGAGAATCTGACCCAATCTGTGCAAATTACTATCTTCAGCATACAACAATGAAGGACTTTGATTTGATAGGTTTTATTCCCATCCTGTCAATGTGTAGAAGGTCCCAGGTGCAAGGCAGTGGAGAATTGTGACCAGGCTTACAAGCTGACTTAAGGAGCTAGACTTGGTGGGTTTTTTTTGAGCTACATTTGAGATCTGAGAAGGGATCCTGTCCATTACTTTTTTAAAAAGAATGTTCCTGTTTGATGCAAAAATAAAAGCTTTTTCAAAGGCTCTTTGATGAGCAAGACAGAAAGATGGGCAGGCAGATTCTGGAGGAGGTCTTATCTTAAGCAATTACCAGCACTCCTTTTGCATCTTACTCCCTAGACAGCATTTTAACATGATAATCACACTGCAGAGGGTATCAACTCTAAACCTTGCAGCTTTTCAATAAAGTAGCAACAACCTGCAGATGGGAATAAAAGATGGGAATAAAACAAAGAACCCCCCCAAACCACCTAAGTGAAAGAGAAGCTATTCCAGACAAGTATGCTTTTAAAAGTTTTCCTTCCAAGCTCTTCCTGGGATAGCCATGCCAGTTTCCAAGTCATACTCTGATCATTAAAACGAGCAGTGATGTAATTTCCACAGCGACCACAAACATACCAAGAATATTTGAGCTAAATTTATCCAGTCTTCTTGCTTGAATCACTGCTTTGGTTCGTTATTTTTCCATGATTTTCAGTTCTGCACAGCAAAGGCGCTGTGGACAGCCTGGGACCGAGTTTTCCCCAGCCGTATCTGAAATGTGAACCCTTATGCTTGCAAGCCATGGATTGACAATTAGGAATTAAATTGAGTCACTCTTCCAGCTCCCACCTCTGGCTCGCTGCTCCTTTTGCCAGCCCTGCTGGCAGCAGATCTACCCCTTCCCATCACCCCTGGGTGGCATGGCGGCAAACTGCCCTCCAGTCCAGAGCAACACATCTCTTTGACGCGTGCCTGTGCCAGGGGAGCTGAGGCTGGGGAAGGCTGTCCTGTCCACAAACACCTTTGCTGGCAGGTATGCACGTCCCTGCAGAAAACAGATAATCTATAGAAACATCACAGGGTTTCACTTTCTCTTCAGATATGCATAAGGTAGCTAATTATCATCCCGGGAGGGCTTGAGTATTTGCAAAAAACTGCAGCATAACCTCCAAAAATATTACTAAACCAACACAGCTATTTTTATATACTCAAAGACAGTCCGCCCTCCCTTTAAGACAGAGTGACGCACAGACTCAAAGCATGGAGACCCTTTGCTGTGAAACTATGAGTACCTGATATAAATATCTACAGGCTGCTGCTGGGGTTATGCATAATCACGCAAACAAGCAATTGCTGACCCATTAATGAATGCGCAGACTCTGTTTCAAAAAAGGAATTAAATATCAACCTAGTGTAATGTAAACCCAAGCTGGAACCTATTACGGGAGAGGCTTCACCTATATAGCAGGCTGACAGCTGGACAGCATAAAAACACACCCTCACCCCTCATCTGCAATGCAAACATTTCCTCCGAGCTAGCTGCCTTCTGCAAAGCAGAGCCCTGGCAGCCTCTTCATTGATTCAAGAAATGAAAAACAAATAAACCGCAGACTTAATGTCCTAACGCTCCCTGAAGACCCAGTCCAAAGCCTGCGATGTCAGCGCAGAGACTTTAATGGCTTTTGGATAAGGCCCCCAGAGGCTTTGGAGAGGATGAAAAATAAACTCATAGCGCTTTTTGTAACGCAAGTATAAGATGACCTGCAACAGCACTGACAAAACGATAAATCAATTATGGGCCTTGTGAAGGTTGCATCAGTGGCAACACTATCAATTCCTTTTTCCCACCGAAGCTGCTCTGACCACGACCAGTGCCAGCCCTCACCCCCGAGAACAATCCTATAATCATACAGAAATAGAGTAGTCAGGGAGTCTTTGTGCACAGTTCTAAGTGCAAAGGATTTTCTTTACTTTCCTTATCGCCTTATCTTTGTTTTTTCTAGGCTTCTTGATAACAGCGGTCACAAGTTACATATTACTGTAACACACAATCAATGTTTTAACCTCTGGGGGAAAAAGAAAGCTGAATAGTGACAAATAAAGACAGGTATAGCCCAGATAAAGATCAACAATTTATTACTGGCTGTAAATCACACCAGGTTTGAGGTTAGACTCTGCCCAATTAGCAGTGCTCCTAGTGACAAACTGGGATTTGATTTCTCTTTGAAAGTTGCTGCATGCTCTCCTCACCACTTCCCTCATTTCCACAGCCTCTAGGTCCTTCCTAGTTCCTGCACTCCCTGCTTCATGGCAGGTGTTGATCTCCAGATTTCCCTTCTGGCAGCTTCTTTCTTACATGCTACAGCACTTTTTCCCAGCTCTCAGACCCAGCAGTGGGAGTTAGAGACCCAAGTACCAAACATGATTACTGTGTGCTTTAGCAGCCAACTAGCATCTGTGGGCTGCACTCTTCCTAAGACCAAGGGTACAGGTTTGCCATCAGCTATACTTCCTGCTCTTACACAATGGTTTTATCCCTCTCAGGAGCTGTTGTTCTATTTTATTTTATTTATAGCTGTTGCTTTAATTTCAAGAGCAGACTGGATTTCCTGGTCTTCACTGGAAAAAGGGCGGTCCGGCCACAACTAAAACCTACGTGCACCTCTCTATCCCATCAACTCCAGTGGAGCGCAGCACCCACGCACCCTATCAGGCATGCAGGCAAGCAAATTCAGCTTGTTCATACACCCCTTCCTCAATCACTTCCCGCATGCACAAGAGCCAGTTTCCAAAAGCAAACGTTTCAGATGCCTGAATTTTGACACGTAAAAGGCATCTTTCTAAGGGTATGTCTGAAGAACATCCACACTCTGAAAATCACTTCAGAGCGTCCTATATTAGGCACCTGATTTTACGTGCCCTGGCATTCACTGCCCTTTTCGGAGAGCTTGGCTGCGCTCAGTGAGACAGTGCAATGTACAGCCATGCTGCAGAGGCTGCACTGTAGAGCAGCCTTAACCACATGCATTTTCTGGCGCAGACTGGCCTTCTGCGCTAGCTTTTGGCCACATGTGAGATTTCACCACTTCTGTATTAAGCGTGTATTTAAATAGGTTTAAAAATACAAGCCTATTACTGCTCTGCTAGTGTACTTCCTACTCCTGCCTAGCATTTCCTCCTTCTCTTTCTGGAGGGCATATATAGTAACACTAATTCACATAAAATGCCCTTTTTTTTTGCTTTTTGTTTTTTTTTTTTCCTTTTCTTTTTGTTTGTAGGGATAGTTTCAATTCACTGTTTGGACTCCAACTGACTCTCAGACTAACAAGCAGGAGGAAAAGCAGAAAACCTTCAAGGCTCATTTAGTCTGATTACACAGCACTTCGGGCAACCAACACGCTTAGCAGGTCCCTAGCATTTCATGTGCTCCAACCACTTTCCAGATGTTCTCCTTATTCTCCGCACAGCAACACTATCTCAGCAGATGCAGGTTAATACTACTGCCTCCACCCTGCAGATGGAAAAAAGCCTGACAGAGAGTGCAAGCACCTTTTTCCATGTTATACAGCGCATCATGCCACAGCTGGGACTAAGCCCAAGTGCCCCAAGACCTAGCTGCTGCCTGTAGCCCCATGCATACAGCTGATGCAAAGATTTTAGGGTTTACATGAGGCTCTCATGAGAAACAAAGTGGTTTGCAGCGGTGGTGCTGCAAACACCGATTTTCTCTTCCTGCTCTCTTCAGCAGAAAAGATTTATAAGCAAAGATATTCACAGTAACAAAAGCAAGTTCCTGCCCTTCGCACGTAAGGCAACAAAATCAACCGTGCAGACAATAACAGCAAAGATCTAATCTGGAGGCCGTGTACGTGCACACGCAGCAATGAGGGGGGGCTCTGTCTACTTTCAGTGCTATAAAGAAGTTCAGGTTCTTCCTGCAGATTTTTATTTTTTAAGTGGATTTTACACATAGCCGGACTGACAGCCTGGATGGCTCAGGTTCCCCAGTAAGTACAAAACAGAGAGCAAGGGCAGGACCAGCCCTGGGCCACATGTGCAAACCTAGCGCCCACACGCAAGTGGGGCACGATGCTGGATGCGCAGGGCCCTGTCCCCTGGAAGAGGCCGTTTCAAACGTGACCTAACCTGCTATTAGCTAATAGAGGTCTCAGCTCTTAACAGCTTAAGAGCTCTCACCACTTAATCACTTCTGAAACTTGCCGTAAGAAATGGCATGCGCTTCCGAGTGGTGCCTCTGGTTCAAATGACCCTTTCACACTTGCAGGGCAAGGGGGATTACAGCCTGGCTCACCCTGGCGACTCCTCCATGATTCATGGAGTGGTGGCGCAGGCAGCAGCTTGCTCGTCCTGAGCCACGGCCCAGCTGCCGGGCTCGCAGAGTCACCACCATGGGCTGCTTCTTTCAGAGAAAATAAAAAGTCCTGTAAGCTGCAGAGTCCCCTCAGCACTTCTGAAGCAGAGCTTTACGAGTCTCCGGTCCCCTCCAAACGCCAGGTCAGGTCATTATATTCTAGCTACTCGTTTGCCCTCTAGTTTCAACATTTACGTCCTTTTCCACTCACACCGTACATGTCTATCTGCTTCTCCATACAGCTGAAAGTGGCTAGCTTGCAAGAGACTTGCCTCAAAAGAACTTCTGTGAAGGTTCATTCACCTGTAAAGCAATAGTTGTTTGAAATTATATCACAGCTGGTATCATTGTCCCCAGTTATGTAGTATTATATACATTACAATATAACATACTTTTTCAATATTCATTTCTAGATTTAGGAGGCGAGAAGAGACACCCCCTGGTGCGTTCGAAAGAGAGTCCAATTCCACCTCAGAGACGCATGCGACGGGCACACAAACACTTGGGAATTTGAATACAATTCTTATTAAGAGAGAGATAAAGCTCTCTAACAAAAGTATCCCTGCATTTCAGAAGACAGCGCTGGCTTTTCTGCATCTCTGCTGAACTGTCTCCTAGAAACTCATATGAGAATTAAATCCTAGCTGTGAAATTAAGTAATTAATGTAAGAGTCAAAAAAAACAAACCAACCACTAGAAAGGAGATAAATCTCTTATTAAGTTCTAGACGTTCATAGGGTGATATCTTTAGGCTTCTATTTCCTACAAGAATCGTATCCTACCGCCTCCGTTATGTTGCGTAGAGCTCTTTAACCAGGTTTAAAATAACCCTGCTTCATGAGAGACTGCAGCCTCCTCCATATCCCTTCTCGCTTCGCACATGGAATGAGATTTCTCTGTTAATTAGCATACCGGGAACAAACCTGGGAGAGGGGAAGCGGGGATTGAGGAGATGAGGGAGATGCTGAAAGCACCTGACGCAGAACCACGGGGTGCTCTGCTGGCACCGGTGAGTCGAGCTGGCAGCATCACAGCGGGCTCTGCGCAGTCCGGTGCTGCGCGGCAGCTCGCTTACGCCCAGGGTGAGTGGGTGTCCTGCTGCAGCACAGCCGAGATGCCACAGCAGAGGAGCAGCAAGCAGGCGCGGGAAGGTGAGCCCTCGCTGACACACTTTACGTTTGCTCGCTAGGAAGCCGTGAAAGAAGATCTGGCCAAAGGTACAGCTGTCAGGAAGAGAAAGCCCTGAGATTTTAAGGCTATCGAATGAGCAAGGCACCAGGTGTACATCCTTCCCGCACTGCATCAGCCGTTCATGCCACGCTGAAGGAACCGACCACCAGCACCACCGGGGCATTTGTCACACCCCTCACACCCACGAGCCTGCTCCTCCTGCCTCTCCTGCCTAAAGAACGACTCCAAGCTTTCCAAGCATTACGGGGTCGCCAGCGTTAAAGGAACGATCTGTGGTCTCCCTCCTCTTCCCAGCGATTCCTACTGAATGGAAGCAGGAGGCTGCATCCAGACCGTCAATAACTGCCTGAAAATATGTCCAGATGTGGCGGCTGCATGAATCACTGCATTCCCGCAGCCGAGTTGTGTAACGTGATCCAAACGCAGAGCAAGGACCAGCTAACTTTGGGAGTGGACCAACTAGCTAATGACAATTATTCCTGGCAGGAGTCAAACAATCCTGAAGCAAAAATGAGTTCAAGTATGTCCAGTATGCTTAAAAAGAGCAAATCCACCAGGGCACCACTAGATCTTAAGCCTTCCTTGGACCACTTTGTTAGGCTTCCAAAACTGTTTATCATATAAACTAACCCGCACACATAAGTATAGAAGGTTTCACCAATAAGTTTTGTACGCCTCTGGTTAACCGGTTGAATACAATTACATAATAGAAAAATGTAAGAAAGTCCTCAAAAGAAAAACTGACCTCACGATGTAGAGAATATGATTTTATACCTTTTTTCCTTCTTACTTCATTACTTACTCATAAACCAATTTGTTTATTTACTGTATCTATAAACATTGAGAAAAACTTGTCAAATCACTATTACACTTAACACTTGCTAGTCATTAGTGCAGGTTAAAATTCTTCTCACGGTTTATAGCTTAGTATTCAAGCGGAGATAATTTCTTCCAGAGAAACTCAGAAGACAGAATTTAGAAATTTTAAAGATATTAAATAACCAAATGCTCCTACCCACCATAGAAAGATAAAATGCTAATTAACAAAAGCAAAAAACAAAAGATCAGTATCATGGAACAGGCAGAATACATACGGAGAAAGGAAAGAGTTCCCAGAGCTCCCTGTGACGCTGGGGAGAAACGTCCTTGAATAAGATGAGAAGGCCTCTGAATAAAATATCAGGTTTTGCTTCATAGTTGCTGATAAAATCCAAAATAAGGCTGTAGAAACATTAGCTTGCACTGAAGCCTGCTTACTCACTACAGAGCGTCAAACACACCTTCATCCCACACAGAAAACGCAGATGCTGCCTCCTAATGAACTGTTTGTTGCAAGGGGGGGAATACCGTTATACAACAATCATTTCTTGATGCAGAGACGTAACTGGGTTTTGACTCAGAGAAATACGGGAGCACATAGCTGCTGAGGGTTTCAGCGATAACAACCATCCAAAAATAATTTGGCTGTTCAGAGAAAAAAAAAAAAAAAGAAGAAGAACAGGCAACCACCTGAAGCATATGTCCCCTTGAACGAGAAATTTCCACCTATGGATTTGTATTATTCTATAAATGCAGACCTCCTAATCCATACTAACCACAAATCACTGCCAGTCACTGAATCAAAGCTGATGGTAAAACTGGAGTAGGTTAGTATCTGTTCAGCCTGCGAAATGATGCTCTGATTTTAGCAGCCTTCATGCCCTGAATACACACTGCATCAGTGGCTGGGAACATATTTGCATTCACATGCCAAAAAAGTATGGATCTTGTAAAACATATTTAGGAACTGGCGAGATGTGATACACATACTGACTAATTCTGTAGCTTTTCAGAGAAAATTGTTTTTCAGAGGAGTGCTATTCTTACCTCCTGAATAGTTCAACAGCATTCTCCTTGCAAGTAAAATTACTTGTTACATCTTACAGTTTTTCAAAGACTAGCACTCAGATCATTCAAAGACCTTTTACATATTCAAATTTCACTGCAACTCAGTAGAAGCTGGCTACCTAGTTCTCTTAAAAACGTCTGCTCCCCATCTGACCAGGAAAAAAAAGAAATTGTTCCATTTACCATTTTGTGGATCCATGTTGCACTCTCTGCAAACAGCAGCTTCCTCCGTTCCCACACACCAGTACATTCTGGGTTGTAGTCGTGAAGGTTCAACAAGCAAACTTTTCTGCAGCACTTCAAATTGAATAGTGTTGTCAAAGCTGAACGACCTCTGTCAAGTAAGTGCAGGAACAGGGCCGCTGCTAGTAAACACCATCCTGAAGAAACACCATGTCCCTGTGTAAAAACACACAACAAAACAAATCAGTCCTCCTAGAAATTGCAAGAGGCTTATTCCTCTGCACTTACAAACACAGTTGTCTAGATATCACTTTGGAGAAACGCACCCCTCATCTTATGCAAATATAAACACAATTAGTTATACAATAGCTTTGTTAAGAGCATAATGTGAATTAACAGAGGAGTCTAACAACGTCTCCACTATAGAAAAGATAATGTTCCCAATTTTTCTCAGCCAAAGCTGCTCAGTATTTGTTCTGAGGGGGTGGGCAGGGGTCACAGCTGCAGTTTCAGATTCTCCACAAGCTAGTGTAAATTCAGAGCACTGAAATGATGCAATGCAGCTGGAAAAATCCTAACTGCAACCTCAAAATCTTTCCCGTTCACAAAGACGACTGTGACTCTTGTAAGACTCTACTGTGAGAAACTGAAAAATACTGATGTGGTTACTGATGTGGAGACAATCCTCTACAGAAAGAAAAAAGAGCTAAGAGGAACACACAAGCTTCTTTCCCCTTTGCCCAGTCATTTCAGAGAACTCTAATACCATGAAAACAGCAAGCTGCTTCAAACGTGGGCATGGAGGCAAGTCAGACCCTTAAGTACTCTTAAAGGTTGCCTTCTCTTAAATTGCCTTGCATAAGAAGCAGCAGAAGACCGAAGAGCTCAATCCGCCGCGGCATTTCCAACCTCTTCCCTCTTTAGAGCTGCACACCTGTGATTTTCTTTCCCTTAACGCATCTTCCACAGAGGTTAAGGCTAGGGGTGGATTTCCGGTGTGTGCCCAACTGGCATCACTGTTCCTTCATCTTCTCCTTTCAGTTTCAGTCTGTAAAGGCCTCTCCAACATGACACGATGCCCCTCACCTCTGGTTCTAATTAGACTTTCTCGTGTCTGGTGTTGTGATGCTGCAGTGTTGAGCAGAGGCTCTAATTCAGCCAAGCGCACGTACCCAGGTTGGCCAGCAAGACCAAGTATACCGTGAACCCTGCCTGAACAGAGCTGCTCTCTTGGGCTGGGATCAAAGAGCAAGGAGAATATAAAAATACACCCATCCATCACCACTCTCCAGGCAGCCTCCTGCTCTCCCCCCATTAAATAGGGTTTTAACAACGAGCTGACAACGTTACCAAATCACCCAACCCTCTATCAGTAGTTTCTAGGCGAACATCTGCGCTTTGGGTGCAGGTATGGTAAAATTCAGTTTCTGATGACCCTTGCGTTGTGGTGGCCAGCAGCGAGAACCAAACCGCCCCACGCACGCCCCTGCCTCCTGCATGTGGAGGAAGCCACCGGCTGCAGTTTGTGGTTCTTTCGTGCTTTTCAAAGGCAGGAAAAAAAGGTGAGTGCTTTTCAAAGGTGGGTGCTGCAAATAACACAGGTTGAGCTGCCCGGATCAGACTCCACACAAGCCTTTCGCACGCACCCCACAGCCAAACGCCTCCTCCTCGGTGGGCCGGATGGCCGCAGCTCCCGCTGCACGCCAGCAACAGAGCATCCCTCTCTCTGTCCCCGTCACGGAAAATGGCGGCAGTGGCTCATCTCTCAGGACAGCCCTGGCGTGATGGACAGCGTGGAGGTGCCACGGAGGTCTCACGGGAGGCTGTAACCCTTTCGAGCACAGATAAGACTGCTACTGTGCTGTTTGTGCCGCCCAAAAGCTGCCCCGGCCGTTTATCCTGACAACGGAGGGGACATGATGTTTCCAGCGCTGGCAGCTGCCCTCTCTGCACCCTCACTGTAAATGCGCTGAGCAAGTACCGTAAAAAAGAATATGTCCCCATGCAAAGGCCAACAGAATAGCTCTTTTGGCAGATGCTGGGTTTTGCGTGGCCTTCCCTCGCGGTACAGCTAGGGCACGCTGTGCACACCTGCAGCGATCGTGGGAGAAATACCGGACTGGGGTCAGTATGCACCACGGAGGTTTGAAAACACTCCCAATTTCAGGATTTCTACCCAGCTTCATACGTAGTGAAAGCAAAAAACTTTCAGGAAAGATAATGGGAGTGACGTTGGTAACGGGTACAAACTGAACCACAGGCAGCTCCGTCTGAACATGAGGAAAAACTTCTTCACTGTGAGGGTGACTGAGCACTGGAACAGGTTGCCCAGAGACAACCTGTCCCGAGTTGGACTAGATGATCTCCAGAGGTCCCTTCCAACCCCAACCGTGCTGTGAATCTGTGATAACCAGTCCCCTTTCACTGTGACTAGCACACCAAACGCCTGAACCATAAAGGTATTATTGCCACAAAGCACCCCTGCAAGGAGTACTGCCTGTGCATCTCTGTATTTCACTACCTTTGTTTAGATAATAAAAACCATCCCTGAAGTGCTTTTACCCAAAGTTACCAACAATATGAGCTCAGCTGTAACACCTGCAAAAAACATTTAAATTTGATTTAGGGACGGAGAACTCCTGAAAAAACAGCGTACTACTTGGGATCCTACAGGCTGGGCAGCCCATTTGGAAGGAGCGGGACGGAGAAGGAATACATCCCAACGCTGATTTACATCCCATTTCACACAGCCCCAATTTCTCTCCTGAGGCGCTATTATTGCTGGCTTTTAGCTAACGTCTAGAGAAGTTAATGTCTGCTTTTCTAAGGAAGATATTTTCCACGGGTAGCATCGTTCATTGTGGAGCACTTCCCAGAGCTCAGTTAAGGCTCCTGTTACTCCTTGGCTCGTCACCCCCAGCTGCAGATCGTCCGGGTGAGGAGGGCTGGCAGCCCAGGCCCCGGTGGGACGCGTGCACACCCTGGGCGGCTCTGCAGGTAAGGTGGTCCCGAATGCAAACAGAAAAAGGACAGCTGGACCCAAGCTGCTCTCCGAGCGTCCCCGCCGCGCGCTCCCCAGCATATCCGACCGTGTCTGTACCATCTCGAGATCCTCCTCTCAGCTCCTCCAGCCAAGCCAGGCTTGCTGCACGCGCATCGAAGCGCGGTCAGGCACCCAGACACGCCACAGCTTACCCGAGGTCACCTCCCAATCGGGGGAAACCCTCCAGAAACAAGTCCTTTACTCAAACCACCTACTCTTTCTCGAGAGGTCCACTTAGCCTTAGGAGCTGCGTTAAGACGCGCGGGGCAACGCCGCGCGCCGGAGCAGGCGGCCGAGGCCGTCGCCGACGGCCCGCGGGCTCGTTCCTGCGCCGTCGAGAGAGAGGCGCGGGGCCGAAGCCGCGCCTGGAGGCTGAAGCGCTCCGTTTGACGGCGGCGTAACCCACCGCCTCGCGCGGGGACCTCCCTGCTAGGGGCAGCTAGGCGAACCTCCGAGCCGCGCCGCGGCCTTCGGCAGCTCCGCGCGGAAGAAGAACCGCCGCTCCCTCCTCCACAGGGCGGACGGCGAAGGAGGCATACAGCATCCTTGCCCTCGGGAGGGCGGGAAACGGCTGCAGAAAGCTCCCAAACCGGACCCGGCCTGCCAAGCTCCCTTCCCGCTCGTCCTCCGGCGTGAGGCCCCCGCGCCCGTCTGGCGACGAGGCGAAAGAAAACCCCAACGCGGGGTTTTCTCGCTGCCGAGCACCTGGCGAAGGGCGTGAGGGAGCCGGGGCGGCCTCGAGCTGCGGAGGAGGAGGAGGAGGGAGGGCGCGGAGCCGGGTGGCTCGGCGGGCAGCGGCGGCAGGAAGGCGGCAACGGGCTGCGCGTTACACGCCGCCGCCGCCACCGCCGCTCGGCGCCCGGACATAAAAGGAAGTTTTTCCTTACGGCTCCTCGCAAGTATTTCCTTTCCCCCCATCGCCGGCTCCCAAGCACGCCCGCTTCCCCCCAAGTTCCGTCTAAACTCTTTGCTTTTTTTCCTTTTTTTTAAACCCTTTTGGTGCCCCCCCCCCCGCCCTTCGCAGCCCGCCCGGCGCACCCCGCGCCCCCTCAGCGCAGCCCCGGCGCGGGGCAGGTGCCGCCCGCGCTACCTCCTGCCTGCGGGGTCCCTGCGCCGCCGTCACCGCCTCCTCCTCCTCCTCCTCCTCCGGCGCCGGCCGCCCGCCTCGTCGCTCTGCGGCGCGGGAGGCGGAGGGAGGAAGGAAAAGGGAGCGGGGGCAGAAGCGCGGCGGCGCCTCCTCCGCCACCGGGCCCGCCGGCGCGGGGTCAGGGCCCGCCCGCGGGCCCCACCACGGCCGCCGCCGCCGTCCCAGAGGCCTCCGCGCGGGCCCTGGCCGGGCTGCGGGGCTCCATCTTGTGCCGGCCCCGGCGGCGGCGGCGCGGTCGGCCGCTGCCTGCGGCTCCTCGGCGCGACGGGACGCGCTCACCCCGTCAGCGAGCTGCCCTCTTCGGGCGGCTGCTACGCGGGCTCACGCCATTGGGGTTCGGTTTTGTTGTGTTTTGTGTTGTTCCCCTCCTCCCCCCCCCCCGGAAAGGTCTGTCTGGAGTTGTCGGGGTCGGAAGCAGGACCGCGTCTCTCAGCCCCAGCAGGTCCCTCGGGTGGCGTCGCCGTCACCGCAGCCCCCCGTGTCGCGTCCCGCATGTTTCTCGGAGCTCTTGGCGCTGCCTTCGGCCCTCGCGCGGATCCCTTCTCTGGGTCTGCTTCTCCGCTGAGGCCCGGCCCTAGCGCCAGCGGAGTTAATCGCAGATTGTGTCTTTGCAAGCTGCTCCTCTCCCGGCTGGGGGAAGAAGCCTACCGCTTTTTGGAAAAACAAAGCAAGGTTGCCCCCTCTCTTCTGCAGGCGTTACGCTCTCGCTGCGCTCCCCATCGCATAGCCCTTCATCTCCTGCTACCAGGAAACTCTCCCAAGCCTGATGGGGCTTTTTCTTCCCCACCCACTGGACCAGCTACGAGAACACCGTTTTTGCGTGCCCTTTATTTTACTGTTCGTGACGACTCCTTACATTACCTACACAGCTTTTTTCTTCCTTGGCCCCACAGAAGAAAGGGATCTCCGATGATCGCTTGAGGATGGGAGTAGCCATATCCATCCTCTGACTAGTCTTGAGGTTTGTCCTAGGGTGTTCTCGTGCTGTGATTGTGGAGATAGACAGAGAGGATGGGTCCTCGTCGATGCTTTCACTTGGGTTCGAGTGCCCGTGAACCCCGCTTCTAGCTGCAGCCCTAGCAGTGTTACCCATCTGGCGCCCTTCTGTCCGGGCTGCTGTCTTTTACGCCTCACAGCCTGGCTCTTATCCAGACCTTTCTTGCAGCCTTTTCCACCCAATTGTTTGAAAAACCACTAACATCACTTAGTTTTGCCTTTATTTTGATAAACACTGTCATTTCCCCGAACGAGAATTTCTCCAGACAGTCAGGCTAAAAAAACTTGGTTTTTTTTTTTCCTTTCTAAATTTCATCCCAGGCTCCCTGGCTTATGCCTCCATCGATTATGTCACTCACAATCATTTCTTTGCATCTCCAGCCTTCACCTTTTCCATGTTTAGTGTCACAGCTTCTGAGCGATGCCGTTTGCAAGTGCAGGAAAAACTCAAGGGGGTTGGCTTGGCCTAGGTAGGGAGCTGACAGCGGTTGGTATTTTTCTCACACGCGTGTTACCAGATGCGAGCAGTGAATGCCGGACGAAAGGCAACGATATCAGTGCGTTCTCGCTTGCCGTCCGCGTGGCAGATGAGGGAAATTGGATAGGAACGGGACAGGGTGGAGCAGAGTCATGAGAGTGAGGGATGCGTCTCACAGGGTTTAGCAAGCCGGACCGAGGCAAGGAGCCTCATCTGGCAGGGTGGTCCCCAGCCCCTTGCCTTTCAGGCTCACCCCAAGAATGGGAGAAGGATCCCTCCTACTTCAAACTGGCAGAAGCTGTGCTTGCCCCTGCCAGCTGCAACCCTGCTCCCTCACCTCCCCCACCCCGTTTACTGGAAATGGCACAACTTAACAAAAGCAACTGCTTAGATAATAAGCTAACAAACACACGCTCTAGCTTTTGTTTGTAGAGCACTGACCACACTTCAGCCCTTTACTTCCCTTGCCTTTTTTAAAATAGGCTATTCTTCACAAAATGCAGAAGTGAATTCAAGTTCAGATTCCTTCTCAGTCCCCCAGTGAGATACTGAATCCCCACATCCACAGATGCACAAACACACTCTGCATTCAGTCCTGCGATGTGCGGAAGGTATCTTGAAGTTACATCGCCCCTTGTGAGCCCAGGGCACGTTCCTGTTTGGGGAATCCCGCTGGCTCACTGACTCGAGGGGAACAGACAGAGCGCTGTTCTGAGAAGAGCCCCCTGCAACTAGAGCAATACAGGGCCATTTTGTTTCAGAAGCATGAAACCTTAACCCTTTCCAGTGTTTGCTTTTAGTGTCGCAATGGGCCAAATTCAGAGATGAAATGAAAAACAGACAGGAGGACTGAGTCGAGTGGAAGGGGGGGGCGCTGATGGAAGGGGTCTTAACACTTGCGTTAGAGGGGCCAGAATTTTCTTAAGGCACTAATCAGCGTACATAAAAAAGGATTACAGTTACTTCTCTGTTAAAACGAGTAAAGTCAGTAGAAGTGTGTCCCTTTCAGTCATCCTTCCTAGGCAATACCAGAATACAGTATTTAGAAACTATACCACAAAGTTAAACATTTATTAGGAACAAGAGAACTATTACAAAAAGATACCCATATTCTAAATATATACATGAGGTTTAAACATAGCATTTCCATGTACCTTTAACTATAAAAATACATTAGATTAACTGTATCCTAATTTATAAATATAGTTCTTTTCTTTAAAAAGTAGTATTTCATATGAAAGCCTTACTGTGCAATGAAAGAATATATACCCTCTAAGGGGTTACTTTAAAGTTAGTGTCTAGTGTTATATAACTTAGATAATTCAGTGTGTAGAGTCAAACCCTGATTTATACAATAAGAGATACATTGACTTTTTTTTTAAACTTGATAGGGGAAAAAAAGAGGTGAAATATACATTATACATATAAAGGCAGACTACTAGGATTTTAAGAGTACCAGATGATTTCCATTTCAACCACTGTTTATCAAAAATGAATATAGAAGCTACATCAAAATAACCAGCCTTTTACTATTTGCCTCGCCTCCCTGTTGTCTGACTGCAGCCCTAGAAAACCATCAACTTGGCAAAAGTAAAATGTTTGTCTGAGAAGATGTTTGCACTCTAAGTGTATTACAAAAATAGAAGCTTATTTACAGTTTTCCCATTTGGCCTTTCATGGGGTAGGCAGGACATTTTCTTCACCAGATGGGGAGACTTACCTGTGGAAGCCCTGTCTCACATATCCACCGGAAGACAGGCACTCAGCTGTACACAATTGTTGGAGGTATGTCATTTGAGAAATTAAGCAGTGTTGAAGTGCAGTTTCAATGTTCACTAACTAATAAGGAAGTTTAGGCCCATGCAAACATTCTCCTTACTCATCACCACCCACCTTCCTTCCCCCTCCAAAAAAGGTCCACACATGCAACAGCACTTGTACTGACTGGGTACATCTCTGATCAGAGGAAATTACTGGTTAAATCCCTGCTTGCTTCAGGGACTACAGACTAGACCTGCATTTCTGCTTCAAGCCCTGACACCCGGAAAACTCCCAGCAATGATCTTTACCAGTGCTCCATAGCGATCTGTAGATAATTCACTAAGGAACATGCATCAGTTTGCTCTTAGAGGACGAACCCAAAGGGATCAGCCAAAGTTCCCACTCAGCTGACCCCACTACCTACCACGTACTTACAGCCCGCATCGACATGGAGCTTCCTGTAGGTTTGCCAGTGGTTCTTCAGTACAGTATCAGGGGTGAGGGAAGTAGCAAACCCAGGAACTGAAGACAGCATATGGCTTTTCCTTAAGCCCACAGTAAGTAACATCTGCAAAGAAGTTAACTGCAGGATATACTAAGGTATGAACTTAGTGTGACAGCCGCTCCATGGATGCTATTTGTGTGCATGCTTATACAACTGTAAACGAGGGAATGCAAGGTAGTTTATTCCTCAGTGAAGGACCAGTTACTCCGTTTGCCACAAGATGATAGGACTCACAGGGACAATTGCTGCAGAGCTGCTGACACATTTAAGTCTGGCCACATCTTATTCCACGGTAACTGGTTTGTACACCCACCTCTTTAGCATTCAGTATATGCTTAGGAGCACCTGCCTTTTCATACTGTGCTTCCAGAAATCTACTTTAAGCTACACTCGTAAGGGAGAAAGAAGCAGTGAGGATAACTTGTAAGTTTTACTCACATAATTAGCTCTGGCTCAAAAATGAGATGTCCACACAGTCTGAAAGTGACAGAGCAAGACACAGCAAGACAGCTTTTTGCAGCACTTTTGCTCCCTGCCCTCAGATCAGTAGGACGGGCTTGGGTCTGTGTGCCGTGGATGTTTTCCATGGGGTATCTACCATGCTACATGCTTAGCATTCAACTCTGTGTCATCACGGTAAGTACAGTGCAAAATCCTCTTGCAGAAAGTGCTATAGCGAAGCTTTGAGATACCGTTGTGACTCATTTGGAGCCAGAGGGGCTAGCAAGTCAGTAACTTGCATGTGCAGCACGTGTATGCATGTACAGCAAAACATCTAGTTCATAGGACACTTTAAAGTCTAGCTACATTGGGTGAAATACTGGCCCCAAAGGATTCATCTAAGAAACTTCCATAAACCTCATTCAGGGCTAGAATATCACCAATATGGGGGATGCAAGTATCTTTAGAGAGACCAAGATAGCTCTTTCAAACAGAATTGCTTTACAGTTCCTTTCGTGAAAGCTTACACTCCCATCTAAAACTCTGATTGCAGTCTTCACACAAACTCTTATCAACTTCAGTTATATTAGCCCTACGCTCAAGTCCATTTATGCCAAGTGAAACCCATACGCCTCTGAAGGTGTTTAACAATCCATGCTAACGGTACCAGAAGTCACTCTAACTTGCCATTGACGTCCAAGTCCTTCAGGGGCACGTTTTGAAAAGCAGATGTCCTGAAAACACTGACCAGTATTTTAATCACAGGTAGCAGACTATGCAGCCAGGGACTTGCGTAGTACAAGCGTGTGCTGTGCTGCCAGTAGGGTCAGTTAAATCAGTTTTTGAAGAGCTAGTTGACAGAATGGCGTCCAGTAGATTCAGTGTTTCTAGAGGAATAAAGTAAGGTGTTTCTCCAAACAAGTGCTGTTTCGATTTTCCTTCCTACCCCTCCCCTCCCCCTTGCTCTGAACACGTCCCCCATGTGTCACATTCAGAGTGTCAGCATTTTTAGGCCTTCTGCTTTCATGGACTCTTCTGGGAGAGTTTAATGGTGACTGTTTTCACTTCAGTATATTCTGCCAAAGCATATTCACCACTGCAAAAGAAGGGGGAGAAGGGAAAGGGACAAACAGTTGTAGCTTGTTAATATATACTTCCTCAAGATAAGAGGTTTCTACACAAGTGCAACTTAGTCGCAGACCAACAGCTGCTGTAAACAATATCAGGCCATTTAAAACCAGATCTGAACTAATGTACGCCAGCTGTCAGTCTGGCCCACCATGTCTAATTATCACTGTGTACATGCACATACATACATACACTAATACACCCTGCCTGCCATAAAAGAAACAATGAATGCTTCAGGTTGCAGTAAACCACAAGTTGACACTTCAGGGCTCCCAGCCTAATGAAAGTGAGTACTGTTGTGAGATCCTATAGAAGAAGCATCCATATGAATATAGTTATCGGTGATTAAACAGTAATTATAGTTACACTCCTTCATAGGAAGTAAGCTTCTGTCTACAAGATACCACATATCGGGAGGGCACAGTGGACTCTTACTATTCAGCCTAGAAAACTGCATTGCTCCAAAAATGCAAAGTGATGTCAGACCAAACCACCGTATACGTCTTAGCTGGTGGGAATTGGCTCCGTTCCCATGCCTTGCCCAAGGGATAAACCCCTGACATCCTTTAATTAGCCAGGCAATCAGGCAAAGTGAAGCATAAGGTCTCACTCAATAAGTATATCCCTTTTGAGGATTCATTCATTTGCTGGGCTTAGCATGTGAGGCATCTGAATGTCTCAAAGCAGCCCACAGATAACATCAGAACAGCTCCTGGGAACTGCTCCCGGAAATAAATCTGCTTGTGAAAGAATAGGTGCGTTAGATTCCTCTGAAGAGTCTTCCAAATGGTGTAATAAAACCTGCCTCTCTCCTGTACAAGAAGAAAATTAAGATTTAAGTCTATTTCTCAACTCTTCCTCTAGCTTACAGCGTGACCTCGTTTTACAATTTTCTGCATTAGGAACTCACCAGCTAAAGCTGGAATGTCTGGTGGCCATGCTGCAACAGATCAGGCTGGGGAAGAGGGCTGGAAAGTCCTTCTCTAACTTACTAGCAAACTTGGAAGGTGGGAGAAAGAACAATCCTGGAGATTGTTCCTTGTTTTTCTAGCTCCAGCTCGAGAAAGTCAGGGGTTGTAAGAGATCCAGCTAGGAGCAAGGACAGAGCTGTCAGGTGAGACGCGGCTACCGGGATATAAAGATGGAGGAGGTCTGAGGTGGGTATGAGCAGCCCAAATCTGGGGTGTCATACCTCTCCCTTGATCTGAAAATTTAGCTAGTAAGGAAAAATGCTTGCAAGTGCAATTTACTGAACTGCAGGTTTTTAAGAGTTTATAAAGTAGATGAAGGTACTTCTGAAGGCGCTGCTCATGTTGTCATGTTCTAGCAACCTCTCTGTGCAGCAAGTTGCAAGCCTGATCGTTTAAAAGCAAATTCAGCAATATTCTCACCAGTTGTTGCACCTATTATCTACATATAAACAAAATACTGAACAAACTTACAGTTCTCTGCCATTGCCTGACATTTTGAAGCCACCAAACGGAGCCTGTGCATAGAGCGCATTGTAACAGTTGATCCTATAATAAAAACATCAATTGTAAAATACAATTCAACACTGAGAAAAAGCAAGGGGATGATATAAACAACAATACTAAAAAAGGCTGATATCTGTCTTTTTTTTTTTCCTTTATACAGTTCATTCACCTGAGAAATTAGATTTTAGCAATAAAATCTTATTTTGCTACAGAAAGGGAAAACATCTGAGTGGCGTTTTGAATGTGACTCCTGGCTTACTTCCCAATCCCTAATGGCTAAAGCATTCATGCTTGAGCTGGCATTAATGCTATGTACAGAGTCATACTTAAAGATAACTGAAATCCCAACCTATTCCCTAGTTTAATGAAACAGATTCTGATATGTACCTGTTCACCAGAAGGCAGTCTGAAAACTCACAGGCAGACCCCACCTTCCACTTGCAGGTACAGAAAAACAGTTGGATTGCATTACACTTGTGTTGCAGTAAAAACTGAAGTGCTATCTCCATTTCTATAGCTACTAGGTAGAGGGAGTTAATGCAGACACTTCCTCAGCATTCCGGGGATATCAAATGACCCAAGCAAGGCAGGTGTGGCTTGATGCAGTAGCACTGCACCTTCAGATGTGTACAGCACATACATCCTTCAAAGCCCAATATCCTCTTTCTATGCAAATCTTATCTGAGGAGACAGATTTTTCTGGCGCCGACTCTTAAAACTGATCCTCTGTATGCATCCAAATCAGATCAAATTCCTATCTTTAGTGGAAAAAAAAATCAGGATTCCATTTTTGTCTTTAAAATGATTCTAATATAAAATATGTTTTGTGAGCAAAAATACCTACTTGTCTTTCAGACAGTGATGCGATGCCATCTACTGCCCATACTGATTTGTGCAAGGTCTAAGGCCCCGGCTGGTGCTACCTAAAGACCATGAGCATTCCATTTTTCTAAATACAGGATTTTGGAGGGCATCATGTGTGGTGAAACTCACTACAGCCCCCTATAATTTCAGAATTTTCCAGATGAAGGACTACACTGACCAAATGAACAGTTCATTTCTCTCCAGACTGTTTGGTCCTCTCCTCACCGCTTTGATGAATGGATGTTGCTTCAGAGCAGAATATCAAGAATTAAACAGACTACTAATGCATCTAGCCTCCAGCATTTACACAGGTTTCCAAATTACACATCCCTCTTCCCTTCCCAGCAAACAAACACAATGCCAGCTCGCACTCAGGTCATGCACTGCTTACCAGACAGTTCCTGACTGCAATGCAGAAGCTAACGTTAATGCTCTGTCCAAATTCTTTGTGAATACTGCAGCCGTGAGTCCGTATTCCGTACTGTTGGCTCTTCTTATGACCTCTTCTATACTCTTGAACTTCATAATTGGCTGAACTGGCCCAAAAATCTACACATTTCAATTAAACATTAGTACAGGAAAGTCTTTGCTATTCATGGTAATTTTGAAGCAATCAGAATCAAAAGCTCTGTTTGGATACTACGTCTGAAATGTCAGAACAATCCTAACATCCTCCAGAAGTCACTGGTAGGGTCTCTTGGGAACTACCAATAAAACTGAGTTCAAAGGAAGTACAGCGACACTCTGTAGTATTAACATGAATGCAAAGATCCAGCAACTAACAGGTTTCCTTCAGATTATAAGGGTTTTGTAATCTACATGTGAAGAGTAATGTGTAACAATCAAAATGAGCAGAGTTAGAGCTGGAGAAGTTTCAAATGATTCATTCCTTCTACATTTACGACGACTCCTCCTTTTGGACTCAGAAGTAGAGTATGCTCAAAAAGTAATTAATATATTTCAGATATTGCAAGTTTTCTTCCTCACCTTTAGCTTTGCTTTTGTAAGTGTATACAGTTTATTTCCGTGCAGTGCGTTTACCGTGTATGTGTTTGACCACAAACTTGGCATCCTGGATTGCCAGTATAAAGGCAGCTTGCAAACACAGTACTTTGTGATTTCTGGCATGGAGTCTCTTGTCAAGTCCAATATCAAGGGCAGGGCACTTTTCTGGCCTGCACGGTCTTGCAAGGCAATAATCCCTCACTGAATGTGAGATACAGTCTCACTTGTGCCACCTTGAGGGCCGCTCTCAGGAATTTGCCTGGCCTTGAGGCTTAGGCAAGTGTTTCTAGATTCCTTCGTTTTGGAAGGTCCAGGTACTAAACTGTAGTCTTGCTTCTAGGCAAAGTAAGAACGCACATTTCCAACAAAACTGCAAATGAATGAAACCGGATAAGCCTCATGAATCATGACTTGGGATTTGGAGACAGTTCATTAAAAAAAGGACTGTCACGGGATTTTCAGTTCTTATTCCCCTCTATTTTTAGAATGTAACTCATGCCCAGACTGACTGATATCTTTCCCAGGTTCCTTAGAGATTCTGTGGCAGATCTGAGACATCTAACCATTTTGCCAGGAATGAACAGTAAGCAGCCCCATAAAAAGCACTGGGCTAAACTATAAAATACAAGTGCCAGTTGGACTTTGGCAACTATTTATTTTCCACTGGGGAGCATGATGAAAAGTGGATTAACTATATTTCAAAGGAATATCACAGGATCTAATCACATGCAGCTTGTTCAATTTTTCTCCATATGAATAATGAAAGCCAGAGTATTATATGTGCAGTTTGCTCACTTTGGCCATATTTTCATATTGGAAAAAAATGGTCAGCCTCAGGGGATTTCAGCACGAGAACAGAATCTGGGATTATTTCAGATGCTAACGCTACTTGGGAAAAGTTCTTTGATAGCAATATAGCAGGGTCATTCCTTCCTTCCTCACCAGCTTTAGGTCCAGCATTCTGGTCCCACCTTTCTGCAGTACAACAACTCTTTTTTACAAAACGGTGGAGCAAGAACACACATCATCTTGGGGTCTCAGCTGAATCAGCAGGTACCACAACTGAGCAGAGTCAAGTCTGCTTGAAATCAGATCAAATTCTCCTGAAATGGGACCCAAATGCTTTAGGATAGTATTATCCATTGTGTTCATATCTAGGTTTGTTACTGTACAGTGAGCAAACTCACAGGGCTACTTCCCTTTTGAAGAAACAAACAAAACGGGGGAAAGCAGAAAGGCATTAGAAGGTGCTGGCAAACAGACACCCCGTTAATTGCACAAGGAGATAAAACACTGCTAAAACGTTTTGACATTTGTTCTGCTGTCCTCCTTCTGCCACATTTGTTACCCCTACCCTCACCCCCCAGATTAAAGCCCGCTGTGTAGATGGACATTTCAGCATTAGGTAGTTTTTAGGATGTTGCAGACTGCAAACTCTCCTCTCAGGTTTTCCCTTCAAACCATGGCAATGTCTCTTTTCTACAGCTGCTTTGCCTTTTATAGTGATAGACACACCTAAAGGTTCAGGTGGCCTGTACTGTACCTCTTCTTTGGCGATACGCATGTTGTCAGTGACCTCCGAAAACACGGTGGGTTTTATAAAGAGGCCTCTGTCTTCAATGGCAAGACCCCCACATTCCAGCTTAGCGCCTTCTTTCTTCCCACTTTCTATCAGCTCCAGGATTTTGTCAAACTGTTTTTGGTCAATCTATCAGACACAAAAAGAAAGGAAACAGACAGCAGTGACTTCATTATCCCTATATGTTAGAGACTGAATCCTGCTGGAGCCACGTTACGGGGCCCAGGGTTATGTCTGCAGGGTACCGTCAGACCAGGTAAGCTTACATCTCATTTACCACTCTGTGATACCGCATACATGCAAAGAGCAGGCCGAAAGACAGGATGTGGGCATAGCCCCGAGCCACAGAAAACAGAAGGTGAAGTTACATGTTACATGTGATGGATTAATATGGAAGCGGCTTCCCCACTCTTCTCCTTCCTCTACCTCCCAGATATACCTTTCCATTGGTTAGCTCACACCAACTACTGGACTTGCCTAAACTTCTCCATGCACAGATTTAGCTCACTAGCACAGTAAGAATGGCTTGAGATGGGTTTCTGCTGGGCTAACAACCTGAGTCAGCTCAGCAAGGGATCTGACCAGCAAGAGAATCTGTGCAGGGGTGGGAGAAGCAGAGTATGAACTGTCAAGCTGACTTAGCTCTAATGTGCAACTTCACCCATAGCTATCTGGCTCCAACTTGGGAGCTGGAAGAACCCAGCCAGCCCTGCTTCCAACTCTTTCCACACAGCCACAAAGACAAGCCCTGTTAGTAGAGCGGTTTCAGAACAACTGCTGCACTGAACCCATATTTTTAATATCAGAATCATCTTTCAAGTATCTTAAGAGACTAGCAGCATCCCAGCACTTCCTGGTTCTCTGAACCGGCAGGACTGGACATCCACATCCTCACTTTTAATCACTAACCTTGCTTAACCCCTTCCTACCCACACCTAAATATGCAGTAAGCTCAAATGGCTAGTACTACTGGGTTACTAACCTCTAAACTAGAGGTTTCAGTAAAGGTGGGGAAAGGCCAGTCCAGATGTGAGTACAAGATACTGGAGTTGCACAGCTGTGCAGCCCTGTGCCAGGCCTTGGGAGACAGCACTTACCCCACAAGCACCCCACTGGGTCACATGTGCTGGGAAGAGGTGCACAAGCCCACAGCGCTTCTGATCAGTACTAGTACTTTTTTTGTGCCCCACGTGCAGTATTATATTGCAGGTACCAAAAAAGATTTAAAAAAAAAGGCTGTGGCTATTTGCATGATGTATAATTAAGCCACAGAACACTTCATCACAGCATGCTGCAGATGGGAAAAGTCTTACAGAGATGTTAAAAAAAAATAAAACTAACAGAAACCTGGATAAATTCATGGAGGCAAATTAAATAAAAGACCCCGCCACTGGCTCAAGGAGCAATCTGGAAGGTTATTCTCAATGCCAGTTATCTCCAGATGTTTGCCCTGGTTCTATACCCCTCCCTGGACATCTGGTTTTATTTCAGCAGAGCTAGTCGCCAGTTGGGACTGTTTGAACATGGAGCGTTCCATACACAACTCCTCCAGACTACAGACTATATCCTGTCCCTTGTTAATCCTGGCCACACACAATCCCAGTGTTTGTGCTTTTAGAAAAATATCAAAGCTTCAGGAGGGTGTCCTTTGGGTACTTCTGGTACAGAGGGAGAATAGAGAACAGCACAGCTCCTGCCACACAGATGTGCATATCACATGCACTGTAGACAACTCAGTACTGAGTGCTCACGTTCTCCTCTGGGTAAAACACTACCAAAGGAAACATTTAATATATGTTACTATGTGAGAAAATGTGTGCCCTCATGTAGGCTACAGGGTGTCACATAGAAGGTTTGGAAGGTGTCATACATATTGTCTCTTTGCCTAATTGCTTAGTTGCCAAATATAAATAATTTGAAAATATCTGCAAGTGCTTTGCATCCTGGCATGTCTGTGATCTAGACCAACGTAGTTCAGCCACTTCACATCACAGAAAACAAAACAAGGATATTTATACAGCTGTAACTTGTTGCAAGGCAAACTATAGTTAGATAAAAAGACACTAGGGAAAGAAGACATTTGTAAAAATGACATGCAAGGGTGGAACTGTTTGTCACTGCAACCAGAGCTTGCAAGGCTTGTTTAAATGCTGTCCTCTATTCCACTATTATTTATGGTTTGAGTATCGATTTCTGTCAAAAGCATATGATCTGGTAGAGCAAATTCTACTATTCATGCATCTAATTCAAAAGAGAGGAAGGCTCTTATGAGATCAGGGTGATGCTGAGAATCCCCAGATCTTCACACCTTGCCTCATTTGAGCCAAGACTGCAAGAAGCAGGTTTTCCTTTTCCAAACCTAGCATCTGTAATCCTAAAGAATAATCTCACAATTGTGTTGAACAGACTGCAGTTATATTCTACTCTCGTGCCTTAATCCTAACGTACACAAATATCTATAGTCTAAGAAAAATATCTGGCATCTTAAAAATCAAGAAATAAGGCTTGGGCCGAATAACTTCTGGCTATTAAGCACCACAGGGCTACTTTAGTGCTTATTTTCTTCCTTATACAGTCCCCAAATCCCAGGATCTGGGGTTTTACAGTAACAAGACTAGTCCAGTCTTGTTCTAGTCTAATCCCTGTTCTTTTCTATCGGGACCCTAGTCTCATCTAATGCAGTCTGCTGTTCACAATTTTATAATGCACTGGTTAACCAGTTTGCCATCTGTGCAGATTTACTTTATTATTTCCTGTGACACAGTAAGCTGGAATATAGCTTACTTAGTAGCTGGAATATAGCTTACTTAGTAGCTGGAATATAGGAATCCACTTTAAAAATGCCCTTGGTGTGCATTTGAGGTTGGCATTCTAATCAAACAACCCTAACCACCCCTCAGGTTTCTTGTGGCATCCTTTGAATTCTCAGCCAGCCAACATACTCAGACACATGTGAGTTCTGGAGAAGCCGCAGCAGAAGAATGTCTCATTTCTGTGCAATACTGATTAAATTCCACTTAATTTTGATCAGAGCAGTGCAGTTTAGATCAACATAACCCAGTGCTGCAGCTCACACCGTCCTGTCCCCACACCCATGCCATGAGCATCTGTGTCAATGCACAGTAATCCACATCAGGAAACTGATTTGGGTAAAAATCTGCCTTCCTCCCCGACTCAAGAAAAGACTGGTGACCTGAATCAGCCAGTTCCTCAGTTCAACTCACAAGTGCAAAGCAATACAGGAATGAGTAGCTGGAGACAGGACCGGGTTAGATCAATGTTCAGTTCTTGTGGAACAGTATTGTCCGTCACCCCATGCTGTCCTGCGTCGTGTTGTCTCAGCAGCTGCTTTCAGCAGCCGCTTTGAGCACTACGCTCAGCCATGGTCTGGCTTAGTTTCACAGAGCATGAGCCCAAAGTCCAGACTGCAGAGGATCTCCTGCGTCTGCCTTTGAACTCTGTATAAAGTTGCTGGACCTGTTGTCCAGCTGCGAGCTCTTGGAGCTGATGTAGGACTGTAAAGATCACGGGCCACAACCATCTCAACGTAACGGCTGGCTCCAACACTCGCACGCTGCTGGCTTCTAAGCCAGTGATCACCCCAGAACAAGGTCTACACAGCACTCTGTGGCCCATTTTTAGTAACGCTGTTCCATATGTTCACCCTGACCCCCAAGAGAATAAATGCAATGACCTGCATCTGAAGCAACTGAGGCCTGATAGGGATTGCTGAAGGAGAAGAGGAAGAACTATTTTTTCTGGTGATTCTTCCCCTCTCCACCAGTTCAAAACAAAACCCACCTCAAAGCAGAGAAGGCGACTTCAAGAACAGAGGAGAAACCTGTTCTAGATCTTTACAGTTGAACAGTAACTTGCGGGCAGATGTGAATCTTTGCTACTTTTGGAGGTATTTTAAGCCCTTGTGACACTGCATCATTTCCCTCTTCTGCATTTTTAAGCTTGAATTTCTGTGTGTTGCATCTCACAGCATTGGCTCCAGAAAGAGAGTGACCATAGCTGCAGAGACAAAGGAAGTGGTTGCTCCTTTGCACTGGGAGCCACATGAAAGCTTTGAGATTAGCAGTTTCCTCCCACTCTCACCACACCTTCCAATCCTGGGTTTGACAGCTGGCATGCAGAGAGGTTCAGGCTGGGGGGAGTCCTATCTCTCTACCTACAAGTGTAACAGGGAAGTGAGAACAAGGAAAGAGGACAAATGGGCCATATTTGCAATCTGTTCAGACTCTTATCCTCACTTACCGTTACCCTTAATTATACCTCTGTAAGCAAGGAGTATCCCTTAAGCCACAGCAGCGCTCTGCCATATTGCTCACTGGGAAGCGCTCTGACAGGGCCTGGCAAGCGTTGTGGGGGGTGGATGGACGGAAATAAGTAGCCCAGTCCTACATGTTCTGCTTACTCTTTAAAACCACATAGCTAGTCCCTTTGCTTTCACGGGCTGTTCCCATTAAGTCAACGTTATCTATCAGAGCAGCCAGTTGACGGTGGTCCTCCTGGGACCGACTATAAATGCGGTTTGCTTACTGCTACCGAACATTAGGTAAGGCTTAAGCTGATACCAAATCCAACAACACAAACAGACCTGAAAAGCTGAGAGCCCTGAACAGAAGGTAAGAGCAGTTCCTGAAACTGTTTGAGGGTCAGCTCATCTCTGCTGAAACAGGTTCCAGCACATGAATATTTCCCTAGCAAGACAGCTGAGCAGTTTGAGATCTCTTTCTAGGCAAGTTTCAGGGATAGATTCAGAGCCAGCATGAACATGGGATATACATCATCATATCCCCCTACATGAGGATATGCGGTGAGGTTTTGCCACATATGTATCAAGTATAGACAGGCGTAGAGCTCCAGATAAGGAGGCAGATGTCCCCTAGGTCATCCCTTCTCTGGGAAATCCTGAATGGTATCAAGGAAGAAAAACATAATACTGGGAACAGGAGGCCTAGGTTATGGCTTTCTGGGGTTCCCCCTTTAATGTTGGTAGCAAAGAGTGGCTTTGTTTGAAGATCTGACTCAAGGATCATCTTCCTCCAGAGCTCTTTACCACAGCTCGGATCACAGTAGAAGGAAGAAATAAGATGAAGGCTCTGGAAGCATTGACAAGACTGGTTGTGACGTTGGCTTGGCGTAGTTCTTCCTTCTAACTCAGCTGAAACCTCACTAAAGGATCATAAGGGGGCAGAGGAGGAAAAGGAAAGTGGGGACTCCTGAGTCTCTGGGCTCTACTTGTCATCACCAACGCAGCCCAGTAGCTGAATGGTCATTTCTGCAGCTGCACTCTTCTGTGCATCTCTATTCCTCACTGCAACAATTTTTTTTATCACTTTACCAGGGAGACAGCCCCTTGCATAAAGCTTGGTAAGAAGTGAATTAAATACATTTGTGTTAAAAAAAATTACAACATAACATTTCAACAGTTGTGATTAATTGGTATTTAAAATAGAAAGAAAAATAAAGCCATGATACATTACTCACCTCTCAGGGCTTCTGCTGGGACCATATTCACAAGGATAATATTTATCCAAGGAGAATTAAACAAAAACATAACCAAAAACCAAATGATAACTGTTCTCAGGCACACAGTTACCTGGGGCCCTTGTTCAGTTCTGGCATCAAAGGGGTCTCCAACTAGTCGCTTTTTGGCGTACTCCACACTGCGCTTGACAAACTCCGGGTATATCTGCTCCTCCACAAACACTCGTGAGGCAGCCGTGCAGCACTGCCCTTGGTTGAAGAACACACCTTGATGGGCACATTCCACTGCCAAGTCCACTGCAGGACAGCCCAGGAGGGAAAAGCATTACCACATGCACAGCTTTTGCCTTTCAATGTTTCCAGCCTTATTTTTGCCCTTTCTCTTTTGGAAAGCCTCCTTCAAAGCTGCTGACAATGGTCCATACCCACTGAGGGCACTCACAAGGCCTTGCACTGCCCCCAAACTAGCTCCCTATTAATTCCAGCGGCCCCCGGCTTTTTGTCCCAGGGTCTAGTTTGCCATAGCCTCTGACACTTTCTTCCACAAGCTCTCATTAAGGACAACAACTAGTTTTTAATCCCATGCTAGAATTCAACTGTGGATCCCTGGTTAACACGTCGTATGAGTTCCTGAAGACCAGTTTCAGCAGTGATTGTTTAGAAAGCAGCGTGCCCTTCTGTTGTACAACCAATTCAGACCAGGTCCTTGTAATGCTCACTGTTAACGGATGGCACAAATACGTCTTGCTTTTAACCTACACGTACTATGCAAGAGAGTGGAGAGTATTTTCCCCAAGGCAAGTAAGTTTTTAAAATCACTTTGATGGTCACAGGTTAAACACATCTCCTAGTGCTACTCACTAACACGAGAGAACCATCTGAAACAAATTCTGCAAACCCTCTAGGATTAGAAGGAAGGAAGAAGAAGGAAGGATTAGATCAGGTCCTAGTAAACTCTCCTGTCATAGCAATGTCTGCAGGGGGGCTGCATTTTAGGAAACAGTGCTTTACCACTGCTTGACTCAGCCTCTGCAGCTGAAAGGGAAGGTATCACAACAGCAGACGCATAAGTATCTGCAACTCCAGCCATCCCCAGGGAAGGCAGCACTATAATGGTCTGCTCATTTGCCACAGGGATCCTCCCGTGCTCAGAAACAGATCCAGTGCAGAATGACTCCATCATGCTCTAGGACTGGGTTTCCTGCAGTCTTTGGGAGGAGCCTGGGGGAGAACACCAGCCCTGCTAGCTGCCGAAGGACAGCAGAGGCACACCGGGCGCACCATACTCATAGTGTTCTACAGCAAATATACAGACACAGCAGCCCATACTTACAGTCTGCATCTGCACACACAATGCAGGGGTTTTTTCCTCCAAGCTCTAATGTCACTCTTTTGAGGTTGCTTTTAGAAGCGGCTTCCTTGATCAGTTTTCCAACCTGCAGCATTGAGACACAAAGAGGACATGGGCTGTTTCCTCTGAAAATCTTAATTTAGTGTGTCAAGTGGGATGCTAACAAAGGCAGAAGAGCCTGGCAGGTGGCTGAAGCAGGCGTAAGTCAGGGATAGCACTCTTAAATAATGTGCATTTCCTACTACTGAGACGTATTGGGTCAAGAACAGACTCAGAGTTATCATCTCTGTGGGGCAGATCTGAAATTACAGTCTATGCGGGAGAACTACAGGAACTGCAGTCTGAAGCTATCTGTTACCAGAACTGCAGAAGAAGGCATTTATCACGCTGGACAGCGCAAGCTATTGAGTAACTGCCTGGCACTCAGTGGGGCTCCAAGGTTAATGAGGAAGAAATTTTATATTTAAAATCAGGAATTCAATGTCTTTGAGTAGACCTTGCCAAGGCAGTGAGAAGAACTCACTGTTCTTACCTGTTACCTCTCCCACACCCGAAAGCCACACAGTGATTTTTGACGTTTAGGAGAACCTCACTTCTTTCTGACAGTTCAGGCTGAGCTGCTTCACACACAAGAGTGGCTGAGACATGTTCCCTCCCAAGCAATAACTGAGGATGCTGACAGATAAGCTCTGGCAAGCTTTGCTCTGGCACCTTCTGCCCAGGAACTGGCTCTGACTCTGTGGTGAAATTTATTTGGCCACCCTCTCTTGAAATGAAGGATTTACTTTTGTTTCAGAATTTAATCAAAATAATATCAAACTGAGTTTTTTCCCCCCACAGAAATAATGTTTAATTTTAAATATTTTCCCCAAATTCAGACTGACTGGCCTACTTCTTTTTTATACTGAAAACACCAAAACAGCAATTTCTCTTCCCTTTTTAAAAAATGGAATTCTTCACAAGAAGAGCATAAAGCAAGAGTCAGCATAATTTAGTAGTCTGATTTTGTTAGAAATAGTATGAGTTAAAATTATGTGGGAACCTCAATTGTTCAGGGGGGTTATTTTTTTCAAGTGTGACCTTAGCTTTGAATTTCCTTATTTTGTAACTTGTCTTATTGTATTTTATCTTTGAACATGGCAATCTTGATTTCTGCCTAAAAATATTACTGCACTGGAGTGGAGCTGTGAGCAAGGAAAGCACGTGGCAGTTGGCTGGCAGTTCCAAGTCTGTATTTCTCGTGTGCTGCCTTTAAAACTCAGGCAGGACTCCTGAGCCTAGTGGTACAGATCATCTCTAGTCACTCAGCAAGTCCTAGCAACAGCAGAAATAAAGTGATGCATCACGTTGCAAGATGCACGTAGCTTCACAAGAGTCATTACTACAAGCTAGCTATCTGATGAGCGCTGAGGGAAAATTCTCATGGAGCTTAATATCAGTATTTTCAGGCTGGCATTGAGCCCAAGCCAAGGCTTAAAAACTAAGTCAAAATGTATTTTAAATTAGCTTTACTTTCTGGCTCAGAAACAGTAGCATAATGCTGCAAATACTGCAGAGATGCAGCTGAACTCACAGATGGGTGGAGGGGGAAGAAAACACTTCTAAATTACACATGCATTACCAAGGAATCTGTCTCCCTCGGTGTTTCCTGCACACCCGAGGATTAGGAAGACAAGCACAATGTCTACAGGAGCTTTTTGCCTACGGGCTCCAGCAGCTGAGATTTTCCTTCTGCTTCTAATCCACTGGATACTCCTTTTTCATTAAAAACCCAAACAGATCCAATGTGGGCTGGATGAAATCTATAAGCTCTATTGTTTTCACGCAGCCAGTCTAACCTAAGCTAAAAGTTTCTGATCTAGGATTTGGAGAGAAGCATGTATCTGGGTAAGATCCTAGATTAGACCAACTATCTAGAGAGCAAAAACTCATTGTGAACTTTTACTTTATTGTGTTCATGTTTGTTCCCATGATCTCTACACAGAAACAGAGGCTTAACAGGCCTACTCCTATGGGATAAGCTCTGCCGTTAGTACGGACACTAAGCCACTAGATGGTACTGTTGTTAAATGCAAACTATACAGCTTGCAGCGCCTTTGAAAGTTTAGCGAGTTACCTTTATTGACCAAGAATACCGTTCAGGTTAATTCGTTATTATTATGCAATTGGATTACGCACTGCAATTATGAGGAAAGGCATGAGAATGGATGAATTCAGCAAACGCTCAACAAGAATAACGTTATTAAGGAAATACAAGTGAAAAGACTGTATTTGTCTCAACTGCACCCATTGGTGCGAACATTTCCATTCTTTGCCCACAGCCCCTCTTCAAGTATATACTGCAAGGAAAATCTACAGCAGGGAACAGAAAAACAAACCTTCACATTTCTAAGCATTTTTTCATTAGAGAATTTGCTATAGTGATCAATGGAAGCAAATTCTTTTGCACGCCATTCCTATGCTCGATTCCATGGACTAGGCCAAGCGATGTGCTCCTTCCTCCCACGTAGGTACAAAATAGGATGACTGTAGGTGTGTGACAGTGCAGAGGCCTCACTTTCTCCCCTCTTCTAAGCAAGGCAGCCATAGCTACTTACAGGCAAAAAATGAACAGAAGGTGCTTTACTGTGCATGTCTCAAAAGAAGCTGAAATGTTAATCCCATCCACGTCAGCAGTGGCAGCCTTGGGCACTGGGCCATGTTTTTATTTAAGCCCCAATGCCTCTGAGGTAACTAAAGCCCAGGAAGAATTGTTCAAGGCTCTGACTGACATGTTTTCCAGGTGTATGTGCTTGGAGGGCAGGATCAGCAGGCAGACTTGCCCAGAAGCTCCACTAGGTTGATGACATGATGGTAAGTCACCGCAGGCCTTTCCTGTAGACCGTCTTACCTACGTCAGAGCATCTACTACTTACAGGTCTTACAGAAATATGGTAGTTTGGCAAAACCCAGCTTTCAGAGGCGTGGGATTACCACAGGCGCAAGGATCTGTAGCACAAGCAGCTGGATCTGAATTAAACCAATCCCAAACGCTTCTGAGAAATTCTGTCACATAGGAATGATGGAAAATGGTTTTGGTGACACAGAAAATCACTGATATTTCATTGGTCCAATCTTCTACGGCTGGCAGTCTTAGAAGAACACACACAGGAACAGTAGATGTTTGAAAAAGCCTTCACCTACCTTTGTTGATCCAGTAAAAGCGATTTTATCAATGCTGTGATGGGTAGAAATGGCAGCTCCTGCTGTGGGGCCATAGCCTGGCACAATGTTCACAACACCTGGAGGGAAACCCACCTAGAAAGAAGTTAAATACAGCTCTGTAGAGGGGGATTTGAACACTTTGGACCTTATCTGCACTCATGACAGCTGTAGTTCCGTTCTCAGGAAGCTTGAATTAATTGCACTGTGTTCTTGTGGAGGAGGACAAATTCTACAAACTATCAAAGTGATTTCTGTAGCTTCTCCCTCTTAAGCATTTCTAAAAGGGTTCTGTAAAACCCATTCATGTTTGGAACCTCACAGAAGATCACTGAGCAAAACACTTTAATCCTTCAATAATTAATAGCATCACCTGATTTTACTAATCTCACTGAAATCGAGCTCAGGGCACAGATACACATTTCCCTATCCACATGTAAGGCACAGATACGCAAATTAGTATGTATTTAACATGCCTTGTGCATGCTAAAGTAATTTAAGGTGTATGCAAATATACCAGATATGTCCTGGGAAAAACAGACCTTGCAGTAACATGGCTGCTTGCTACCCACTAGAGTAGACATGGGCGAAAATAACAGCCATGCTTAGGAAATGCTGAGATTCAGTAAGAATTCTTGGAGGAGTCCCAATTTCAAGTTAAAAGAGAGTGAGTCTTTTGGCCAGTCTTGGCCCCCAGCTACCGCAGCGCAGCTGGAGCCAAGGGGTAACTGAACGAAAGTTTGTTTTGAACAAAGGTTGACATTTGTGGTTCTTCAGGGGCCAGAGGGATTAAGAAGTCAGTAAAACCTCACTAGAAGATGGGGCTAATAAAAAAGGAATACAAGAGCAGATGGTAACAGACTAATGCCAGTTTCTACCGCATTTACAACCTAGATTAGCCAACTAATAATTTTCTAAAAGACACAAATGGCAAAACCTTAGGTGAAATTCTAGTGCAAGAAGTACGGACCTTACTGGTCTATTTTTGCTTGCTGAAACAAGAGTTTCAAGGATTATGCTTTTCTAGCCTAGCCTTTCCCTACGACTCACTGCACAGGCTGTTTTCCCTGCATTTCCTAACAATGGAATTGTAGGATATTAAATGTTTACTTCATTTCTTCTGGCTTTTTAATATAAAGTCTCAATAAATACAATTGCTTCTTTCTAATACAGAAAAACATGGAAGTAATTGCTGATGTACTACCTTGCAAAAAATTATCTTGATAAGACTTATTTTCCATAAATCAGGAATGCAGTCTGAGTTCCGACATGGAAGTGACAATGATAAAAGACAGTTTACTAGAATTTGCATCTGGTCTAATCAGTTTTCAAGAAAAAACTGCATGTCAAACTGAGCGAGTAATGGGGTTTAGAATCAGCAGCAAAGACATAAGGAAGCAAAAAATTGATTCAGGTCACCCTGAACCAGAAATATTTTTTCTGTTTTTCAGCAAAAATGAAGACCAAAATATTTTGCTTGACACAAAAATATTTCGTTCAACCCAACAAATAGTTTTGCTTGTGTGTTAACAACTTCTGAATCCTTTTAAAAGGTTCAAAATAAATAAATAAATAAATAAATAAATAAATGAAGGAAATTTATTCTTCTGACAAACTCCTAAGACTTTAGTCAATTCTTAGGGGTAGCAGAGGGCTACTCTAACTGCACTTCTGCCTTGAAGTGCAACTGCCAAAAACAGATTAGATTTTCAGTTGAAAAATAATAATTTCACAAGAATGAAATGGCTCTTTAGGGGAAACGCTACACTTTTGTGGGGGACTGGATGTCAGAGTAAAAAAAGCAGTAGTATGATAGGGCTAACTGGGAGTCATGAAAACTGTACCCTACGTTCACTCGTCTAGCGCAATATTATAAAGTCACCTAACTGTAGGAGAAAGACACTTAACTGGTAGTATTTTTGCATACTTCTCCCGATGGAGGAGCCCTAACTGTCTACTGTTAGCATGTCCTTCTATTTTCCCCCAGGCTAAGCCAAGAACAGATAGGATCATCATTAAAATTAGACTGAGCCTAATGAACAGACCTTTCTAGCTGAGAGGCTAAAGCATATTCTGGCCTAGACTAAATGATGTCATGTTACGCTGAACACGTCAAGCTTTGGGAGTGTGCCTGCTCATGCTGGCTATTGTTTTGTGTCACACACCACCTTTAGCTTTTGTTCAGTTAGAATCACATACTCAAATATACAAGGTTGATGCTGTACAGACCAGTCCTGGAAGATACTGTGCAGCTCCCACCACCTCTGTATGTTGAATAGATCTGAGGGCATCTGGAGTCCTACATGACAAGCCCTAAAACAGCATTTTGAAATCCCAACCCTTGATCTTCCCTTTATGTCAGTATAGCAGGTGACTCGAAAGGTCAGACATAGCTAAATTGTTCAATGATCCGCAGAAACTATGAAGAATAGTTCCCCATGGCACTCTGCCTTGGTTGAATTATCCCAAGTCTAAAAAGGGTACAAACACAACACTACTGTCTAATCACTCTCCTTTCGTCAGATCCATGTTGTCTAATAAAACTGAAGTGTAGTCTTTCCCTCATTTGGGAAAGGGGAGGACAAGGCAGAGGAATAAAAGCACCAAGTTTTCTCTCTGCAGCTTCCTTTTACAGGAGCAAAATCTACAGGTTTTGTGATCTTTGTTACCTCCCAGTTAGCCACTGCCAGTCATTAGGGTCTCTGAAAGAAAAGACTGAAGATAGAGGTTGTTCCCACTTTAATATCTTTGATTTAACGCAGCCTAAAAACCAACAGAGCCAGTTCAATATGCTGTCTCCCTCTCATGGCCTTAAAAGTACAGTACCCGGACAAGATGCTCAGACTTCCTTACCTCCTTAATGAGCGAGCCAATGTACAGCGATGTGAGAGGAGTTTGTTCAGCCGGCTTAATAACCAGAGTATTTCCACAGCACAGCGCTGGCGCCATCTTCCAAATCAGCATCAGCAACGGGAAGTTCCACTGCAAGAACATGAGGTCAGTCGGATCAGCCCTGCACAACACTTACTCACTTCCAAGTGGCATTTTCCCCACCTCTGCACAGCTCAGGGAGAAACAAGCAACTGGGAGAATAGCCACAGAGAGTGGTGTTTGCGTATAATTAGTGTGCTTGCTTGGACTACAGACTACACCTTCCTCCATTCCCCGAGCTAATCCTGTTAAATCACACAAACACATTGCACTCTTTACAGGAGTTTGACCACACTTTATCTAGGATTTTTGCTGTTCACAGAATTGTACGGCATCCTTATGTGGGGGAGTTACGGGGTGAAACTGCTCTCTGAAAGAAACTCAGTTTTCTGTGTTACCATGTTGGCTGAAAAGTCAGGAGTTACACAGTATCATCCAACTCCAGGTTATAACTAGGGAACTGCAGTGGGTTGTTCAGCCATGGAGAGCCAGGGGAGGTCTTATACTCCCTTTAAATTGTAAATTACTCCTTTCCAATTAGTTTTCTTATTTGGAATTAGGAACCAGTCCACAACAGTTTCCTCTGTACTAATCCCTCTCTTGGTCATGTGTATTTGCAGATCTTGGAGCCTAAGCAAGAAGTGGAAAATCTAGCTCATGCAGAATCTCCGAAAGGTCATCTGGCAGCAGAAAGGTTTTCTTCATTAAAAATAATTAATGCTGCTTCAGGGATGATGGAAGTAGGCCAACAGTAAGGGGACTTCTTGTCAAGGCTCAAGCCAAAGGCCTTCAGCTATCAACAAAGAAGTCAAATATGTTAGGAATCCACAAAATCACACTTACAAACAAATTAGCAGTGTAGCTTTTAAGAGACGAGCTCTGTTCTAACCCAGCAGTCTCAAGACAACACAGAATTTAGTCTAAAGCATTATTCTTCAACTTGCCTTTCCCTCGCTCGTCCCCACCTGTTTCATTTCAGTGATCTTCTCCACTTGGCCACATCCCACCATTTGCCTATTTGCCTTTTTCTCCTAAGCTTTCTTGAAGGCCTGCATTCTCCGCTTGGACCATCTGTACCTTCTATACTTTTCTGCATTTTCAGAAGATCTTCACTAAGATCTTTCCATTGTGGAACAGCTGGTGAAAATAACAGTGAGGGACTTCAGGGCTGCCTGACAATATCACCTTGGGATAAGGCTCAGTCATATGCTGCGCTCTCTAAGAACTTTCCTTGCTAAGTAGGTGGGTTTAAATATAGTCAAGCCACGATAAAAAGGAAGGATTGTTAATTGATCTAGGAAGACACGTGTGAGTAGAGACAGAATTCCTTTATATCAAGTAGCAATACACAAATCCACTGACTGCTGCTGTTAGAGATCAAACGGGGAAAAAAAACTGAAGAGGATTTGTTCTGAGTAAACTGGAGACAGATGTGGTTTTGTTGATCCCAATCATCCTTTTTACAAACACAGTGCTGAATTTGAGTCAAATTTGGTTAAATACTTTTGGAGTAAACTGAATAAAGCAAACGTTGTGAAATAAGAATTTATTTCAAAAACTGCTGAAAAAATAAAGGTATGCATCAAACTTTTGACCTAAACCTTTTAGGT
This sequence comes from Struthio camelus, assembly GCF_040807025.1. Taxonomy (NCBI): domain Eukaryota; kingdom Metazoa; phylum Chordata; class Aves; order Struthioniformes; family Struthionidae; genus Struthio; species Struthio camelus. Next base: position 4,493,728 of record NC_090953.1, read on the forward strand.
GCAAAACCAAATCACTTATTTCAGTTGAGATGAAATATTCATCTAACTTACAGAAAACTTCTATTTTTCTGTGACAAAGGATCTCTGTCTACTCATCAGAACTGTTTTCTCAGACCTCAGTTTAGACCTTTAGATGAAGGGATTTTGAATTCAGCAAAGACAACTCTATAGAAGACAGCTGAATCAAAATCTTTCCCATTTTGTTCTTAGCTTAGCTTTCAAGAGCTCAGAGTTTCAGGGTGGTGAGCAATATCTGGATTGTCATACTACTAAAGAAGCACTTAAGTCTTCTAACAATTTGCACCTGGGCAGGTAGACTTTTGGGTTTTTTTGAAAAAGCTAATTAGAAACTAGAGCTTTTTAAATGTGTAACTTAATACTGCTATTTTTCATCTTCTAGAGCACAGCAGCAAACTTGACCTAGGCTGTTCCTCTAATGCAGTATTACAAATTTATCTGTGACTGAACATCACTCAGATCATGACAAACACATATCTGAATTGATACTGACATGTTTTTTATGCTCATAATGTCCTAAAAACAGAACAATATCCGCTTGCGTAGGTGAGTTCTTAACCAAGATGATTAGGTTTCTAACAAACCCAAAGTTGTAGAAATCTTTTCTATTGTATTTATTGCCGATGTAAGGTCGGCCTGAAACCGTTAAGAGTCCAACTATTTCCCCTTATAGCAGCCCTCCAAAGCATCCTGCATGTAGGCTTTCAACAGGACGGTCTCCAAAAGCATCGCTGAGAGCCAAAGGTGGCTGAAGCGTGACAGGGAAATTCCTTTTAACTGGTGATCAATGCAGGGAACATGATGTTTTGAACTTAGGGCACAAATTGTAGTGACTCACAAGTAGGCATACTGCTGCTTCAGCCATAAAAGCTGTGTAAAAGTCATCAAGGCAAATGTCTGATAGCTAATACTGACCATCTGCCACTTTGTCTCAGCCTGACAGGACTAAATAGACTGTTCTGTTTTATCACTAGGGATACAGGCTTAGTCTAGCTGAAAGAAAAGGCAAGATTTCCCCTGATGGCTTTGAGAATTGGACCAGACGTGGTATTCAAAAGCAAACCCAAAGCCCCACTTGCATTTCTTCCAGTCTTTCCTATAACCTTATCCCAGGGGTCAAAATCTTCCCTGGACTTTACTGATCCAAGTAGCCAAGCAGAGAATCTTGCATGCCACAGTTTGCATCATGGCCTGTAGGATACCATGTTCAAAGCATGTCACAACCAGACAGGAACTAACTTTGGCTCCCATGTAGCTGTAAAGTCTTTCTGGCTGTCTGCTTAATAAACAGAGCAAGCAGCACACACTAAAACTGGAAGTATTCCAAGAACTAGCCGCACTGTCCCCTCAGCAAAGACTGAGACCTCAAGGAAAAGAAAACTGTATTCAATGAGATGTAATGACACAAAGCTAAGAGAACAGCCAGGAGTTATTACTAATGGATATCATTTAAAACTCAAAAGTATGCATCAGCACCAGGCAGCAAGAAGCAAGCACGTGTAATGACAAGATGGTTGTCCCAGCAGCGGAAGAGTCAGAGAGCTCTGACTGCTCTCTGGTGACTGGGGTCAGCGTTAGAGAGCAACAGCATCTGATTAGCAGACCCACCCTTCCATTGCAGAGGAGGTTACCTTGCCAAGAGGAATTGGCATGGGGGTAACACGAGAAACTACATCAGGCAGCTGAGATGGGAGTTTCCTGCAGAACAGCTGTACTTAACTAGGAAGCAAATGGCTGCAGTGTGAGACAGGGAGTGCGCATGCACTTCTTCCAGTTTCATGGGAGACTCAGGGCACCATCATTGCTACTTACTGGAGTTATAGCTCCACAGACACCCATTGGTTCATGCCTGGTGAAGCAGACAAAGTTTTCATCTGCAAAACAAAAGAATAAAGGAAGACAAAACAGTCAAACCCTGTTTCTACAGAAACAGTATAACATTACTGCACACTAACAAGTTGGTGACGGGACTTTATAAGCTTGTATCTGTTCATTTTAACTCACACCCCTGGGACACCCCAGAAGGATGAAGATCTGTTTGAGAACAGGCTTGTGTTAATTCAAAAGCCAAATGCTGCTCATGTTCACAGGGGAACCTTTTAAAACCATTGGGTCAATTCCTCCCACAAACTCCCTGTGTTGAGGCTCAGGGGAGGTTAACTCCTTTCTACACTGAAGAGCAAGTGTGAATTTCATTCAGATTGTGTCTCACTGACAGAAGCAAAGTATTTTTCTCCTTGAAGGATAGAGTTCTCAAACTTATTTGGTATAGAAATCATTTCAGTGTAATAGGAATTGCTTATTTGGTAAGAAATCACAACAAGATGGAACTCTGGGAGTAAAGTAATGCTGTTTATGTTAAAATACTGTGATTACTCTTTCAAAGTGAAAGCGGGAAGGACATTTTCCTTACAAATTCGTTTTTGCTGAAAGCCTAGTTTCAATGTGAAGATCTGACTGAAAACTCAAACATTTTTAATTATAGTTTTTAGAACTGATCTCAAATCAGTACTAACAACCCACATGCAGGCAGTTTCATGTCAGGTTGAAAGAGGGTGACAGATCTCAGTTTATATGACAGACATCATTGTCTTTAGCCCCTCTGCTGACTGGACAGACAGAACTAGTTCAGCCCTTCAGAGTCCTTCCTCTGGTAATTTTTGTCTGCAGTGTATGTCCATCATACACCCTCAGCAATCAGCAGCATGCAGGGATGGAACATGTTGATTTTCAAAACACACCACGTTGCTTGTTAGGCCACACAGACATCCATTGTCTTAACTTGTTCTCCCCATAACCATATCTGCACTTATGCAAGTGAGCCAAAGCGTTCTTCTCTCTGTTACAGTCACAAAAGTGCAGTGTGACTGCTCTGGCTACGAAATCTAGGAAAGGTGTTGAAAAACCTCCTGCAAGTGTTAGAAACTTGAGAGGACCCCTCCAAGAGCTCAGCACTTTAGCTCCTGAGAGGAGTCAACATCTCAGACCTTTTCTTTAATAGAAATTAACAAAAAACAGTACAACATTTCTCAAAGCACCTGTGTGACCAGCACTGTCAGGGATGCCAGAATATCAGTGAAGCAGGATGCACAACTGGAGTCCATGTCAACTCTTTGCCATATCCTTGTTGTCTCTGGTGTAGGACAGCATAAGCCCTGCTGCCTTCTTACATTCGTCTCTAGAAACCTCTGTCCCAGCACTCTCTGGCATCTTAATCCATTTCAGCAATTCCTAATGCATGAATTCCCCTACGAAGTGTGTGTGTGGTTTTTTTTCTCTGTAGGAGTTAGTCTGAATTTAACAACAAAGGATTCTCTTTAAAAAGTGATGAAAGCTCATCTGATATTTTCCAGAGGTCTATCCTGACATTCACATTGTTCTCCCGTTACCTTAAATCTTGAAATGCATTTACTTAACGTACATCCTGAGGCAGAACGGAAATGCAAGGTTATTTTTACAGGTTTTCAGAAGCAGGCCTTTCCCTGCACCCTCCTCCCACTAGACTTCCCCCCCTCCCCCTCGAGCCTTAATCACATCCCAGCTCTGAGACTGGGTCAGAAGGAACTTACCTACTGGGATAGTTCTGCCTTGGATTTTATCAGCCCATCCAGCATAATATCGAAGTGTCTTTATACAACCTTCCAGGTCAATGAAATAAGCCTGAAGAAAAGGTTTCCCTGTATCCATTGTTTCCAGAGTCTGAAACAACAAATCACGTGCACTGTCAGACACGTCAATATTTTTTTTCTTAAAAAAGCTTCTTCAAACTCCTTCTCGATTTTCTTTTGCCTTATGATGCAGACATGGGGCTTCTTCCTTCCCTTACCTTATAGTTAAGGAACAAATCAGTCAATACAAATAAAGTAGGATGGAGACAATTAGTCTCAGTAACCCTGATACACGCACAGGTTGCTTTGTTCAGTGACTGCAATGACACTGTGTCTTCTGGAAGCTCCCAGAAGGTAGCTGTGGGTGGGACACGGGGCGGTGGTCTGGGGCACCGGTCAGATGCCATGCAAGTGTCATGACTTCACTGTAATTGACCCTCCAATACAGATGTTCTGGATTCCAGATGGTGTCACCGAAATCAGTCTGACCCACTTTCCTTTTATTTGAAAAATCTACTTTGCTTCCTGCACAGTCTTAAAAGCAACCTCTGAAAAGCCTCTTTTGTCCACAGGATGATAGAAAACACATTTTTTATGGAGTTGTAAGTAAAGTAACCTTTGGGCTCAGATCTGTGCTTACATTGGGGCAATGGAGAAGATGCTTCACTGAAGTTGCACTGACGTTGAGCTGTGCTAAATGGAGTCCAGTTTGTGTCCTTCTCGCAGTTCTGGACATTAGCTCAGTGAATGCTTTGTTCTCTACTCAGGTCATTAAATGCAATATTGGTGGAAATGGCCAGCACATCCATAAAGGAAGTACTATCCCTTGGTAGATTGAAACATCTTTGTTTACATATGAAGTCATACCCTGTCATCTTCCACAAACATTAGGGTCCAAACAGCACTCGAACAGACATTCCCCTCGGAATGACTAGGATTATTATCCGCTCTGAACGTCTGTTAGAATGACTGATTTTTATAAGTCACTACTTAGCATGCAGCCAAGGCAGCTACGGCTGGTTTTCTGCAGTGAAAATAACAATGGCAAACAAGCCCTCCCAGATCAGAAGGACAGCAGAAAGCTTGAAATGAGTGTCCTGGTTTATGGAAAAAGGAATTCCTTTGAAGTCACACCAAAAAATGGACAGGAAAGGAACAGGGTTTATTCATACATACATTTCCCCCCCCCCCCCCCTTTTATTTGCAGGCCAGAAGTTTTTGGTTCTGCCCTGCCGAAACTGGAGTCAACCATATGGCTCAGAGATACTGTGCTGGGGAAAGAGACACAGCTCAAAATAGTCATGCAAGTACAGGCTCCTAAGCATATCCCACATCTTAAGTACTGCTGACCTCAGTGGGACTTCAACTCAGTAACTTACGTATACAATAGCACTGCATGTCATGAATGATATACTGCTGAACACGAGCAGATCTAAAGTGCTGCACTGAACTGGTGATGGAATGGATATGGACCATTTTGCTCCTGGATTTGGACCTCAGCCTGCAAGATAAGTGGCTTCAGACATCTTGGATGGAACTGGATATGGACAGACAGCAACTCTAAGCTGAGAGACGCTAGGATTTGGGGGAGATCTGGAAAGACGTACAAGTCGCCCAGAGTCTCAAGGCTTCTACCAACTGCAGCACGTTTTAGCTCAGATCTTTCTCCCCTTGTTCTGTACCAGAAGGATTCCTTCCTCTGGACAGGATGGCGAATCATTAGCAATAGTTCTTCAGTGCAGAAGTCTAAGTTAACACAGCTTCATGGCTATATTTTCCTGAGCCAGTACATTCAGTAGGGAAAGAAACAGTTCCCTCTTATACACGTTTTAAACTTTGGATGACATCCAACAGGGAAAGATGCTCTCTTTCCAGACCCCCTTTTTAGGGGAAACAGTTTGCAAAGAAGTCATACTGGCCTTGCATCTTTGTAATGAAGAAGGACCAAGTGAGTTTTTCTCTTTTTTAGCTATGTGAATGCTATCTAACGCAGGAGACAGATGTGAGCACTGATGATTGTTAAACCAAGAGAGAATGTTTATTGCTTTAAAAATTGTAAGCATTAATATTTATAATCTCATCAATCACTAGCTAAAGTTTTGGAGAAGAATTCAACTATATACAAGAACCAACAGCCATTTTATAAGACCTCCCCAAATCATCCAGTAGAAAGGGGAAGATAAGCCATAAGTTCTGCTTGGACCCATCTGTCCTACAGAAAGGGGGAGAGGGAAAAAAAAAAAAAAAAAGATATGCATCCAGTTCCAGAGAATATACATGGTCAGTGTCAGAGCTCTAAACACACCGGAGAGGAAGTTTGAGCCTGTGACACTGTTACTTGTTTCTCTGAGTGGGAGACACTGGGACTGTTTCTCACCCTAGACTCTCCAAAAGACAAGGCCAAATCCCTTACTCCTGTATGGGAGAAGAGGAAAAGAACTAAGCCAAGTCTAAACTGTGGTTCTCCTTTGGAGATGCTGAAACCTGTAACAAGACTGGGATAATAAAGTACAGACTGACACATGAGAAGTGAGTTCAGGAAGGATTTTCACCTGTCACTGCCCTCAACCAAAGCCCACTGGCTCTGAAAAAGCTACCTGGCCTTCCCTGCTGTACAACACAAAGAACAGGGGTGGGTGCAGGCAGCCTAAGTCAGCAATGGGCACACGGAAACAGAGGAGCTAGAAGGTGGGTCCTTACTGCGGGATTCCCTCCTCTCTAGAGACCTTGAAAGTAATGTGACACAAGATAGGGATGCAGCAAAACTGGAGAGATGGAGCTGAGTTATCAGCCAACTGCTGCTGGTTTATCATTATTCCCCGACTACTGTACTTACTGCTAGGATGACTCTGTCTCGCTCAAGAAGGTCAGCCAGCTTGTGCAAGAGCCGTCCTCTGCTTAAGGCATCCATTTGTCTCCACAGAGATCCCCTCTGAAACGCCGCCTTTGCTGCTTCCACTGCGTTATCTACATCAGGCTGGAGCAGCAACGCACACAAGAAAATGTTAGGTTACAAGGAAAGGAGCTGTACAGTGGTACAGAGATCCCAGAAGGCTGCTTCCTAGGTGATGCTATGGTGGCTAAAAACCAGTTGTCTGACAAGACCACCTCCATTTTGCTCCTGGATTTGGACCTAAGCCTGCCCAAGTGGCTTCAGACATCTTGGGTCTGGCCCAGGCTGATAAACAACCTTGGAGTCAAAGTGCCAATAGGGTCTTTCAAGGGGAATTTTATGCAACTGGTTTGTTTACAAAATAATCTAGTAGAATCATGTTCCTGCCAATACAGCATATAAATCACAAAGAAGGGAGAATAGAGAAACAAGATCTCAGTGCTGTTTCCGTTAGAGCTTCCCCAAGCAGAACAGATCCTTGGTCTGCACGGATCAGCATCCTCTAACAAACGTAGGGTGGAAAGTCCCCCTTGAGAGAGACCATGGTTTTAGCCAGGGGATCAATCACAGTTCAGACCCCTCTCTTCAGTCCCACTTTCTCCCACATGAACCCACATCAGTAACAATTAACACACTAAGAAAGTTTCCTTAGATCCTAGATTGTGCTTCAAGAATACTTCTACCAGTCGGGAAGGGTTTGCACATTGCTCAGTGGTAGGGCAGAAGCATTCCAAGTAACGGGACTTAGTGGCACAGTGCCACTCTCTCCCCTCTCCCAATTGCTTTGCTGCATCGTGGACCAAATCTAACTGTTTACATAAGTTGCTACTCAGGAGGGCAGCGAATTCCCTGGGGGTGGCAGTGTGGGAAGAGAAGGAAGCTTCATACCTTTGGTCTGGCCACAGCATGCCCCAGCAGACTCCTCCCTTCCCTCCACCAATATGCATTGATTAAAAAGTGAAGTCAAGGACAACCTCCCTAGCCAATGAAGTCAATGGGAACGCTGCCATCAAAATCCACAAAGTCAGGACTGTACCCCAAGCATATATATAAAGCATACTTCTCCCTGGCTTTGGACAGGATCCCACTCTCTGCAATGTCTGGCACAGCCCATGCCTCACTTCAGTTGATGGAGAACTCTTTGCATCTCACCACAATATGTGGCTCAGGGGGATGGGAAAGGAGGAAGGGTTTCATGCCTTGACTGATGCTCATAGCACCTCGCTAGCTGCTCTCACACATGCCTTATCTCAAGTCTTGTCCGGTCAGACTGGATCATGCTCCCCTGCAATGCAGGATACAACTGCGAGGTAACCCCCACACTATGCCAACAAGGACCAGCCATTCCCCCTCCGGGGGAAATCTGTGGTCTGAACCAAGAAAAATGCTATAGGGAAACATATTGCCTTCTTACACTAAAGGCTCACAGAGAAAATTCCAAGTCATCATCCACTGAAATGGCACTTTAGACTAAATTTGGCTCCTTTTCTTTTCAGGTAGATTACACAGCTTAAAAATAGGCTGACAGATACTGCTGAGAAAAGAACTCCACCCTTTCAGAAGGGAGCTGGTGAGGAAACCATTAAAGAAACTTGTGCTATTATGGGGGGTTAAAAATGGCTCTGGTCAAGCAAGGGTGCCTGCAAGGCAGAGGCAGCAGAGCAACTGTTGCATGTGCGCAGGCCGGTCCTCCCTGGTGCCTGTCACTGACAGGCAGAATGAGGCCAGAGACCTGCGGTTGTGCTCGAGGTATGGTTCGCTCCAGTTGAGTTAATCTGGATTCAAAATAACTGGCATATCACGAAAGCCAGAACGCACCACTGGCTGCTGTGCATTTATGTCCTCTCCATCCTGCCTGCTGGAATGAAGACTCAAGCTGCAAGAAGGCAATATTTTAAGTGACGAAGCAGACAAGAAACACGAGAAGTGCGTCAGGTTTAAGCACATCTTTCCGTAGCAGCAATTAATCAGCTTCTGTGACCAGGCAGGGAGCAACGTGCAGAGAGTCAGGTCTACAGTGCTGAGCTGCAGCCTGTGCCATCAGCAGTGTCCACGGCACTGAGTGCCCATGGCATGGTCATGGCACTCATGGGAAACGGGATTAGATGGCCGTGTGGGCAGAGCACTTCAATACGTGCCCAGATTCCCCGCCAAGCGTGGGAGCACCTTAGCCCTGCTGCGGCTCCTGCAAATGTTAGCAGTTGTCTGCAGGCCCAGGGGACTTGCCAAGGCTCCGACCTGTCCCAGGAGTCTCTTGCTCAAATACAGGCAGAGGGAGTGGCTGTGCTGAACAACACAGCCTGCATGGGGGCAATGGGAAGGGAAGATCCTGCAGGACAGCTGGACAGCTATTAGTGCTGCTCCGATAGAGGCACCCACCCCTGTGGTTTGCAAGGATCATTGACATCGGCCACTGAGAAACTCAGCAGCATTCCTGATGAGCAGACCGCAGTCCCTCTCTTTTCCCCCGCTCCCTTGTCTCCCTATTCTGACTTCAAGCCACTGTGATCACAGAGAAGCTGCCCTGAGCCTCTTACCCCAAAACCCTGCATGTTGGTGATGCTCTACTCAAGGAAAACAAAAGCAATGAAGCACCTGGGCTTTGCCCTTTTCCTGTAGGGATCACTGCTGAACACACTCTTGTTTCAGAGGCACTGCAAAAGGTGCATCTTTACGGATGACAATGTCATAGTGCTGCTGTCCAGAGGCTTTGGATGGGTGCTGATTATGAGGTCAGTTATATTCATTCTTGTCCTTTTCCTTCTTAGATAGTCAGGGTACGTGCACACAGTGGCTTGGGGATTGCAGTCATTACCAGGCAAGCAAAAAAGCTTCCCTAAAACACCCTCAAGGGCAACACCAAGTGAGATCTTGTAAGCCAGCACAGTCTCAAATAGGCCTGAGAGCTCAGACCAGCGAAAACAAGGAAATTCTTAAGGAAGGCTGAAATGCCATTCTTAATCCATCCTGTTATGACTAGGCATTAGGGGAGTCTGAATGGTGTGTTCATCACATGGATGTTGCAATAGGTAGGCACAATGCGTGACAAAGACAGACTCATAACTGTCAAGGTGCCAAGGACACACTGCAGTATACAAAACCACAAGGAGGAGGTCTGTGGGTCCTAGTGCTCAGTTTTGATCTATACAGGATTTATTGAGTATTACATAAAAAGCTCCGCTAAGAGAATATTAAGATTGCAAAGTCAAGCACCGGAGCGTTGGGAAATGCCAGCAAACCTTTATACCCACCCTGGGTGCCTGCATTATGATACAACCCCCAGTTACACAACCGCATACCATCTTCTCCTGAACAAACTCACACGGTTCTTTGTTCTCATCTACTTCCTCCACCTTTGTTCTCTACCTCAAGTCCTGCTCATCACTGCTCCACTTCCATCCTGCATCTTCTTCCTCTTTCCTGCCTCAGCACAAAGCTACAGGGCACATTGGAGACCATCACCCTACAGTTCCTGTGCCTCATGCTGCCATAGCTGGGAAAGCACCTGCAAAAAAGCTCTGCTTCTGGCTCAGTGTAGACAACACAGCCTTGGCCTGACCAGCACTAGGAGATATGCCAGGGAGGGAGCACACTCAGTGGAGACTGTCTTACCTCAATTCAATTGCTATTTCTTTGAAAAACCTCCACTGCACACATCCTTGGAAAGGCATGTTTCTGACAGAGGGCACGGGCATACTATAGCTTCTCAATTAGAACAAGTTCAGAGCTGACCTGCTCCCCTGCAAGCCCTCTGCAAACAGTCTACATACTGCATTGCTATAAAGATTGAACTACAGTTTCAATCAGCTACGAACAGCATCTTAACAGTGCAAAGTGTCCAGAAGCACTAGCTACAGCCTTACCAGTCTGCTGGAGGGGATAATAGTCTGCTGAAGGGAGTGATATTCCTGTATCCTCTTACCTCAGCCTGCCCCTGCAATAGGAAAGGGGCAGGATGCCTGTGAACAAAACCCCCTTATAATGCTTCAAAGATCCATGTGGGAGGGTGAACCGCTCAGAAACGAATATGACAAAACCACAGCTCTGCTCAGTGGAGGCAAACTCGCTCCTGCAGAATGCCAGTCTGCACAGCCGCAGCCCTGCTGCCCAGGCTTGGTGGCAACCGGCTGAGCCAGGCACTCCTCTAAGGAGGCAGCCCCCTTCCCCTTGCCCTTGCTGGCTGCTGGCAAGCTGCTAGAAAACAGCCCGTCTCCAAGAGTTAGTGACAGCACCAGAGAAATGGCAACAGCTCAAGTATTTTTGCCTTGACACGGTAACAGCAAGAGAGGGTGGAAAGTGCTGGGGCTGCATCATTCACTGAGGGGCAGAAACGTAATGAAGAAATTTACTCCTGCCAGTTATCAATCGGGCAAATACTTGGATGCTCCGTCCTTGTTTGGAAGGCAGAAAGACTCCAAGCATCCAATGGAAGCATTTGCCATTTTATTTTCAGTGCTTCTTTGCCACCTGAGACTTCCCTTTATCCCCCTACGGCTCCAAAGAGCATTTCTGCCTTAAATCTTTTAACTACAGAACAAACAACAAAACCTTTGCTCCTAACCTTGTAAAGTATTGGCCAGGTTTCAGAACCAGAGTAAATTGTCATCGCCAAGGTATTAGCTGCCAAATTCCCACCCCTCACGTGCAGCCTAACCAAACATACTCAGCATGGCCAGGGAGGGGCAGGTTTCTGTTTGGGGTTAGGGAAGTGGAGTCCTGTTGCCAGCCTGGTCTGAAGGAAAGCCCAAGGTAAGCACTGCACAGCCAGCACCAGGACCTGCCACTACGGTACTACCCAGCACAGCCAGGCAGGGCTGCCCAGGGGGATGAGATACTGTAAAGCACCACCCAACACAGCTCATCACTTTCTACAGTAACAGGAAGCTTCAACCCAACAGACTGGAGTCAGAGATTTAGGATGGGGATGTTCAACCAGGGCAGAGGAACTTTCAGGGGATTCAGTTCGCCCAGAGGACAGTGGGACACAGTCAAGTGTCAACAGCAGTCAAACAGCTGGTTTGGGACACTTCTGGCCCTCGACTCAGCCTTTTAACTAACTGAGGTCTTGGTCTAGCCCCACTCAGTCCCTCACACAAACGTACTCAGAGCAGGAGAAAAAATCTGAGAGATGCAAAGAGGTGGAAGAGGAGGCTTTCAGCACCCAAGGTGCACCTAACTTATATCCTCGCCTGCAATTATCCTACACGCCTACAAGTCAGGGATCTGTGCTGATCATCCACGGGCAGAGGGCTCCACTGACTGGCTCCAAAGAAAGGTTTTCAGTGACTTGCCTGCAAACTAGAAGCTGAAAGCTACCCTTGTACTCAGGTAGGGACAAGTCTCCAAGAGACAAGCTGCAATACTGGCCTCTTAGTTCTGCATAACAATTTTCTTTGACTAAGTCATTAAGAAGCAGGCTTGAAATACTCATGTAAAGCTCTGTAACTGCTTGAGGAGACACTTAGCTCAGGGAACAATACCAGAGTCATGGTTTCTGCCTAGCAAAATACAGTTGCATCAGAGTTAGAGTTAACTCCATCGTTTACATGCCACTGCAATTAAACACAATTATGCGTCCTATCCAGTTAATATAATAGAATTACACATAACGTTGGGTTCTGCCCTCTGCCATCTGCAATTACCTTATGGATGCAACGATCCACCATGGCAATGTGTCTCCAAGAAGGCTGCTTCTAGTGCCATCCAAAAAGAACTGTCACCTTGTGTGCTACAATCGGGGAGACTGGGGGCTTGTTATGACCAAGCACATTTGCTCTCCTCTCCAGAAGGGTCAGGCTCTGTCTGCTTACACAGTATAACACCAGAAAACACTTTGCCCCTGCTCAACTAGTGTCACCACTACGAGCAAAGGATCGCCAAGACAGCTACATAGCCGGAAAACTGGCATCCAGACTCACAAGTGTTGGGCAAGCTTAGATACCGAGAAAAAGATACCACAGTACAGGCAAAAAAATTCCACGCTATTACTTCCTGTCTGCAGCAATGAGCAGCCAAAGCCCTGGTATGGCATGGAAGCCATGAATCACCTTCCCGTGACATACTGCAAGAACAAACTCTTCGGCCAGCTTTTCCCCGTACAGCAGTCCTGTTGGTCCATGTATGATGAGCTGTTTTGGACAACAAGAGTCACATGGGACTGTTCCTCACCTCAAGCTGTTACCAAACCCAAGCAGCTCTGCTCCAGGCTACAGTACAGGGCCCCAAGGCTAGAGACCATTAATGTTCTTGGTTTTGTTTGGACTGACAATTGTCATGTTTGTGTAGGAGACCAGAAAGCACGATACCAGTTGGAGGTGCATCACCATTGGGGATCTCTAACAGAAGGCAGGCACCGTTTGCGTGACTGAGCTTAAATTCTCCCAAGCACTCAGATGATTTGTTGATTGTTTTTAAAAGAAGGATGAGTTTCAGTTCAGTGTCTCCAACAGCCTGCCATGCAGCTTGTGGATAAGCTACTCCTAACATGGGGCCCAAGTTCTGTCAGGGAATTTCATATACTATCATTGCTATTTCCTTAGATTGGCTACTTCTTTGCAGCTTTAAAAACATAGGAATGATGCTGAATCTCATTCCTTTGCCAGTGTTCGGGGTGGGGGGCATTTAGTTAAAAGCCAGTTTTCCCTCTGTCTACTTTCCTAAGTAAGGATATCCCTTGGAAGCTGTCTTTCACCTGCCTTCCCAGCAATGCTTACCTTGTCTCCTTCCTCAATGTCACAAATTTTCTCCAACGTTGAGGGGTTGTAGGTGGGGAACTTCTTTCCACTTGTAGAGTCATGCCATTCATTGTTAATAAATATCTAAATACAGAGCAAGGGGGGGGAGGGGGAGAGAGAGAAAACAATGCTGCAGGTGATGCAAAACAATACAAGTACTTCTCAAAGGTCCCGAGGATCTTCAGTTTCCACTGATGGTGGAGCCAAGTGCATTCAGGCTCTCCCTGTGAGGCTCTGTGTTTGTGATATAGTCAGCGTTCAGCCAAACTACAACCTAAGCCAGAGAACAGACCAACAAGCCTTTGTGCACCCAGTCAGTTTTGAGTGAGAAGACGGAGGATGGGGCCCACACAGTATAATGCCGTAATTTGGCAATGAGAAACAGACAGTTTTTCAAATACATCTCCATGGAAAAAAGCAGCAGACACCAAGAGAAACCCATATGGTTCAGGCAAAAGGAGCCCCTTGTTATATGCTACAAAGGAAATGTCAGTGACCAGTATTATTTGGTTTTTTGTATCCTGCCCTGGGCTACTTCCACGACTTGGCCCTCAGCACTGACCAGAGGATGGTAAGTACAGGCTTAGTTCTACCCCATCATGCCTTGTCACAGGACAGATCAAGCCTCCCCCGTCACTTGGAGTCGTCTGTGACAAGATGTAAGTGTTTCAAAATATTGCATTTCCAGAGCAAGAACAAACAGTCCCAGTGTTGCATAACTGAAAATGCATTAAATACTGGAGTGTTGTTACTCACTGTAAACAGAACATGAATACCTACATACAAATAATTGATTCAACGTGCATCTTATCCGCACTGATCTAACTTGGCAGTGTTATATTTTATAAATAAAGATACTTTAAGTAAGATTAGATGAAACAGTCTTTTTTAGTACCCTGTTAGTGGCTGTAAGCTAGTGCTTTTACTTGGAAGTCTTCCACGTTTGCAATCTTGTTTATGAGTCTCTACACACTACAAGGAGATTAATGTTGCATCCCTTACATCTAGAATTCCCACTGCTTTGGGTCATAATTTTTTTTCTTGAGGTAGCTTTTTTCAGAAATGAGTTTTTTCCCTGACAATTTCTGCAAAAGCATCTGAGATGCAACTGGAATGGATGATGCCCACCTGTTTTGGTTAGGCCCAGGAGAAAGAAAATTCAGTGTGACAGGTTGCCAAATGAAGTCACAAGAAAATTCACAACATAAGAAATATTAAATAACTTGAAACCAGTGCTCCCAAACTACTTATGTTTTCCAAGTGTTGCATTTTAATTATATAGAAAGAAATTAGTGCATTTTAATTTTAGCTCGGCCTTGTTTCACAAATGAAGAAAGCCACATTATAGATGTAAGAGATAACAAGGACTGTAAAATTACAGTCAGGTATATGCTTACAGACTAAGGACTGGGGGGATACTGTTTTCCTCAGCCTCTGCATTAAACATTAACTCTACGTAAAAGGGTTGGGGTGGGAAGGCAGTGTCCCTACAGCAAGTGCTGGAACACAAGAATGATGGAATCAGACTATTTTAAATACAAGATACACTGGCATGATTCTGGGAGTCTTACTGCATAGCTTGAGCCTTCGGTGTGGGGAATCAAAAAAGAAAAAAGAAAAAAATCAATTGGAATAGCGTATCAGCTGTTCATGCAACACGCCGAGAATGTGGGACATTAGATGGTGGACAGGTCACTTCCAATACACATCCATCACACAAGCTTAAAGCTGCTCTGTAAGTAAGATCTGTTTGGAGATTGTTGAAAATCTTCCTTTCTTCTCCCCCGGCCCAAAAACTGGTAGAACCGAAAATAGATCTCCACTAAACAGAGGAAAGTGTACCGTCAGCTGTAAACATCTGGTGAAACTCAGAGCTTGTAGAAAACCCCTCGCAGTTTTATGAAAACTGACTGCTGCTCGTTATTTTCTCAGATGCACTGGGAGCATCAGATCAGACGTCAAACTCACACTTGCGATTAACACTGGTTTCCACTTCTAAATAACTATCTAGATACCTTTAGTACACAGACTCTGGCAAAACTCTGGAGAATAAAAAAATGCATGTTTTAAAACACACACGGCTGCAGGATCAGATCCCAAAGGAGTATTTAAAAATGTTCACAACAATAAAAATAACACAAAGCAGAACATTCGGATGTTTAAGAAGAATTCTCTACTGGCCGTGTCCATTTCGGACGCGGGGAAGGGAGCCATTTGTGCAGCGTTACGCCATTCCGCAATCAGCAACTCCAGATACGATTTGCTGATAAGTAACAAGTTTATCTTTAAAAAAAAAGAAAGCGGATAAATTTGGGATGTTCAAAATTAATCTAGTCCAGTGATTACCACTAATTGGTCATCTGTTTCAGTTCTTCAGGCGCATAATTCAAATCAACACCTCCCTGGAAAAGCTGTTTACTCCTTCCCATCGCAAGGGAATGAAGCTCAACGTCTGTACACTTTTATGCTTAATACAGAAACGTAACAGTAGTTAATACGCTCCCCTGCAGCCCTTTTCATCCAACCACACAGTGCAAATGATGGCAATCAAGGCCGCCCAGAAGCACAGCAAGCCTGGATGTTTTCCCCGGTGCACCAGGCAGCGGGTTAGGCTGCTGTGGAACAAAAAGCGACTGGGCTAGCGCAGCGCTATGGCCGCTTCGGGGAAGAGGGATTTCGGCGGCGGCGCTCAGCGCCGCGCTACAGCCGACATCATGTCCGAAGGACAAAACGCCTCGCGCTCGGCGAAATCCCAGCGGTCAGGGCACCGCAGCGGCTTTAAGGGAAGCTCTGGGAGCCGAGAGGAGCGCCTTTGTGCTGGTTTTTCTACCCTCCGCCGGGACGGAGGAGACGACGGGAAGGGTGTCAGAACCGCCTGCTTGACGGAGCTGCTGGGTGGCCCCAGCCCCATCTCGTAACCCTTCCCGTGAGGCCCAATCCACCAAGACGCCGTCCTTCCTCCCGGTGTCCGTCGGCTGGCGAGACTGGCACCGATGCCGAGCAGGAGACCCGCGGCGGCGGCCTGGCTTTAGGTGAGCCCCGTCCCACCTGCCGCCTCACCTCCACGCAGGTTGGCCTGCGGAGGGGTCTAACAACGCCTTACCGGAGGGGTTGAGCGAGGGCGCAGGGGAAACGGCCCCCACGGAGACCGGGCCGACGGCACGGCGTGGGGGACCCGCCACTTGTGATCGCTTAGAGCAGGCTGCTTAAAGCTTTTTTTTTTTTTTTTAATAACTTGATTTGGGTGGCTTTGGGCATAGGGGAGGGCTGCCTTGAGGGAGACACCAGCGTCCGCTCACTCTAGGGACTAACGCGCCCTTTGCATCCCCACCGGTTTGCTGCCTACGGCATCAGAGCAGAGGGGGAAAAAAATAATAATTAAAAAAAAAAAAAACCCCACAATCGAGCTGAGGGCATAAATTGAAAGAGAAAAAAAACCGTCACCGCCGGCACACATGCAGGCAGCCGATCCTCGGCGCGACGGCAGCCGCCCGCCACCCCTCGCGCTCACCTTGGTGTACTTCACCTCCAGGCTGCGCAGGGGCCGCGGCAGCGGCGACGGCACCAGCGGTGGGGGCGGCGGCGGCGGCACCACCTTCCTGTCCGGCTGCCCGTTCTCCACGGCGCCGTTGAGCGCGGCCATGGCCGCGCCGTCGAGCCCGCGCCGCCCTCTGCCGCTGACAGCCCGCGGCGCCGCCTTAAGAGCGGCTCGCGCCGGCCGCCGCCGCCGCCCGCCCCCATTGGCCGCCGCCCCCGCGCGCCGCCCCGCCCCGCCCCGCCCCGTCGCGCGCGCCCCGCCGCCGCCCTCAGGTAACGGGCGGCGCCGCCCCGCCGAGGCGCTGAGGGGGCGGGCGGCGCCCTGGGGCCGGCGGCCGCGCTGCCTGCCCGTCTGCGGGAACCCTGCCTCGACGTCGCGGACGGCGTTGGGCAGAGCCCCACGGAGACGCCCCGCGTGAGGAGCGGGTGGGCACCTCTCTCTTCAGCCTCCCGCTCCGTCGACCGGGCCGGGCTTCCACTCCTGCCTTGGCTTCCT
Source organism: Struthio camelus (assembly GCF_040807025.1). Classification (NCBI taxonomy): domain Eukaryota; kingdom Metazoa; phylum Chordata; class Aves; order Struthioniformes; family Struthionidae; genus Struthio; species Struthio camelus. The sequence goes on from NC_090953.1 coordinate 4,511,014, forward strand.
CGCCCGAACGGCGGCCACCCCGCTCCTCCTCGCTGCCTCCGCCACGCCTCGGGCTGGACGGCACAAAGAGGCGTTACGCTGCCAGGCTGGTGGACGGGCGCGAGCGGATCCTCCGCACGCGCCCGCCTGGCGGCCGGGACCAGCCCGGCTCCCCCGGTTTGGCCACCCCAGGCAGAGGGAATCGTCTGGCCCAGGGCAGGACCGGGACCCCCGGCCGAAGATCCCTGCGGGGATGAGGAGCTCAACGTGCTGGTGTCCCGCCCTGGCGTCCCACGGCGTCGGCCTCCAGCGCCGTGCGCGGAGTAACGTCCTCCCAGCACTGAGAAGGAAGCTGCCCTTCGAGAAGCCCGGAAGGATATGGAACATGTCTAAAGTGACAGATCTAGGCTCTACGCCTAAGCAAGTTCATTATGTATTGCTTCACTTCATGCTGAATAAAATACGTGTAAGGCTTTGCAGGCTGGGGGCCAGGGCACTAGGAGCACCCTTACAGCCCCCCCACACGTGGACGATAATACGGCATATTTTCCATATAACAAGTGGCAAGATGCCAGGAGTTATCTTACAAGATGTTTCACAGAATCTGTAATCCCCAGCAATAGTCAGCACTTTGCTGTTAAAATGCTCAAAAATACTCAGCACTTCCAAGGGCAGATAGCCCGTGATATCATAGTGGCCTAAGAAGCTAGCGCTGACTCAGAAGGGAAAGTACCACTGATGAGTCAACCCCGCTTCCTGTAGCATCCCGATATTCTTGGAGGTCCTCTGTCCAGGTGAAAACCTATCTGCTGATGCGCATTTCATGAGAGCCGACAATAATGCAAAGTAAGATTATTTTCCCCACAACCTAAACATCTTTATTAGACAAATCACTGCAGCTTTCTCTGTTGAGCTGTCCTCCTGCCTAGCAATAATAAGCTCAAATTTTCTCTTCAAATGACAAGGGGCTTCAATTACATATAATTTCTGGGAATAGCCTCAGATGCAATGGCAGAAATTAAGTGAGCCTTCTCACGAGCAATTAAATGAACAAACAACTATTTTTAAGCTGCCCGTTTCTAACTGCTCAGTTGCCTTTTCCCTCTAGAGCTGCACAAGCATCAAAGCCAAAAGAAACTGTTAACAAATCACCACGTACTCCTAGACCCAGTAAAGAGGAACTTGGATCGAAGCTATCCTTGGTTGTCATCAGCAGAACTACAAGCTAACTGATGAGATTCTGCAAGTCAGAGTCAGAGACAAAACATTTCTGTCTGTTCTCCCTGGACAAGACACGGCCACTGATCTGTTTTAAGGCTTGTGATGCACCCTGGCAACAGAACTTTTTTGGGCGTCCAGTAATTTATCGTTTCCAGTTTTACCGTAATGGGTCTGCAGGCAACAATTTGATAGTTCTAATATCAGGGAGCAAGGAGGAAATAGTCATAAAGGTGGCACAATACTGGTGGAGTTAATCCATTTCCATTCGTCTTTATTTTGACTACAGAATTGCTCAGCTGAAGTCTAGGGGAGGAAGAAGACGAATAAGAAGTTCCAGGACAAGCAGTCTCTGAAGAGTCACGCCAGTGGGCTGTCTCATATGGAACGACCTTGTCTCTTCATCTCTTATGAGGAGGATGTTTTACAAGACATTCGTGGGAAAATTATTTTAGATATTATTGCTTAGCTCTTTGAGTTACTGTTGGTATGCCACGCGATGTATCTAAGGTGAAAGTACTGCATGCAAGGTTTTGGGGCGTATAAGACTGCTTTAAAAGGCTGTCTGAAGTGAATGAATTATGAGTCAGTGACATATGGATGAGCTGAAATAATACACTGACCAATATACATAGCTATATGCAATATTTCCCTTAATAATGTCACAAGAAAAGTAACAACAGATTCCACCATCAAAGAGTTTTGCAGACACCGACTGGTCCCTTTTTGCGTAAAATCAGTGCTACCATAAACAGGAACAACTCGGCCAGCCTCAGAAAGGAGACGAGTCCTCTGTCTCTAGTGCTTGAATCAGATCTGCACAGGTGAAAGCGCTCGCTCCTGCAGACCGCTGAAAGGTGAGCTCAGCGGGAGATGCCCTAAAGACACACAGCAAACTAGCAGCAGAGCCCAGATCAGAACAAGTCAAAACTGTTTTATATTCATTCCCATGCTCCACGAGGGCAATGCCGCCATTCAGATGGAAGTACTGAAAAAATGGTTTTTACCTAAGTTTGTAACAGTTCATAAATGTGTCAGAAGCAGACGCACGAGGAAAAGAGTCTGTTAAATGAAAGGTCACATTACTATTGAGTCACCCTGCTATGTACTACCGCTGCAGCAGTATTTACAGAGATGTCTGCAATATGTATCCTTAACCTGATGCACCGACAGGGATAGCTGTGAATTCACTGTTGCTGTGCTTCTCTGCAGAGCCATATCTCACAGAAAGTTTCTAGACTGTGAGTACAGCAGCTCTTCTCTGCCAGCCAGCACAAGGATTGCCTTTCCTGTTTTGGGTCAGACATGTACACTCTTAAATCTGCCACCATAAATTAGACCTGACCGCACTTTTCTGTGCCAGTCTATCCGTCTGTGCCAAGAGCAGTCTCAGGACATGTTCATGCTATGATACAGCTGCCTCCCTATCTGCTGTGGATGCCAAAGGTCTCTGCAGGAATTAATTTCTCAGACTTCCCAACCTCATTTAACCATAATGAGGGGGATATTGCTCGTGACGACTCCCCCTCCAAATACACTGCGCTCTCGTATACTTGTGCCCTATGTCCTGACTCTGCACTGGGAGTGCTGGGAGGTTGTATCCAGAGGATCAATGAAGATGTCTCCAGAGCACCGGACGGCATGGTGGCTCTAGATGACTTTGGCATCCTGCCCATGGATGAACCCAGATTTGGCAGTGGGGCAGATATTCACCTCCAGGACTATGGTTTGCACCTGGCCCGGGCAGCCGCAACGTAGCCATTGAGAGATACTATACAAGTGGATCAACTGGTGTCTACGCAGTATTTTGCAGGTAGACCTCAGCCTGTGCTTCAAGCTGACCAGAAGTCCTGTAGCTGTGTAGAGCAGTTAACATGGCACAGAGCCAAAGCTTATCCTGCTCATTTTACATACGGCCTGAAGCATATACACACAAGCATACGTGCATGTCTGAAAGAGTACCCTAAAAGGCTACTGAGGCTGTACACTCAGGCATTCAACAGCTAGGAGCGATCAGAATTAAGCCTGCCTGTCTGGGGGTATTCTGATGAGTTATAATTGAGTGATCAATGCCACTTTCCTACACAAATCTCTCTCCCTCAGCATTGGCAATGGCTGCTGTTCCTGAAAGAGCAGATCCCCCATGTTTTTTCTCTCTTGTTTAATATGCAGCAACAAGGCTTTTTACTGCCTGTTATTCAAACTTTGCTTTGGGCACAATATTATTTGTTTCCTTATAGTTTTTCCATGGTGCTCATCACAGCAGCCTCTGAGTGTTTCACAAGCAGCATCTTCTCTCCCAGTAATTGTGAGAGGATGCTGTCCCTGTGCTACCAGTGAGAAAGAAAGGCAGGGGGTAACGAATTAAGAAATGGTCCTCATCATTTTGAATTCCCAATGAGTCACATACAGTCTAAGTACTTTAAATAAGATATGTTCAAAGCTCAGCTCCCACTGAGCTCAGCTACAGCTGTAGTTGCACAACAAGCCAGATCCAAAGATCTCCCACCTAAACACTCAGATAAGGTACAAGGCACAGCCCACTGGGCATTGCTCACCAGTGACTTCAATCTGGAAATTTTATTCTTTTTCAGGGCCAGATTTTGTAAACTTACTATTCCTGTAACTTTATTTTCTCCGTGTAGTTTATTCTAGAATTTGGGCTTATTTTTTCTAAGGAAACTTGAAAATCAGAAATTCCATCTCTTGGTGATCAAATTCACTACGGTATGGGTTAGCAGCAGGAGAGATTGTTTTAACTATGATGTCTGGCATTTTAAAGGTTCCCTGGTAGCAGTAGTAGACAACATCTCTGATATAGGCTGGCCACTTGAGGGGAGTGAGACGTGTGCTTTGCCAGCAAGTGTCCCCCCCCTCCCCTCCCCCCCCCCCCCGCAGCTATTTTCTGGTTGCAAAATCCCAAGATCCACTCCAGCACCCAGAAATAAATGGGATCTAGTGAGCTCCCTCCACCTGGTCCCCTCATCCTAGCCTGCTTCTTTAACCTGGACACAGAGAATACCAGGATGGAGAAGCCGTCCCTAAGATACCTATTTGAAGAAGCCAATTAGTAACAAAGGTACCTAATTGCTTATTTAAGTGCCTAAACAATTATGTAGCCATCTAATGGTAATCACTGCTGCTTGGAAGTTTGGCTTCTATAGGTTTTTGCTATGAGCTCATTGAAGCCAAGCCTGACCAGCCGCTGTGTAAAACAAGTAGAAGAAACTCTAATAACTGAACAGCAGCACTCAGCTGTGAAGGACACTGCAGGCTACACAGTATTAACGAAAAAGTCTGCCATTTTATACCACCAGTCACACCAAGTCCTACTCAGTTCATCAAAGTATTCATACCAATTTCAACAGGATTGTAATCCAGAAATATGCCTCTTTTTTAAAAAGAGCAGGCTGTTTTAGAGCTGCTTTGGAAACCAAATGTCTTATGTTCTTTTAAGTTAGTCCAGCCTAGGCTGTGCCAGCTGATACTAGTGGAGAAGAAGGGTTGTATGCATCAGGTGTCTTGGGAGTTTGAAGCCATCTGACCCCATGAACTTGTCATTCTCCCAATATTTCTTCCACCCTTCTCCTGCCCAGTCACTGTAAAGCATCCATTTTAACAGGTCTGGGGCTGAAGAAGAAGTTCTTTTCCCATTCCTCTTCACCTCCACAAAATCTTTCCGTAAAGGTGACGAGAAGCAGCGTGAGATACTGTAAGATGCTATCTGTGTAAGCACAGCAACCCAGTTGTAATTCTAAATACCACCTCCTGGGGCAAAAGAAGAGTTTGGTGGTTCAAGACGAAAAAAGAGCCTTTCTATACTTTGCACTGTACTTATTTCACGAAGCAAAATCCTCAAATTAATTTCCTTCAAACTAATTTCCTTCATGCATATCATAGGTGTTAAACTGTGATTGTGCACGTGGGCTGGCCTTTGGTTTTCCTGCCTCCAAAAGTGAATTGGAAAAGTAAGTGGCAAGGAAACAGCAAACAGCTGAACTTTTTGCAGCCTCTTACATTAAAAGGACTTCTACTGTCTCTTGCGTACCCTTGTCCCTGCCAGGCCTAGCGGCTGAAGAGAGGGAGAGTGGGCGCAGCAACAGAAGCAAGTGCTTGATAACCCTCTGAGATAGCGTGGAGCTGTGAAGGAGTCCAAGGACCTGTTTCCCACACACCATTCAGTGCGCCTGGCACCACGAGCCCACGGCAACCCCTCCCTGCATTCATCTCGGCAGACCTGAGCGTTATTTGCCCACAAACAGCTATTGTTTGCAGGACTGGCAAATGAAAAACAAATATGTTTGTTTTCTCCACAGATCATGTTGCTTCCCACTTTCTCTTGATAAGAGGCATTTGGGGCTGGTGCCCAGGTTTTTTAAGCAGTGGTGTAAGCAGTAAGAGCCGAAAATGTGCTCCGTCCTTCTGTTCCTTCCTCCCTGTCTCTTTGCTCTCACTCATCGTCACATCTGTTCTGGGCCCAATGCCCAACAATTTTGCAATTTTGCATTAACGCCTCAGTACACTCAGGCTTGCACAGCTGAACATACCCAGTGCCATAATGCCTTCCCAAATCAAGCTCCTGCAAACAATTTTTGTTTACAGGAAGAATCATTTGGCTTTGTAACGCTACTCGTGAGCTGTGCCCAGCTGACTTAGCCAGTTCAGGCCTTCCCAGAGAAATATTTTTGCAGGGCACAGTCATGCATCTAGAAAGTACAGAACAGAGCAGGTAAACAAATACCCTTAAAGAAGATACCATCTCAGGCCTTGATCCTACAAACCCGCACGGGCTTAACGTTAAGCACATGAGCAGTCCCAGATGACTCCAGTGGAGCTACTCACATGCTTACAGTGCACAGTGTTTGCCAGATCAGAGCCTTTATGTGTAATTGCAAAATAAAAGGCAAGTCTCCCAGTGCTATCAACTGTAATGAATTGTTATTAACAGCACATTTTAAAATAGCCGTGGGGCTGATCCCAGGCAGACCCACTGGGGATAAAATGATGCGCGCAGACTTGTTGCGACAGAACCTGGAATTACTTTTTTTCGGGCAAAGCGCCGTGCCAGTCAGATGACATGCTAACACTGCGGCGAGGCTGTGTTTCTAAGCTTCGCCCTGTGCGAGGCTTTTTTTGCCGTGAGCCTTTGCGCGGTCCCTCTCTCTTCGGTGCAGCTTTCCGGCGGAATTGCGCTGTCTCCTGTTTGAACCGCAAGTTAGCAAAACTGCTCTCCTCCTCACCCGGCGGCTATTTTTATAACGATTTCTCGAGTTCGCAACGTCCCCGCGTACCTTAATGTGCGGCAGCAAAACAAATCCAAGCCAGGCACTTGTCGGCCGGGCCCTTGCGCAGCGGCTCCGCATGCACGACCCCGGGCTGCGCGGTGCTGCCGGGTCCCCTCCTGCGAGGGGGCGAGGACAATAGGCGACATTGTGTCCCGGGCGGGGGGGAACAGACGAATCTGGGGGCCCAAAAAAAAAAAAAAGAGAGAGAGAGAGAGAGAAAAAAAAAAAACAGGTTTAAATGCTTGCACTGCCCGCCTGTTAATGAAGAGCCTGCCCGGCGCTCATTAGGGACCCGGCGTGCGCAGCCCGCGAGGCCGTGCCCCGTCGGCGGCGCGCCCGGGCCCAGCGCGGCCGCGGAAGGTGGCGCGGCCGCTCGGCGCTGGCGTTTGCACCTGGGGCTGCCGCGGTTTAATGGACTTTAACACATGCAAACAAGAGCTTTTGTTGGCGGGGACAAAGGCTGTCCCGGCGCGGGGCTCTCCCCAACACTGCCCGCATTGTTTCCCCTCCGCTGCTTCTTGTCACCCTCCTTGTCAGAGTTTAATGAGGACAACGAGGTTTCGCAGGCTCATTTCGCACTTCAGCAACTTTCCAACACTTCCCTAACGAGGCAGAAGGGGTCGGAGAGCCCGGGCAGGAGCCCCCGGCGCGGCTCCCTGGCCGCCGCACAGCCCCGCATCGCGGGGCCGGCCGCACGGCGAGCCGCTCGCCCGGAGGCAGCTTCCCCCGGGCCGGCGGCGGGCGCTGCCGGCTGGCGAGCCGCGGGGTAGCGGCGCGGAGCGGCGCGGAGCGGCGGCCCCCGGCGCGGCAGCGGCCGGCCGGCCCCTCGGTCCTGCCCCGCCGCCCGGTTCCTACCCCCTCCTTCCCCGCCCCGAGGCCGCCTGTGGCCCCCGCGGGTCGCGGCTGCGGGTCCCGGGGGGTTCCAGGCGGATTTCGGGGAGGATTTTGCCTTTAGCCTTTGCAAGTCCCCGTCTCTGACTCCCGTTCCCACGCCCGAAATCGCCTCTCCGCCGTTTGTCTTATTTCCCTTTCCGGCGCGTGTGAGAAATTCGGAAAACTGGAGAAGTTGTTTAATGCAAGGGGATTTTAAAACACACAGATAGGTGGCTAAAGAACAAACACCCCAACCACCTAATTAGATATTTACCGGCGGAGCCACTACAAACTGCTGGGTGTAAGTCGGAGCTTGTAAGTTCTCTGACAGCAAAGAAATTCAACAATTACCTTTTTGTCCCTCACAATGGGATGAGTTGAGGATGGAGTGCGATAAACTTAACTCTATTCTTGGGCTTTTGCAGATTAGCCTTTGGCACTCGTTGGTAAATACCAAGTGAATAGGGACTGTGTGACCACAGTCCCTTGAATTAGGGACAAACATTTCCTCTGTGCATTTTAAATAATGCTACTGCCAAATATTTTGTTACCAGAGATCATTATCCTTTGAATGAAAACTCAGGGGGTAAAGGCATTGGTTTTGTCTTTGCTGGTGTGGAACAGACTGTATATGATATCTAGAACAAGCAAGAAGCTTTCACAAATTGCTATATGATTTCTACTGCCAGCTTCTGTGATATTGGATACGACATAAAAATAAAAAAGCCCGGCAGATAGACACAGAAACTCACAGAAACCACCTGTATATTTTGTTTCAAAGGAAAAATCTCAGCTATTGTCTTACTGGCCCTGGTTCTGTTAGGCCTTGGATCTGCTTAATCTTTAAAGCTATTCAAGCAAATTGAATGATACAAGCAAGTCTCCTATAATTAATCTGGATTCTTGAATTTTGATACAAACTTTTATGTAACCGAGAAGTTTCTCCCTTTTCCTTGCAACGACACTAAATAGACACTAAGTCCTGCTGTCAAGACTGCTACCATGAACACAGTTAAAAGGAGCAAACCTGGAAATTTTCCCTTCAAGAACAAGAAAGGGAGGAATATTAGAAAGAGGCATAAAGTCATGGGAGAACTGGTAGTGGTGTCTGGACAGAGACCAAGATCTCAAGTGGCCTGTACTCTACAAACTGCCAGGATGTGAACATAGAAAGCATGGCTTATCCCAGGCAAAACTTTTGCAGGATTTTACTTTGTCGGTCTATCTGAACCTCTCAGGGGTTCAGTACTCGTCCTCAAAGGTCTCGTCTGAACCTTTGGCAACGTTTGCTGTTTGCTGCTGTTTGTCCAGCCAGTCCAAAAGAAAATGACGGTGATGCCACCTTGCCTGGACAAACTAGTGACTTGAACCCTGAACTGCTGTTGCAGACAGCAAAGCTTTAGTTCTGGTCTGTCCATTCTCAAATTGTGCAATCTGCCCTCAGTATCTGGCAGAAATATGCCGGAGCCAATACTTCAGAGAGCCGAGCATCCTGTGACGAGGCATTGCTGAAATCCCCCACCATAGGACGCCCTCGGAGGATTCAATATTTGATCTGGGTGCTCAGGAAAGGAAGAATTAAGTATTGCTTTTTTTTTTTTTTGAGATGTGGGCCTTTCAGCCGGCGATTTTAATGGAAAACCAATTCACAGAGAAAGGCCTGTAGGCCTGGACCTGCTAAATAACTCATAAGTTGCAGCTCCAGTTTCCACTGAGGTCACTGCTAAAATCATCACAGACTCTTGCCGCACGCAACCAGGGAGTGTACGCAACTCTCCACGTTACCCCAGCAGACCTGTGCCTGACAGCCCGTTTCCCGCTTCTCCACGTTCCCTTCTCTTCCCTTCCATGCAGTTTGTTGTTGTTGTTGTTGTTAATCATATAAAATGAACAGAAAGAATGAAAACTTTTTGGGTTTTGAAGCTGGTTTGCCTGGCAGCAACGGTTTATTGAGTGCAGTTCTGCAGGTATGCAACTTATATGAAGAGAGAACCCCTGCCCCTGGGCACTTACCCGCTAGGTAGGGTGATTTTGCTTTCCTCGGGTTTTGGGCAGACCTGGGCCTCACTATCTTTTCACAAAAGTGAACAGGAGCTTTGCCGATGGCGTGGACAGAGCAGCGAACCGGGCCGGGGCCAGCGTGAGTTTCTCCAGAAAGGCACCACGATTCCCAAGGATGGGTCTCCCTCATCCCTGCATCCACAGAGACATCGCAAGGTGTCAAATGAGTGCAGGCCATTCATTTTAGGATGGGAAAAGAAAGAAAGCCCAGACTGGGCCAGTTTCCTTAGTGCCTATGGAACAGGGAGCCAGCTGAAAGCTGGGGCGCCGTCAGGCAGCTCTCTCAGCGGACCCTGGGCACAGCCGTCAATGCCACCGGGGCTCGGCGTAGCTGCTCCAAGTGCCGGCCGCAGAGGCCACCGCCGGTCCGACTCTCCAGGTGTTCAGCCAGAGAACAAAGGGCCTTTTCAGCTGCCGCTGAGAAGGAAGAAGCCTCCTTGCTGGTTGCAAAATGGCTTTCCTGCGTGGCAATATTTGGTTACAGTAAGATCTGTTATTTCAGAAGCAGCCCAGCAGAGGGGAGGGTAATTCGACGCAGGCATGTAGAAAACCAACATGGGGACTCTTGTCTCCCTCCTTCTCCCCGTCAAGCCGTAAAACAATATTGAGCTGTAATGTTTCTTGTGAGCAGAGCAAAACTGGAGTCTTGAACCGGAACATGTCTCTTTTTTTTGTGCCCATTTACATCCAGCTAGCTCATCCTCTGACCCGTATGGGGTGTCCTGCAAGGCCAGGGTTTCTGAGCTGCCTGGTCAGCACAGGCACCAGGGTCTTCTGCACACAAAGCCGGGCTGAGAGCAGCTGCCCGCCGGCGCTGGAGGCGGCTCGGCTGCAATCTGCACGTCTGCATTTCCGCCCAGGGCTCGTGCTGGGACATCTTAGTCCAACGGTTCCACAGCAAACTCTGGATTCGCCTGCACTGATTGTGTGGGGAGAACTGAAAGGGGACTCGGTGCTGTGAAGGAGGGCGCGGAGGTGATTTTGCTGTATTTCCCAATTCGGTTAGTCTTGGTCTATGTACGCTGTGCGTTTGGCATTGCTGAAGAGGATGGTGCTCCAGCCGTCTGGAGGTGGCGCATTCTCCCCTCTGCGCAAGGCCAGCTGCGGAGGGAGCGTCCCGTGTCCCAGCATGATCAGCGTGATATCCCTGCTCCCATGGGCCGGGCACCAGCTGGACGCTGCCCGTGGGCTCTCCCGCGCCGCCGTTACGCTCCCAGTGTGCTCCTGCCGTGGGTGCTCCGTTCCCCCCATGTTTCCCCTAAATTTCACGATCTGGTGTTCTCCACAACGGCTGGGAGCTGTGCCCTCGGCTACATAGGAGGTGACTGATTTCAAATGATTTTTCTCATTTCCTTCAGAGAGAAGTGGCAAGGACAAGGTGGGGGACCTCCTGTTCCGAGGAGGCATTTCCCGTCTACAGAAGAAAAACAGAGGGATGCTGCATCCACTCCGAATGCATGGGCTCAGTGGAGAAGCAGGGACATGTAATGTTTTTTTCCTGAATATCTGCTGAACTCACCACGGAAATTTATACATACATAGCCACATATATATTTATACACATACGTGTATGCATACACACATATATATATAAAAAACTGAACTTATTCCAAGCAAGTGGAAGCACACGAGCTCAGAAATTGAGCCTTTCAAAAAAAACCGCACTACTTCCTAATAAAGACAGGGCTATCCTAATTCTTTAAATGCCCAAACTAACATCTATCCAAATAATGGGATTTGGCTGAGTACAGTTAAATATATTTGATTACTTCCCTTTTATCTAGTTCTAGGTTTACTGTACTTTTCCTTGGATGGCAAATAAGAAGCCCTTTTCTTTTAAGTGACAGCAGGGAAAAGAATCAGGTTGCTAATTTACCTGAGACCCAGGCATGTGTAATGATAGACGTGTGCTGGAAACTACAGAGTGGGCTTTCTAATTTGGGGGGGGGGGAAGAAAGGTAGAGCGTGAGATTCGTTAATCTTTTAAATTGGTTGCAGTTTTGCCAACGGACTCTCACGGCCATAATTAAATGCACAGTGGGAAAGAAACACTGCAAGGAGAAGATCAACAGGCAAGAAGCTGGGACCTAACAATACGTGTCGCAAAAGAAGCAATTAAACTCAGAATGGAAAATCACTGCTCACTAGACAAATCAGGACACCTCAAGCTCTCAAAGCGAAGGTTAGATGTACCTGGATGTTGTTAGAAATAAGTTCTTGTTGTTAGAAACAAGCTCTTGCATGGTCCTGGACAAGTTCAGTGGGACACCAGAAATCCTTGTGATGATGCCAGGTGTAGGTCTTCACCCCTAAGTCATCTTCAGTGACCAGCGGACAGGCGCAGGTGGGAGAAGCCGCCCTGGGGAGCTGGGCCTGGGGAAGTGGCTCTGCGCAGCCCCCATGTCACCAGTACGCCGAGGGCGTATATTGCTTGGCTCTTCGCACGCTACCTGAGCACCTCCGTGAACGTTGCCTCGGCCTTGGGTGAAGGGAAGAGGCCAGAGGGGAGGGAGCGGGGAAGGCAGACTGCAGGCAGGCACCGAAGGGCTGCGAGCAGCTGTATGGTTTAGGTTTGTGTCAGAATGAGGGGTGCTACCTGCTGGGGGAAAAACAAGGGCCCAGCTCGTGTCCACATTTCTGTGAGGGCAGGCTAAAATGGGTGTAAAGGTCAAGCAGCTTTGGGTGAAAAGCCGTTCTCCGTGGATAGGAGAAGGATGCAGAGCTGAATCTGAGCCCAGGCTAAGTCTGCAGCGAGGACGTGCTGTTAGTCTGATTTCAGAAGAGTCCATCTCCTTTTCTTTGCCCTCTTTGGGGATCACCGTTTGGGTGCAGACCAAATTCAAGCCAGCCTTTCACCTGGAGAGGCGCCTCCACAGCAGGTGAGAGGAGAAGAGAGGAGACGCGATTTATCCATGGCAGGCAGCAGGGGGGTGCCAGAGGCAGCGCGGGGGCCGAGGACTCGGACTCACAATGCACTTACACCGTGCGCGAACCACTGCGCGTCCACTGAGCAGCGATACGCTCGCCACGCATGTGTTTGGAGGCCACAGAAATGTTAATACAACTCAGTGCAATCCCCTTTTGTCGCAGGCTCTGCTAAGGGCAGTTGCTGGGGCTTTGGTTCGGGTGGCCCCAGCCTCCAGCATCCGAACTGTCAGTCTTCTCGGGGGTCCGTGCTGCGGCCCAGGAGGTAGGAGGGACACCGGCTACTCATAACGCTTGGAAGAAAGAGTTTGATCCAATGCAAAATTATATAATTTGTTAAAAGACCTTCATATTGCCCGATGAGCCTTTCTTTTTGTTCTTGAGCATATTCTACGCACTGGTTCTTCCCCTGGCTCGCTCTTAGCTGGCTCAGAAATAAGACTATACAGAAATGCACAAAAATTCCATAATTTCCTGTGGGTGTATTTTGATGCATTCTACACTTGCTGCAGACCCTCTTTCCCTAAAACATCTACAGGATCCCCCAAACAGGCAAGCACCATTTGTCTTCCTTTTGTTGTTTTGCAGGGAGAAATTGTATCGTGACTTTCAAGTAGAAAAAAATTAGAGAAATAATAACATGACCCAACTGCAAAAATATTTTTTTTCATGAACTGTACCAATGATTTGGAAATGCAAGTAGTAAAGTGAATTGCCAAAAGTATCAAATATATGTGTTTTCAATAACTTTTTTTTTTGTTACCTAGTAAAATATTTTCCTGGAGAAGGGTTGTTAAACCCCTCTGTGCAATATAAAGGTGCAGTGATGTATTCTCTCAAAAGTGGTTTAATAGAGTTTTGGGGTCCCGTTTTTGTGCATATTTTCAACACACGCCGTGCGTGATCAATTTGGATTTATAAAAAAATGCTGTATATTTCGTTCTAAGCAATGAGCTTAACTGTTAAAGAATGGTGCTTAGTTAGGAGAGCGTGTGTGTGTTTGCATTTTGGCAAGGCAGCAAATAACATGCAATATTTATGTCATTTGAGAAAAGTATTTTGTATATTTGCCAAAAACAGTCCTTTCTAAGAACCTAAATGTATTTGACCCGCACTGTCTGAAACACAGTACTAGGAAGAGGCTTCGGTATGCCGGAGCCGCGGGCATGGGGAAGGTCTGGCTGTCCAGCCTTTGCACTGGAAGACGGTGGGATTTTGCACCAACAAGCCAGATCTCGTTTCAGTTCAGTCTGTCTGAATCGGCTTCAGTGCAATGATTTCAGACTCACCTGTGGCTTTACTGCCAAAACCCTGTGCTTTGCAGTCAAATAACTAATACAAGTTTGACTGCATTAGGCGAGAGCCTGACCAGCCACTTTCCTGCCGCAGCTACTGCGAGCGCTGGGGCTCGACCTCTGCAGGGAGCTCGGTTATTAAACGCACAGAGCAAACACAGTGAAAACTGTCTTGTGCTCCTCCTGGTCAGCTCACCCGCTCTCACTAGCTTGCTGGGGAAAAACAGCCGCCAGAAGAAAAAAAAGGCATGTTTTTCCTCTCTGCTAGCCTTCCTCAACTGACAAGCATCAAACCCTGCCTCCGCCTCTCTGTGGCAGTGGCTGCCGATGCTCAGTGCCGCGTCCCCACTACGCCTTGCCGAGAATGAGTTTTTCCTCCAAGTCGATGCACTCTCCAGCACTAACTTCACCCCAGAAGCGGTACGATATCAGTTCAGCTGGATTCTGACCTACGTTTCTCCCACTTGCTTTACCCCTTGGTGTAACCAAGCCGTGGACCTGTCCTTGGCGGCCTTGTATCAGCTGCTGCTTTCTCATTGCACAGGCAAAAGCCCTGTGCCTCACTCACATGTCCGCTAGCCGTTGCACCGAAATCCTTGTGCCAACTCCGATGATATAACATTTCATTCGGGGAATTTCTCCATTTTCTCCACACCCCCCCCTTCTCTTTTGCTTTATCTCTTCCTCCTATCTTCAGCCTGTCAGGACTTTCACATACCCGCGCCTGACAGCTAAAAGATCAGGAACTTTGATGTTGTAAGGGATATTTTAGCTCGGGTAATTCTCACCAATTCAGACGTTATTGTGTGGGATATCCAAGGACTCGGGGAGCGAGCAATGCCTTTGTCTGGTGAGATCAGAGCAATTTGCAAGCTTTTCTGGGAACACGGGCCAATAAAGGGACTTTAGAGATATAATCTGTCAACCCCATTGAGGACCACTGTGACGGCTACCTTATGATTACTGACAGTTTAAGCATCAGTTAGGACAAAACAAGGCTGCAGGTATGCACTTATTTGTAGTAAGACATTGTTTGCTGAGGAAATGAAGGAAATTCTTTATACCCAAGTTCACCAAGTTTTTACTGCGTTTCCAACTGACCCTACTGGCAGCTTCTGCTTTTGGCCAGGAGGTTGAGGAAACCCCTCTGAGGTGCAGCCTCTAATTCTGAAAGGTGACCTGGTTCCAGGCACTGATTTTGAGGGTTGACCCAGAGTAGCCGTCGTGGAGCCTGCAGCCCCGGGAAGGGGCAGGGCACCACCCCCAGACGTCTTGGTGGGTTTGTGCTTCGTGCCATGGAGCGCTGGAGGATGCACAAAGCTGCTCCCGGTACCAGGCCTAGAGCAACGAGGGGGCTGCTGGCCCCTGAGCCCTGTGCATGAAACCCTCTCCTTCACCCCATAACTTACTCTGTCCCTTTCAACCTCCCTATTCCCAGTGAGTGGCACTGCAAACGCCGAGGTCTGGCCTGGACTCAGCCATCACCTCTCAGAGCAGCCGGGGAGCTGAGAGAGCTAGAAAGTGGCTCAACAGAGGTGCTTGGCTGGTCTGTCCGGCGTCATCTTCACTGCGCACCGGCTTGTCACATCACTGGGATTTCACTCCCTTCACTAGACTGATTCTTGAGGATTTTTCCTATTATTAAATGTATTTCTGTATTAATTTTTCTCCCTCACTGGACAAACATTTGCTTGAGTACTTTATTTGCAAAGATACTGGTAGCTTCATTTTCAGTAAGACCCCAGGCCTTGCATCTTCATAAATACACTAACAAAAACCCTACGTTGTCTCCAGTGGCTGCAGCTTGGTCTCTCACAGCATTTATGTTGGTACAAAAGCCTCTCTGCAGAGGCAAGCAACTGGCCTTTATCCATCCATTCCCAGTATGTACCCATGCCCTTGCCTTCTTGGTCATCCAGCTGATGTTAATATATGCTTCTAGCAGATGTTTAAACTTCCTGAATAATTGATCTCTGCTTACTGATGATCAGATAAGCTCATCAACACAGATCTTCAACTAAGTTTTTGATTGCCCCTCAAGCTCCTTTTCTCTCACCACTCTCTCAGGTCTTGAGTCATTGTCCCACCAAGCACCTTGAAGCTACACCCTTGGAGACGCTGGGCAGGAAGCATCCTGTGGCTCACTGGTGGCTTCACAGAAGGAGGTGTCCCAAGTGCTAGTGATAGCGGTCATGTATCTATGCTCGGTTCTCTTGGGTTTCTGAAATAAATCCTCGCTCCCTGTGAGCACAGGAAGGGCCCAAGCTTTGCCGGACCGGGGAGCACGGTGTTGTCCCTGTCTTCCAGTACCCACCTGACCGACAGCGCTTGCAACAGCTCTAAAGGGTTTCCCCAGTAATGAATTCTGACTTATTTCCCCAAATCTTCTCATTCTGACTCAGTTTGAGTACAATGATGCAATCCTGAAGGGATGTGTTGGCTGCCCAGCTCTTCTGGCCGGCTGCTCGGCAGCTACAGCCCCCATGGCTGCTGAGCACAGCGTGGCTCTGCGTGGCTATCACCATGCTGGCCACCAGCTCCCGGGCATACGGTCGCGCTGGGGACACCTCACCGAGTCCGCTTGCTGCAGCGAGCAATCAGGCCAGCGCTTCCCTCCGTGCCGCTGAGGTGCGGGAAGGAAAAGGCCGATCTGTTTTCTGTTGGGTGAGCACAAACGCGATGGTGTTCCCACGTTGCTGAGCTGCGGGTGTTTTAAGTGATGTCCCTCTCGCCATCCCCGACGTGGTGCCTTCCTCACTGCGGCTCTGGGAGCGGGTGGAGAAGGAGCGCGGTGGGAATTCCCCAGAGATGGAAATCTGACCAAATGCACATAAAAAAAGAAAGACTTTTCAACTCATCACTGGTACTGCAAGACACCTTGGGAGACACACACGGGGTTCATCTCCAGGCAAGACTCAGCTCTGAATTAAAACCTCTTTGGCAGGGACAGTCTTTCTCAGAGTCACCTGAAGCGAATCGCATGTGGGCTGCTGAAACGACCCTAACTGGCACCTTCTACTTCGTTATGTCCTCCAGACTTCATAATCCTACTGAGGTGGAAGCCGGGCTCCGATGGCTTTCATGAGAGCTACGCACCAGTGTCGTCGGTATGTTTGTGCCCTGGAGTTTGATTTTCCAGATTCTGCTGCAACTTCAGCACAGAGCGTTAAATCATTTATTTCAGAGATACTGTGGCAAGGCCAAGAATAAACCCCAGGTATCTTTATTCCCAAGACAGTATGACGACCGACTGGAGTTAGAAAACACTCCCTACCGCACTTCTGATTATCTGCTAAAGCAGGTTTTTTTTGTTTCATTCCTAGCAAGACGCTGCCTCACTGGAGACCACTTAAAATAAGATTTATCTCCCTTGGAATAACTACAGACTCTTGCATTTGCAATTCATTCCCCTCCCATTTCTAATCTCATTTCTATTGAATGTATTGTTTTTCTTTCCATTATTTCCAAAATGAGATCATTAAAATGAGTATTGGAGCTTGACAGGTTTGGGGCAGGAGGAAACTTCGCTGCAGATGAATCCTCCCGACAAGACCTTGGATTACTGCAGCGTCTCACTCAGTTAAATGGCAGAAAGGAGCTATTTCTCATGCCATTTATTGATGCTTCTATTTTGACACTTTGGGGACAAAATCTAAAGAGAAATTCTGAATGTGGTGGAGTCTACGGCACGTTCTGCAAGAGGCTCCCAACCCCAGCGAGGGTGACGACATTGAGACCTGGAGACTTCAGCTCCACTCACTCAGCTAAATCCAGAGAGCAACTGCATCTTACTTAAAAATAAATACACAGTCCCCCGCTACCAACTGAAGCTGTGATCAAACTCTTCCCACTCCTTCAAGAGCAGCCGCTTTGCACCCCTCGTGGGCTGGATTTTGGGGTGGGTGAACCGATTCCTGCCAGAAAGGGCTTGGGGGTCCTCAAGGATGCTCTGTAATGCAGGATATTATCTGACCCTCGGTAATGCAGCAATATGTTCCAGATGCAGAGAAATGATGTGGGGAGGAGGGTGCTGGGGAGCTTGTCTTCATTAAGCATCTATTTGAAAAAACACATCAAATTTGGATCACGCTAACAAAGTAAAAATCTGGCGTAATTCCACCGCAAGCGACAGCTTTACTCTGGATTAACACTGGTGTAACTTAGACTAAGATTTGGCTGCAAATCTCAGCACTCTCCTCGTTCCTGAAAGACACAAACATGAAGGTCTAAACATCTACAGTTATGTATTGCATCAAATATTTCCTGGCTAGGAAAATCTCATGGGACAATGATCTGGGACGAGATGGTGCAAATAATTAGTTTAATTGGAAGTAAAGGCACATTACTAAAAATAAGGAGATGAAAGCATTTTTCCTCTGCCAGTTTTAATACAAGCAATATTAGTAGCAGCTGCATTTCAACCCGTTTTGCAGATAACTGTGCGAGGGGCACTCTGAAACCTAAACAGTTTAATTGCATAGGCTACCCTTTAATTTAGGGTGGTGAGAATGATATGAGGGACTCATTAAATTGGGGCATTAACCATGGCAGCAAGCAAAGAAGTTTCTTTGTTGCAAAGGATTCCTGCTACCCTGCAATCACTACAGTAAATTGTTCCTGGGAACTGCGACAAAGTAGGATGGGGAGACAGAGACGCGTCGGGAGAGAGGGGAGCAAATGGAAAATAATTGGTACAGCGCAGCACAGAGCGTGTGTCACGGCGGACAGTTATTTAATAACTCCTCAATTATTGCCACCAGCTGGGGCATATTAAGACGCTGCAAGAAGTCAGGCCAAAATCCCCAGGGCATCGCGGCTCCAGTGGCCCCGCGCTTCCTCCCGGAAAGGCGGCGAGGGGCAGGCGCGGGGCAGGCGGCAGCGCACAGCCCTGGTGACACTGCCCGTCCTTCCCGAGGGGTTCCCCCACTCCTCGTGACCCTAGCTTAAAACAGGAGGTGGGATAAAGCCGTTTGGGGCTCTCCCGGCCCTGGAGCATGGCACAAAGTCAGGGCGCCTCTCTGCATACGTTTCCTTCCCGCTGTCCCAGCGTCATTAAGTGCAGCATGACAGGCTTCGCGTTCGGCAGCAGCACCCGTTTAAGCAAACCGCCTCTCCCCGCTGTCCCCTTCGTTGTGCTCACTCAGCTCCTGCAGAACCGCACTGGCAGCTGGGCTTATCCAGTAAAAATAACCCTGGATGTGCTATTTGCTCCTCACCCTAAGCAGATCTCCTGCGGATGGATGCTCCCACAGAGTGCTGGGTGAGAGCTGGGGCTGCTCGAAATGCAACATTCGTCAGGCCATGCCTTCGGTTTAATCTGGGCTCAATACTGGAATAAACGTCGGCTGCTTTGCTCTGTCCTTGCGGCAGCAGCGTGGGATGGCAGAAGCCCTCGGGTGACCGGGACCCATCGTGCTTGGGGCTGTACCAGCCTCCCCGCCAGCACGCAGGGGAAACAGCCTCCAGCCTGTCTTGTTTCTCCTACTAGCGCTTGTCCTTGTGCTCTGAATCTTCGGCTTTCTTGGATTTCACTGTCCCTTGCTCCTACCTGCAACACGATCTCCGTTTCACCCAATTCCTCTTCTTCTTGGAGGCTCTCAAGCCCACGGTTGGAGCTGGGAGCCATGCACAAGCCACGGCAGCCGACAGGCCAGGATCCATGGCGAATGGCCAGCGCGGGCCAGAAACGGGCTAGCTGCATGCACAGCATTGGGTCCATTAGTCACCGCTGCACGGGGCACTGGCACACGCCGTGAAACTCAGAGTAAATACCAGGCTCCTGCCAGACACTGCATTTCTGCAGCGAGCCTCGCAGCCTCTGGGGATGTTATTTAAGCCCCAGAGACTGGACTCCCATGACTGCATGCACTTCCCATGCTTTTAAGCATAACCTCAAATCCAACAACAACAAATGTTTCCCTCAGAACTGCAGAAGAGAGCTTAAAATGATGACTCTCGAGAGCTCAAAAGCCTTGCTGCAAACCGAGAACGCCAAATACGGCATTTGAGATCTTTCACTGTGTGAATGCTGGGTGTCGTGAGCGCCGCACCTCTATGTGATGCCAGCGACACCAGCCCAATGGGGACAGCACCCCTCGCTCTGTCCTACACGGCCCTCGCTCCCGTGGTGGGCGCGAAGGCTGAGCAGCCTCACCCTCGTCCTGCACCAAAACAAAGCCCTTTTAATGACTCTGTCCTCAAGCTCAGGATTGGGCCCGTAAAACAGAAAACGTGTTTCAATACCAAATGAAAAACATTACTCACAGGCTGTAATTCCTTTCTGCAAATACCGGAGGAGAATATTTCATTTGGCAAACAATCGAGCCTTACAGTTTAGAGCTCTTAATGTGATTAGGGACAGGTTCTGCAACACATTTGTAACTCCAGGTGATTTTGCTATATCTTTTTGGACTGTGACCAGACATAAAATGCCCTTTTGCTAGATTTGGATCCAACTAAAATTGAGGAGAATCAGATGTCGGTAAGTCCTTTCCAGTTTGATCTTTACCCAGGGGTATCACAACACACTTCAACTCTAGGCTGCAGAGAACAGCTTTGCAATCTCAGGCTCTTTTTCGCGTTAAGCCCTTGTCTTCTCTGACTGGAGATAGCTCTTCCGTAGCACATATTCTGTAAATGAGCATGCACTACTCTTCTGAATTATCATTAGGTACTTACAGGGCTAGGAAAGAAAGCCAAATACCTTCATTGGCTCTATGGACACATCTTCACTTCCTTTCGCTCGTCTTAGGTTACTTTAGAAAATGCAAATCCAGCTTTAAACAAGCTGAGACATGGTGCACAGGGAAGAGCTCAACATTTGATCCTGGAAGCATGTGCCCAGCATTTTGCAGGATGAAATTTTGCCGGATGAAACCCCTCTGGGAAGTTTCCCATCTCTGCCCATGTTTCTGCCTTGGTTCCCGGAGCTGGGGCTGCAAACGAATTCAACAGCAGAAGCCCCAGAAGAAGGAGGTGGAAGGAGGGCACGACAGAGGAAGACTCAGTCGTTTTGTACATGCAGCTGAGACACAAAACCAAGCCTGACCTTTAAACTATCGGCAAGAAAAAATCTCTAATTTCTTGTTCGTAAAGATTTCAAAAGGTGGCTTGGCAGGCAGCGGCGGCCGGGCCATCCTCAATCCCTGCTGCCCCAGGAGCCTCTCACGGGAGGAACGTGCACTGCTGAGCCAGACATTGAACCAGCCCATCTGCCACCACCAGCGCAGCCATAAACAATGCTATTGAATATGACAAGCTATAAAGAAAGAAAAAAGGAAAATTCACGTGTCCTCAGAGATTTATCACTTGCTCACAGGAGGCAAATCGAACTAAGGACACAACCCCGTCGTTGGGCGCAGCAGGTAGGTCAAAGCAGACTCAGCAATGGAAAAACCAGACCAAGGCTGCGCCCACGAAGGCCTTGCTTCCAGTAAACAGCCATCGCCGCCGAGACACCTTGCAAAGGAATGTGGTTGAAGTGTTTTACGATGTCGTTGATCTTCCCGACCCCCATAGCTCTGCTTTATTAGCAGCAAGGGGAAAAAAAGCTGCTTTAGCACATCTGAGGTGCTCTTTGCTTTGCTTGGTGGTAGCAGCAGGCTGGTGCGCAGATATCTGATAGCGCCGGGCTCTTTGTATCCCTCAGAAAGGGCAAAAGGAAGTCCAATGCCTGGAATTTGAAGTCAGCAAAATTCACGTTGGAGAGGAGACATCTGTCATTAAACGAGGGTAGCCAAGCGCTGGAGTGCGTCAGGCAGGAACGCTGTAGGTTCTTCATCACTCGCTGGCTTGAAAGCAAAGAGCAAATTTCTCTTCCGGAAAGACATGGCCTCATTCAGCTGCACATTACCAGGTCCGGGGGGGGGAAATAGCTGGGTCTCCTGCTCTGAGCCCGCCGAGCCGCTGGCGATCGCACCAAACGATCAAAATCTATAAACGCCCAACTGGCGTTGCGTGTTGGACACTAAAGTTTCACCGAACAGGTCATATACGTGCCTAATCCCACACACACGTATACGTATGTGCAAACCAAAGTGGGAGGGAGGCTGCAGAATCCCAGTGCTGACACTGGGACCAGACAGAGACGAGCCGCACTTAAGTAAATCTAAATAAACCCAAGGGTCTCAGGACTTTATCCTTGTGCTCTTCTCCAGACAATTTTTTTAACGCTGTGAGACAAACATTGAGGCCAAAACAACATATCTGCCCTTTACTGAACTTTCCCAATCTGCTCCAGCCTCTGCCTGGGACGTTTGTGCCAAACGTTTAGCTTGCAATGCAATCTCTCATCTCCTCTAGAAACTACATCAGAGTACAACAGGAACGCAAAGGGAAAAAAAGAAGATTTGGTAAGTCAGAAAGCGACCCATGGGGAAGCCAGATTCTGTGACCTTGCGGTCGTTCCCATGAAAAAATAGCTGGAAAAAGTTTGAAGCAGCTGTGGTGGCTGGATTCGCCCCCGGCCCCGGGATCAACCTCCCTCAAATCACTGACTTTACTTGGGCAACCTTCAAGTTACTCCGTGCAATGCTTAAGCTACCTACGTCTGGGGAAAGATGGGAACGTAACACAACTGCTGATATTAATGGAGTGAATCAGGGCATATTCTGCAACAAGGGAATGAAGCAGAATATGTCCAGAAAGGAAGCAAAAGCTCTTCTAATTTCTCATTCCTGCCCTCCAAGGTTTTGTGAAAGCTTGTGATGAATTCTTAACTGGTATAAATCACTTAGCTCCACATAAGCCAATAGAAATCAGCAACTACAATTCACTGTACTAAATCAGTTCTCATTAGAAAAGTGTCTTCAGTTCATTCAATCCTATTAAAATAGTTGCATAAAACCAAAAAAATCTGCTTTAACATTTATCCAATAGTTTTTCGACTGCAGCAAGCAAGAAGCCGGGTTATTGTTAGTCGCAACAGATGAAAAATTTCAATTTTTTCAAATATTTTCAAAACCAGATGCCTCAGAAAAAATTCTGAGCTGATGAAAAAAACATATTTATTCCAAAAAAACCCATTTTGCTTGAAAAACATGCCAGAGGTAACATGTGTTTGAGGCCCTGCCTAAGGACTGTGCACTCCCAGCTTAGCCCGGAGGCAGCGCACCTGGCACGGCAGAACGGGGGCATTTCAGATCAAGGTGGACAAGAACTGCTGGGAGGCGACGTGCTGGCTCGGACCATGTCCTGCTGGTGCTCAGCACCATCAGCTTCCCAAGTGCTGACTACGGGGAGCACGGGAGATTGATTAGGAGAGTTTGTCCCAGTAGGAACTGGGAAAATTTGAAGGACCTGATGCTATGCCTTGGCTGCATTGAAAAATATGCCCCAGCTGTCATACTTTTAATCACCCTTGACATTTTTTACTGCCCTAGCAATTGAAAGGTTAGTTGCTGTGAGCCTGCGGAGAGAGATCAAAACGACGCAGTGTCCGAGGGCTGGCACGGTGGCGGCCCTCTGCTTTCAACCTCCCGCGACTCCTTCCGAAGGGGTTTGCTTCCAAAGGACAAAAAGCACACAAGACAAACGTTTCAGATGTGAAAAAAAGGAAAGAAACCAAACACCCTTGAAGATGAAGGTCCGTTTCTTTGTGTCAAAATAGTATAACAGGACGGATCAGTTCGGAGCGCAATTTCTTTGAAATAAGCCAAGTCGCTGCATTTGACGTGAGCGTGCGCGTGTGCGTGCGGGTGTAGGAAGGGGCAGCTCTCCCGGGAGCTCTTGCCTGGAAGGACCACGCGGTCGCTCTCTTTGGCAGTATGCGGCCACGCGCTAACCTGAGCGATCCTATCTTGAATTAACAACCGGCATCGCTGCAGGAGGGAGGGCAGAACAATAGACTCGTTAGATGGACAACCTCCGCCCACGCCATGCAGAAGGCCGAGAGGCTTTTCAACGGCTTGCTATAATTAAGGAGCATAAATGTGCTATAATTAAGGAGCATAAATAAATAAATAGGAAGCAATCATTACCATTACCCCTGGACTAGCGCTGCAGCAGGTAAAAACAGGGGCAGAGCTGCCTGCTCTCCACCGGCACCCGGGGCTTGGTGACGAGAACGTTGCCTGGTTGTTTTGGAGGGGCCGCGGACCCGAGGAATTCTTCAGCACCCAAAGAAAAACTGCGAGACGTCGCAATGGGCGACGGCAGCAGGAGACGGGCAGGGGGTGCAGCCGGCGCAGCCCCCTCTTGCAGGACACCCCGGGGCGCAGCCCCCAGCGCCGGGGCTGGATGATGCCTCCTAGATGCCTTCTCTGCTCATTGCAAGCCTC
The DNA here is from genome assembly GCF_040807025.1 of Struthio camelus. NCBI lineage: Eukaryota > Metazoa > Chordata > Aves > Struthioniformes > Struthionidae > Struthio > Struthio camelus. The sequence goes on from NC_090953.1 coordinate 4,534,927, forward strand.
TGTCACGCAGGGCTGTTAATTAATAAGGCTGCAGGCAGTGAAATGGCATTTCAAGGGACATCAGCACGTAATATCTGGTTTCAATCACGGCTGCTGGAAGAATAAGGCTTTCTATACCTTGAGAGCCCAAGAGGAATGTATCTGTGATGATGATGTTCCTTTAAACAGCAGCAGATGTCAAGACCCGGAGGCCCAACTTCTCTTCCAGAGAGGGAACCGGTGACAAAAAGAAACCCTTCTGCAGAGCAGCGAGCCAACATGGAGGAAGAGCTCAGGGCCCCGCGTGCCAGCGGCAGCCCCACGTGGGGAGGTGACCGCGGCCAGGGCCGAGGTCTCCACCAGTGCTGGTCCGGCCCAGCTGTGCCCACGACGCGTCTGGCAGCGCCTGTGGGGGCACAGCTGTGACAGCAGCTCATCTTCGAGCTCAGGCTAACTGCTTCATTGGAGAAATGCCCTCCAGCTAATGAAATATGCTGGTCTGCCAGCGCCATGCATCGCGAAATGGATTTTTATGGGTACTTTGGTAGAAGGCAAATGCTTAAAATCTGGCCCTACATCAAAAAACTGGACCATGGTTTAGAGCAGTTGGATGATCATCGCCCAGCGCTGTGCCGTGCACCAGCCTGGGTTCACACCTATGCTAAGGCCCTTGCAGTGAAAAGCAACTTTTGCACCCGCTTTGCATCACCAGAGCCGCGGCTGCCTCGTTTCACCGAGATCCAGGCTGCCAAATTGCTCACCCGGGCATCAGTGCAGGCGGCTTTACCCCAGCTTGATCCCTCTCATCTGAAAAGCGACCATGCCGCTCAGCAGCAGGGAAAGGCGAGATCACAGCTTCGGTCGTTAACTTCTTTTTCCCCCACCAAGACAAGTGTCCCTTCCTCGAACACCTCCCTGCCCTCAGCTGGCTCCAGCTCCTTGCTCGCGGGAGCAGGGTGCGATCCCTATTCTTCCCCTTCCCATCCCAGTGCTGCCATCAAAACGCTTGCTGTTCTGCTGGAGCTTAATTCTGCGTCTACGACTCCAAATTTACCCTCTTGGGATTAGGCTTCAAATCCAGTTCCACACTGGAAACTACTAATTTTCCCAGTACCATTTTCAATGTGGTAGAAACTCCCTGCTTTAAAAATATCTGGGCACAAGAAAACTGCCTGTTTCCATTATTTTTACTTTTAAAAAATTGCAAAAACAACACAATAGGTTTCATCCCTGGTGGCTCTCAACCCCAGCTCAGGTTTCTGCTCATGCACATCCCAAACCTTGCCTGGGTATTTAGCTTCCAACGCCAAACTCTTCCATGGGCTCCGGGTGGAAAGTTACTGACCCTGTATCCGAGCCAGTTTTCAAAAACACAAATAACTTGCCTGACGAATGTTTTGTAAGAAAAAAAAATATATACATACGTGTATACACACACACACACACCCCATATATAGTAGGAAGGATTAAATCCTCATGTTGCAAGAATTTAATTAAAAAAGAAAAAAAAAAGCTAAGACATTGGAGGAATGCAAGAATATCACCTCAGCCTGGTAACCTTTGGCTTAAGCGTGCACTTCGACAACTCGCAAAGAGCAGCGGGGCCTTTACGGCCGGCGGGAGCAATGCCACTCAGGAATGCCTGGCGCCAGCCCAGTTAAAAAGGAAACCCGCTGCCCCGCGCCAGTGGGGCCTCCGCAGGCTCCCGCTGCCGGCCTCTCCCCCTCGTTATAATTCCCACTTTCTTCCCAACGCTCCGAGCGCCTAATTGCCGAGGGCGCTGCTACGCGGTAACGAGGGACGCAGAAGGCTCTCCGCAACAACGGCAGCGTTTTCCCGCGGCACAGCCAGGCTTTGGAGAGCCGCGTCCCAGGAGGCAACGCACCGCTCGCGCCCGCGCCCGTCGGGCGTTACAAGCGGGCCTCCAACACGGGCTCGTCGCGCCGACCCAGCCAGCCCTGAACGCCATCGCGCGGCGGCTACCCCAACCGCAGGAAAACAAGCCGCTTTGTACGGGTGAGTTTATTCCAACCGAGAGAAACGGCCCTCGGCAAATATTCGACACCTGAACAGGGGCAAGGACAAGTTCATTTCACGCTGAGGGTAAGCGTGGAACGGGCCCCTGCGCGGTAACAGAATTCCTGGCACGTCCCAGCTCTGCGAAGAGGGCTGACAGGAAACGCCGTGCCTTTTGGTCTGATCTCAAGTTAATCACGGCAGCCAAGGGACGGCCCTACAGGAAACGATTCTCTAGGTACTGACGTTACCAAATAAAGCGCACCGTTGCTGCGGTTTATTGGCTGTGTTTTCCTCCCCAGCAGGCGTAATTTATGGTAATTACTAGGAACTATGGATTAAATTAATAGAAAGGAAATTATTACGGTTTCCTGACCCAAAGGCCAAAGGTAAGGAACGGGAAAGCAACTGCTCTAGGTAGAAACGCCTCCCTGCTGCTTTTGGGGCTAGCAGAGAAGGTCTTTCAGCACGATGCCAGGGACAGTGGGTTTTTGGGAAGGAGTTAGGTCGCCTCGGACGCGACGGAGCCGGGGACGACTGCGGCACATACCCCAGCCTGGAAAGCCCGGACCTTTCCTGCGCAAATCTACTCCCCGGCAGAGGTAGGAGGCTGCTACCTTCTATTTGACAGAGCCACGTACAGTGTACAAAACACAGATTCACACGCTGCAAGTTACCGAAAAAAACAGAGATCTCCGTCCGACAGGAAGAGACTATAAAAATAATATAATGCAGAAATCCAGTTTAATTCAAACTGCACCAAAGTGCAGAGTTCTGCTCTAAATCCAGCTCTGCCCACTGGTCAGAAGGAGTAATTCTCTCCCGCCTGGGTTGGAGCGCATTTATTACTGCTTATAATTCATACATAAGCCTCATACTTTAAATTAGCCTTGTGAATGCTCTTATGGTATTGCAAAGTTAGGCTGTTACTATTTGCTCGCCAGACCTGGCCTCACAATCTCTGTTTGCCTCGGTATAAATATGAATCATTTTCATCAAAGGCAAACTGAAGTGCACCAATAGTGGGTGAACGGGATGTATTTCCTGCTCCGTTTTCCCTATAGGACGGAAACATGTACAGTTCTGCTCTCAGTGCCAATCCTTGGGTCCGTTGCTTCAGCTACCCACTGAGGCCCTTGGTGCCGCCTTCGCTTCTGAAACCAGCACTGGCAGATTTGGTAACTTTTACCCGTTTCACGTCCAGTGTAAAATCTGGTCATGGCACAAGCTGAAGTTTTTCTAACCCACTCTGCAGCCAGCCTTGTGCTTTGCAAACAGCCTCATCCAGCATGGCCTGAGCCCCACCAGCAACTTTCACAGTTTTTAATACTACGTAAGTCTTTCTTAGAAAAACTAAGCAAAAAGCCTAAATGGGCTTTTGATATGAGGTTTAAAGGAACATCTGATATTATCCTCCCCGTTTATATGGATGAAGTAAATGCAGCACACACCTGAATTTGTATTTAAATTCACCTGAACTACATTTAAGACAAAACTGGTCGAGTTTGAATCCTGAGAAAGGCAGCAAGAAGCTCCTGGGATCGGCTCCGGCAGGGTAGGCACGAAGAAGCATAACCACCCTTTACAGTGGCCAATTGTTACCCTGAAAACAAGTCGGTTGGATTAGATGTCACCGAGGAGAGATATCAGCGTCTAATCTAGGTAAGAGGGGGACGTGGGGGTACCTGGAGCCTTGTCAAACTCAATGCTCTTATGTAGCAGGTTGAATAACAGAACAATGTTTACATTTCCCCTTGTGCCCTAAGTCCTTTGGAAGCTGGACACCTGAAAAGCATGAATGAGCTTTAAAGCAACGCCGATGCTGGCTTTCGATTACCAAAGCCTTGACTGCTCCTTGCTCCTTAAGAAGCTAACAGAACAAGGCAACTAAAAAACCCAGAGCTTTGGCTGCTTCTGAACCTGGACATCTTGGAAAGAAAACGTGAATGATGGAAAACTCAGCAGTTAGAGCATAACGTATGTACATCAGCCAGGCGGCACAGAGAAATGCAACTATTCAGTTGAGAATCTGGTGGAGTCCAACCAAGAAATAGTTTCTCTCTAGTTTCTTCCATGTAACATATTGAAACTTAATATTGAAAGTTCCCTAAATATACAAAAAACCAATATCCATAGTTAATGACAAAAAAAAAAAACTGAAGTATGTATGCAACAAACATTTTAAGTCCCCAGGAGAACAATAAACATTATTGCAGGAAGCTATATAACAAATACACTATAAATACTGGGGGGGGGGGGGGGGGGGATATTAAAAACTTTAGCACTTTAATCAAGAGGATCAGAGGTCATGAGTGGATTTGTCCCTTGGCCCAATGAAAGACAGGATGACTCGTCCAATCTGTTTTTTGTTCCTACTTATTGCTGCCCTCTACACAGAAGTATGCCATGTTCTTCCACGCTCTTAAGGTCTCAGCTAGCTCCAGTCCTTATAGTCCCGAAGGCTGAGGATGGATACAACCTTGTGCCAGAACTGATGGAGAGGCCAGTTCCCAGGGGAAACACCATCTCACCTTTTGGAATACACTTCTCGTGCATCAGCCCTGCTCCCAAAGCCAGCACAGCAGGAGGGCCTCCCACAAACCAAGCAAAGACACCAAAACTCATGAGAATTTATTATCATTTTCCTTTATGCCCCTGGATCTGGAGAAAGGTAACAAGCTTTTTACTCAGCCAAAGGATTTTTGGAAAACACTTCCAGTTCAACCCAGCTCCTGCTGAAGTTAGTGAAGGAACGCCAACGGGGGCTTGGGTACCATAAATGTTGATCTGCCTCATAGTCATTATCCTCCTTTAAGAGGAGCAGAAGTACTGAGCAGTCACATGCCCTGGGTCACTCAGTGGACAGTCAGTCACTCTGGTCACTTACAAAATGGCCATGCTCATTTAGAAAAATAAAATAAAATAAAACTAAATCATGAAGTATCCCTAAGTAGAATCCACTGAGCCAATGACAGAAAGGGGAACTTTTTCCTTTAGGAATTAGTTTCATGCTCATGGTATTGCTACAGACATCAGAGATGTCTGAGCCTTGAATGTATCCCTATAGCACCGTTAAGGTGAGCTCTTCACATGCCGCACCTCCAGCCTTCCTTGATGCAATCTAACAAGGTCTCCTCTGGTTGCTCTCCACAAGACTCATTCAGTTCTTCACTCTGATTACCCATCTGGTTACCAGTTGGTACTAAAGGTGATGACAAATGCTGTAATATGGATGTTCTGGGCTATCCAACAGCTATAAGTCACAATTTTCCATTGCTGCCAAAAAGGGATGGCCATGTTGTGGTGTAAGACTCTATTTTGCTATTACCCCTCTGGATCACAACACACTTTAAAAGCCAAATTGGGAGTTTTGAAATTCAGCTTCATCAATCCCATTCTGAACTCATGCGCTCTCCAGAACAGTGAGCCCTAATCCAGTTTGAATTGGACTATTTCATCTCGTCCTGGGCTCAAATGATTGTCAGGTCATCAAACGCTTCTTTGAAATTTGATTTCTTGCAGATGAACATGATTGCTACAAAACAGTACTTAAAAATATTTTAATATTTGAAAAGAATTTTCCTTTCCTCTTACATCAACCACATGCTGGAGAAAAGGCTTGGGGTTTACCACTGCTTGGTGAGTAAAATAGCAAAAAAGAGAAAGGATAATGGGGTGATAATGACTGGAAATGTATGGATTGAATTTGGGACCTATTTAAATACACAAAGATAATTTGTGACTCGCTGGTATTTACAAACAGAGAGAAGTGTTTGCGGCTCAGCTGTATATTTGAATACAGAAAAATATTTTGCGGCAAACGTTATTTTCTTTCAGAGCAGACAAACTCTCACCAAGTTGACAGCTGTTAAAACTGTGGTACCCGCACCAATCCAAGCAGATGGGCTGCCTCTACTTGGGAACTTCTAAGCTGGTTTCTTATTACAGTGCAAGTGCTGCAGAGTGACAGATCCTACCTTCTGAACGAACACCATGCGCCAAAGAGGATCAAGGTCTCCTAGAAACAATAAAACATCAAACCTGATGGGCCAAGTCTGTGGGATGCTGGCGGTTCCTGAAGGAGCTGAACTTCAGCTGGCCACAGGGCTACGGCACTCGGCCCGGCGTTGTGACCCTGGTGGCAACACGCACGCGGCAATTCTCCATCACGCGGAAAAGGATGCCAAGTGCAAAACCTTCTTCTCCACTTTGTACCTCCAAACTCCTCCCTCTGTTTAACCTATTCCTGAGTGACTTCTTAACCTAAAGCAATTAGTTAAAGAGCCAACATATATTTCAACTACTTCAACTTCTACTTCAAGTACTCAAGAGCCAACATATACTTCAACCAGGAGCTTAACTATGATGGAATAACTATAATGGAAGAAGCTGTAGGAAAAATGGGTCTGGTCGCACTTGATTCAAGTTAGCAGCATTTCACTCTCCCTGAAAGGCTCAGGCATTGCTGCTGTTTTTACAGCACTGCATTTTAGGGAACTCGGTGATTAGTGGCAACGCTTGGCATCCCAAGAGGACTTAGACTTCACGTCTTGTTACTACTAATCTTCTGCGAATCAGATTATTTTGACAAAACACAGTGTGTCACTTGCTCTGCTGGAGGCTGGGGAGTTTGGTTGAATTTTGCCATAGAAAAATTACAAAATGGTTTAAAAAATAAAATTGCCTCAAAGTGAATTGTGATTTCAGGGATACTGATTTATGATCCCTTACAAGCAATCTGATTTTAAAGAGGATTCTCTCCGAGTAGGGCCTCATTAAGGCCTGTAGTTGTAATCATCCCTCACAAAAAATGAGGCATCTAAAACCGAAAAATAAAAAATTGGTGTCTGAAAAATGAAGATGTGGCAGACACATGCACGTACACACAGTCACTGTACAAAATCCTAATAACTCTCAGGACTTTCCCTAGATTCACTTATTCTTTTCTTTCTCAGTGCTTCCCATCTCTCTCTCTCTAAAAAAAAAAAAAAAAAAAAAAGTCAGAGCAGGAAATGGGCCAAGCACGAGAGTACAGAGAGACTTATAAAAACATTCTTTGCTATTAAGCAACTGAGCTGATTTTCACTGTATAAAAGATGAAGTAGATTGAACAAAATGCTTACCTATACATCTCCATTTCTGATGCAAATCCTAAATTGTCTTTGTCACTTTAGTACATGAACAAGAGGCCAAATGAAACACATGTTTACAACTATAACGAGGATTAGCTTTACACTAAAAAAGTTGAACTATAGTCAAAATTAGATGGTGACATGGGTATTTGCCAACAGCATTAAATGAGAAATAACGGAGTATGAGGTTTCTGGAATGAATAGAAAACGTATTGTTTAGAGACCTTTTTGGCCAAGTATCAACATATGCCAATACTTAAGACTTCTTGTTCTTATTTACTTACCCTGACAATAAAACAATTGTTGTTTTGTGCCAGCAGCCTGACAGACTGGTCCTGAACCTTCAGAAATACAGATTGGATATTATTTCCTTTGTATCAGCTTCAACCTACATTTCTAAAAAAAAGAAATGCAAAGTAATTGAGTCAGAGTTAAAGCAGTCGGAAAGGAAGTAAATAAAGGAGGTAATTGATTTTAATAACATATAACATCAACATACATTAACAAAATACAGAAAGCAGAGAGAATATGTGCTTTCCCATCTCAGAATGGGCAGTGTCTGCAGCTTCATCCCAGCCCCGGGCAGGGGTTATCAGCAAAGCCTCAACAGCAATGATCGATCTTTCCCCAGCCTGAGCCCAGAGCAGTGAGGTAACCACTATAATTCCCGTTACAAAAATAAGCAAATGGATGAATTAAAAGCCCAGGACATTTTTTCCCAAGCAGAGAACTTAAAAGGTATTTGTAGACGAAATGTTCAGCTTCTTTCCTGATCTAACCACTTCTCTCGGTGCTACCATCCTCTACCAGGCCACCCTCAAGTTCAAAATGAACTCGTTCCTTGCAATATTTCACACCTATGAGTGTGCCGGGCTCCTCAAGCCATAATGCCACAGCTGGAATAGATAGAGCAACCCAAGCCAGAGCTCACTTGATTTAAAAACAAACAGATACTGCTAGTAAAGACCTCAGGAAAGCCTTCAATTTTGGAATAATTTTACCCAGTCCTCTTTACTACACCCAGTGCAAGAGAGATTTGCCCAGCTGGTCTTCAGGTGGCCTCTGCATGGGTATGACATGATGTAGGGCTGGATGGCAGTTATCCTCAGATGTGGGTTAGGAGGATCTTGCTCTTTACGCTAAAGGTTCAGTACTGTTGAAAGTTAGGGGAAAACGGACAAAGCTCTCTGAGTTTTGTTGTGCTGTGTCCAGTGAGTCTGGTGCTCTGAAAAAATGCTCTCTTATGTCATTGAAAAAAAAAAAAAAAAGACATTTCTCTAACTTGCAGATACAGACTAAAGCTTAATTCATTCATGTTTTCAATCAAACAACCAGCAATGGGTCCTGTGGGAATTCATGTAGAAAAAGTATCATTAATTATTATTTAAGCTACTCTGAAGAACTGTTTGGAAATTCTCTGGTGGAACATTTCTTTCAGAAAATAATCTGTCAATGACCAAAGCATCGCATGAAAACGTCTGTAAGGACAATGGTCCAAGGGAGAGCAGGAGGATCCCAGCAGAGCCCAGCCTGGCACACAGATCTGGAACCATGCCTGCTGTCCCATCAGGCCTTCTGGCCAGCTCCTAGCTGGTCTGCTGGGGACAATAGGAAGCAAAGAGCCTGCAAGTCCCTGCTCTGAAGCTCCTGACTTATACTGGACTACCTGGCCCCGGTCTGAACGGGAAAGCAAACTGTGGGCCTGATACTATGAGTGCTTAGGACTTTCCATCTCCATGGAAAATAATGTTAGTACTACATGTCCTGCAAATCAAAGCATCAGAACACCCATAAGTTTTGGATCTGTGTGGTCAACCCTACCATTGGTCCTATGAACAAGGAAATCCCATTCGATTTCAGGAGGATCAGCTTTAACTTGCAACAATTGGATCCCGAAGGCAGGGAGCATATACGAGCTCCTGAAGCAGGAACTCAGATCTTGCCAATTCTCTTCTATATTTGGATCACGGTCTCATAGCTTAGTTTCTTGTCCTCTAAAAGGAGAGGACGTGACACCAGTAGCCTTCCCCTTCCCAGGACACTGTAAAACACTGGATGCCTGGAGCGGCTCGGGGAGCGCAGCCTGCTCACCAGTGCGGCTCATGGCAAAGACTGCATTCGGTCTGTGGGGTGCAGTTACGGCCATCAAGCCCAATCGGCCCTCTGCCCCCACAGAACGTTCAGGCCCTGTTCTCAGGAGGTAAACACAATATCAAGTTTTTTTTTTTTTTTAATCATTGTTATTCCTCAAACCTACCAACCAATGGAAAGATTTAACTGTAGCCTCTGTGGTATTCTACATCCCTCCGAGCAAGCCCGCTTCTCTTTTGGATATTATCACCATCATGGTAGGACATGATGAGTTGCCTACAAGAACATCTGTCTTTTGGGTTACATATTCTAAAAGCTCATGACCAGGAATCAGTCCCTGAGCTAAAAAGCATACATCAATGAGGAGAAGAAAGAAAGAATTTTCAGCTTTTTATAGATTAGGATCTTTGACACTGGAAACAATACATAATTTGTGCAAGACCACACCAGATATCCCCGATCTCTTAAGTCTAGCCCGGCCTGTAGTTACAAGAGCCCTTACACGGCTGCTCTACCCGTCACATTGCTCGCTCTCCCTTTGGCAGAAGACACTGCCACCACTACAGCGATCTGGAGAGTGGCCCTGCACACACTTGTTCCCTTGCAGCACAGGTCGTCCACTCGTCCCTTCAGGACCATACCACCTAGTTCAGCACGGACGCCATCTGCTTGCAGTAAGGAGAGGACAGACGCAGACACATGGCTGCAGGTTCCTGCAGTGCTCCAGAAGAGGTTGGCACTGGGAGCCTGGATGCACTACCCAGCTTGGCTTGTTAATATGGGTGGCAGGCAGAAGCACAGAGCTGGGAAGAAGACAGCTTTTAATTTGTGACTTGCTAAGAGGATGACTCGGCTTTAGAAACCCTCGAAGCCGGGTACACACCATTAAAGTCTATATAATACAATGCGTACGATATCCGCCCATGAGCATAATGCGTCCATAGTAGGGCTATGCATTCACTGTAGCTCCTCCCTTAGGTGAGCAACTCTGCCATTCCTTAAAAACAAATAAAGTATTGATCACTTACCACCTGCGTTCTGGACTACTATCCTACAAATGTGTTTGCTCTGGGAACATGAAGCAACATATGTTAGCCTTAACTTTTCTGCCTTTTTATATAGCTATAAACAGATCTGTTGACTCCCCCCCTTTTTAATTTTGTAAAAATAAATGCTTTCCTGGACAGTCAGAGTTCATTACAGAGATAGAGTCCAGCTTCCCCTCCTCCTGCCCACAAAAGTCAGAGCGAGGACGCTCACATGGCATGCAGACCACCCATCCTTGATTGTAGGGGGTGGGGGAAATATTCTCCCCTTCCATATTCCATATTTTTTTGAGACTCTTTAGATCATTTTTCTTGGTAGGATTTTTTTTAATGCATCTTCTGTATCATAAAACCTGTTTATTGTTATTTCTCTGAGCCATTTTTATTAGAGGGGCCTTTTTACTGTTTTATATTGAAGATTCTAACAAAGGCAAATAAAATTACATCTATAACTAAGTGCATACTGTTACGAGCTTGCATCTGTCCCCACGCCAAGAAGAGGCTTTGCATAGTCCTTGTGAATACAAAATAGAGTCAGGATTTTCAGAAAGGCTCGATACTCACAGTCAGGGCCAGGTTCATGTAAGAGCTCAGCTTCCAGTTAGGCACCATTAGGAAATGACTTAGATCAAAGTAAACGTGATGTCATCCTTGTGGCCAGGGCGTTCATTCACAGCACCGTAAACGAAGGGAACAATTCATGAGCCTAAGAACAATGAATGGATATGTATGAAACTTTAAAAAAAAATAGTCATTCAGGGTTATGAAGCGTGATGATGTTTCAGCTGTCTGGGTAATGTACAGTTAAATGAAAGGTGAAATTGGATAAGGAAACAACGCCAGCAAGTGCCCAAGTGAGATGACCACAGCACCATAGCTTTTCTGCCAAGCTGCCACAAATTGACTTGCCAGAGCTCTCCAGGGAATTTCCTGCAGTATTTGTGTACTGAGAGTCTGTATCGCTTCTCCCACCAACGCCCTCACAAGCAGGATCGCCCAGCTCCCAAAACCCAGGTTCTGATGGCCAACGCACAGCTGCGAGAGCAGCAGGGATGGGCCACAGAAGGGGTCACCCAGGTTCGGAGGCTTTTCTTTTCTCCTAAACCCTCATGAAGGTGATAAATGTTCAGCTATGGCAGTGAAAGAAAGGCAGAGTGCTGCTTGCACCAGGACCCCCTCCCTGGAAGATCCAGCCCTGGGAGACTGCTACAGTCTTGCTCAAAAAAAGCAGCTATTTTCTCCTCCAAGAGCTGCTCTCCTCCCACACGCTTGCATCCTTCACATGGCTTTTGTCTTGGCAGCCTCCAGAAGACCCCAGCTCATTTTCTTTTATGCACACTGGGTCAGAGCACAAGTTTCCCAAAAACGTAATTGCCTGGAAAACCCACTATTCCTGCAGCTGGGTCTCCAGGAGGGGTTTTCACACACCCTCTGGTTTTGCAGCAGAGGAAGAGGACGTGGGGCTGGAGGAGGCGGTTATGCAGCATCTCTTCCTACTCGATTAACTCAGTGAGCCCGGAGGAAACCCCACCATCTGCACAGCCCGTGAGTCACCTCAGGACTCAGGCACTTTACTGTACTTATTAGTCAACAGAAACAAACAACACAAAATCCCTAGACATTAAAAGTCATTCTTCTTCAAAAAAATATTGGCTACACATCTCCAATTATAATTTTCTGGAGATTTTAAATATTTAATTGTGGCTCTATAAACATAAATTCCTACATCTAAATATTCACCCTCAACAGTCACTAATGCCCCTCTGGGGGCTGCTTTTATTATACTAAGGCAGAGAAAATAAGTTGTAAAAAATTTTCTTTGTCTCTCTCACTTTACCATAGCAGGGAGTGGGTTTTGAAAAGATTTCTTGTAATCACCACTGAATGCATTGTAGCTGATGACTTTAGACAGCCTTATTAAGTAAACTAAAGGGAAGATTGATTTCCAAGATTATACATTATAAAGTCATGAAAAATAAAAGCTTAAGCTTTTGTTCCAGACAATGAAGACATCAGTACCTGTAACTAAGACCTGAAGACGTATGCTGCAGCACCCATTTAGTTCCCCTTTTAAAGCTTCCAAGCTGTACGGCAGACAGGGTGGTAATGGGAAAATTTTAAAAGTTTGGGGTTTAGGTTTGGATAAGCAATGCAACGTCTGTGAGCATCCCTGAAGCTTATCTAGACTGTAATGAGTTTCCTGGATCTATACTCTGGGGTTGGAAGGTTTACAAGGATGTGCTAAGGATTCAGATATTCACAGCTTCTGTTTGGGTTAAAAAGGCCGTGACAGCATCTTCCATCCCAATATCACCGTATTGCAGTTGTGGGTTATCTGTCTTCAGTTACGGCTGAAGCTGGGAAGCACAGAGGAACTTATTCAAGTGTGAGGTTGTAGCCTCAAGGCAGAGCCAAGTCAACAAGAAAGTCTTTTTTTCTTTAGAACCATTTTCCTTGTTTCTGCAGCAGAATGGAGGTTTTGGCCAAGGATGTATGAGGAAGTTCCTGGATTCCCGCATGCATGAGGCGCCTGCATTGCACTGCGATGAATAATCCCTGGGCCACGGTTGACACCTAGCTGTGAGTGGCACCTGAAGTCCAAGTTTTTGCGAGAATCTGCAAGTCTCGCTATTGATTCAGAAGAATTTCAAGAAACCCCAAATGAGTAATCAGACCCCGAGAGACATCCAAGGCTGAAAGGACAAGAAGAACAACTGCAGAAAGAAGGGATGGGCCTTAAAAAGGCAGATGCAATGACATGAAGAAAAAGCGTGAAAGAGACCCAGGAGAGAAGCCAGAAAGTAGCTAAACAGGGCAAAAATGCCAGATCCAGAGCCCAGCATGAGGCGATGATGGAAAAGGACCTGATAGCAAAGAGACACCGAAAAGCAAGACCTGTGGAAAGGCCACTACTGTTTAAATGAGGCAACTCCTCAACCTCACGGCAAGCTCATAAGGCAAGAGTTTGCCCAGCTGCAATTACATTTTACAGAGTCTGACCTCACTTAGTGAGGTTAACAAATGTTGCCAAAAAGGGAGAATAAGGAACTGATGATGTTTTCAGGAACTGAAATTGTTGTGATTGTAGGTGTCACCACAGCTGAAATACTGCTGACAATCCTGTGACTCTTCTGATCTGACAATTTGAGGAATCTATTTCTGTACAGCACACACACAGATTCCAGTAGGTCTCCTGAGACTGTGTCATGGCTGGAAGTATGGCTGAGATGCTGGTTTAAGGTATTCCCCTTCTTGAGCATTTTCTTCCTTCCTGGTGCACAATTTCCCCCTCTCATGCTAGTGCAGCTCTGTGCATAACTGCACTGTGAACCAGCCTGGGGAACTGTTCTGGTTCAAAATAACCCAACAAAAAACCCAATCAAATTTATGTGCAACTGAATAAAAAGCCAGATCAGTTCGCTGATCCGGGCCACAACACAGCACACAACTGAGAAGTGAACGCCTCAGCTGGGGAGGAGAAACAGAGAGGAGGTGAAGGGCATCAGCATGATAAGCTGTCCATGCCACCAAAGACTCCGCGTTGAGACCTGCAGCCTCTGCTGATGTGCATCCAGCTGCTGCCTGCAGACTGGTATCGCCTCCAAAACAGAGTCAGTGCAGAACCACCAATGCAAGCAACTCCTTTTCAAAGGGGAATGCTACGGACAGCGCTCATAACACCTTAAAACTGGTAGTTCCGGTTTTCTCTTATTCTTCTGGAAGAGCCTGGAGGCATTTCTTCAAGAAATGGAAAAAGGCAAAGACACTCATTGCTGGTCCATTATCACCAAGGCTGAGAGAGAGAGAGGAGCTTTCAGAGCAAAAGGGCTTTTATCAACGGGGGACTGGACAAGCAAGAAGCCAGCTAAGATGGAGAGAGACCTAGGGCAGAAGTCCTGCATAGGAGAGGACACCTGGGGTCTTTAGATGGGGGACTCTGATCAAATCCAAAGGTTCAAGAGCGGTAAAAAAATGGACCTTCTGGATGAGCAAGCAGCCGTGTCAGCTCATGGCCTCACTGCAGCTTAGCTATCTTGTAAGGAGCCTGCCCGGCCCAAAGAAACAGCAGCTGTTGCTGGGACAGAAAAATATACAAGGGCAAGCAGATGCGCCGAGAAGCAAAGCTCAGCAACGGAGCTGAAAGCAGAACTCCCTTTGCCTGATTGCAAGCAGAGCCATGGCCACTAGCTAAACTCCTCTTTGACCAGCCCCTGGTGTGCTGAGTGCTTTCCAAACAGACACAAGGAGACGTGGTTCCCACCCAAAACAGCTTCCAGGCTCCAGTTGGGCAGAATACAAGGAAAGCACAAACCACATATACAGCTATATTAACCATGTGTTCATAGGCACATACTAATAATAGAACCCCAAAACTGCTCCCAGGTTACTCATCTTGCATGTCAAACTCAGTCCTCATGGTTTCCATAGGCATAGGGGAGAGGTGGGTGACTTTCTTGGTTTCGTAACAGTGCTGCACTCTGATGTGTAATAAATAAGGATGAAATGGAAAAAATCCAACCCACTCCTCTTTGAGCAGAGTTCAAGGAAAATATTGCGGCTAGAGACTATAAGCAGACCCAATAAATTTGTTCCCCCGCCCCATTTCCCTTTTGTTATTAGGGTGTGACTAAGGCTTAGCAGCATCAGCTTTAGGTCTTAATTGGTGATTCTTGCTGAAAGCTCAAAGATGTTTTAAAATTGTGTTAAAAAAACGTCACAGGAAGTTGCAGCACACACGCAAACACAATGCCATCCTGTGAATCAGGCTGTCCGAAACACGCAGTCATGGTCCCAGGATTTTTCCTTTATCTTAAGTCTTGGATGCCTTCGGTGTTGTATTATCTCCTGTGGATATCATACCAAAGGAAGGCAGAGGGGGTTTAATGGACTGCATCCAGCTGTCCTCATACATTTATATCCAAAGGACTGCTTGGCTTCTTGGATCAAAAGTGGAGAAAGTGGGACTGTATTATTTATAAGGAAAAGCTTATTGCCTGAGCTGCTGCTTAAGACATTATTGTTCAACCCTTCTTTCTACCCAGCACTCGCTTCAGCCGACTGAACTTGACCTATCCACCCATCATAAATTAAATTCTTTGATCTCATCTGTAACAACACAGAGCCCTAATAACAATAGATCAAACCACGGCAAGGACAATATGCTTATTCTTTACCAACTAACTTTTAATTAGTAAACAGCACAGGGGAAGAATCCACCTTCCCAGAACAAAAGAGGAAAGAAAAAGCATTTAGTACTTGAAAGAAACAGTTGATAAAGAGCAGAGGAATTTTTCAGAGCTCTACGTCCTTGTTCTGTTCATCTAAAAAACCACATCATCCCTAAACGATTAAAACAGGATGAATTTCACATTGTAAGAAGTCACCGTGAAAGGAAACATCAAAAAGAACTTTGGAAGAAGAGGCAGATCAGGTGGTACAGAAAGAGCACATCGTCTTTTACCCACTGTTCGTACAGAAACATGGCTCGAATTATCCACCTTTGCCCTTGTTGGGGCTGTGCTGGTGCCCGCGGTTCGTACAGTAAGCCGGCTTTGTGGTGGGGCTGAGTCAGCCGTCCATACCTTACCGGGGTGTTTAATGTTTGCACAGCAGCCGGGGAAAAACGCACTGCTCTAATTGCCATGTTTATTTTTCGTTTGTGCAGGGTGTAGTTGTTATTGCAGGGATCTTCATGGGTTATCATTTAAACTAAATCGGTTTAGTAGGCTTGCCATTTCCAGGTGAGCTTATTTGATGCTCAGCAGCATGGCTTCCAGGCAACCATATACACTTAAAGTTTTTCCAACAGCAGCAGTGGCACCTTAAGAAACCAGAGGTTTTCTGTGGCTGGGCATCTCATATTATTTTATACTAAAGTAGGTGCAAATTCTTAGTAAAGCTGCTCTTCTCCTGGGGCACGTGTAACATCTTTCTTCCCCACCTATTTTCTGGTGCTTGACAACCGGGTGCAATAGAGGCTCACTCCTTCCTTGCTGGGATGCTAATTGGGCCTCTCACCTCTCCAGGTCAACTGTTCGTGAGACTCGTAGGTATTCCTCGTCTCTCAGACCATTAGCTCCTGGCCAAATTTTGCAGAAACTGGCCAATAGGTGCAAAAATTATCACCGGGGGAAAGGAAGAGTGACGGACACAAATGGCATGGTCACGTCAGGCTCACTTCCATTGGAAACCAAGTGAAACCCCGTAACCACTTAAAACCTACCCGACACAGGGATGAGGCATGCTGAGACCCACCCATACCTTCTTAGTGGTACTGCTGCTTCCCAAGCAAACAGATCTAGCCTGCCGCAGATCATCAACAGGAAGCAAAGCCAGGGAAGGAGATACTTCGTAGAATATTTCTAGTATCGAGTTCTTTGAATTTAATCTCTCCAAACTGATGAGATATGATCTACGTGAAATAGCTGGCAATGCCCTCACATCAGGGCTTTGCACAAATGAGGATCCTCCACATCTTCTGACCCAAATTTTGTATTAAATCAAACATGTGCTAGGCCAATGGACTGGAATTCCAACAGCGATGTGTGCATCTGCTCTAGGAGAGCAACTGCAAGGCCAGCTGTGCAAAATGCTCTGCCTCCTTCTCACCTTCCACCCACGGCTACCTTCCATACAGCCTACTGACTGAGGTATGTGTTGGGGCAAGGGGTCCCTCATGCGCCCAAGGACCTGATCCACCAACAGACATGGATCTCACCTTGCATGGCTGGTCTCCAGCACAGCTCTGAGGCCACTATCACAAGGCAGCAGAGATGCCAGGCTCCTGTGTCCGTCCATACGATACCACAGTATCCAGAGGAGCTCCAGTCCCACCGCTGTGATCTATGGAGCACAGGGTAGACTTGCAGTCTGGTTGTAAATAGCTAGCTAATACGTTTAAAAAAAAAATAACAACAACAAACAAGCTTTTAAAAAATGATTCAATTAAAAAAGGAAACTTGTGAGCAGTGAATAAATAAGTCAACCACAAAGCCTTTCTTCCAGCTGGATCCCAGAATACTTTAGCTATTTTACTAACCGATTCTACAAAAAAACATATTTTGTTCACCACTGAAATGCCACCGCTCTGGAATGTAACCCTGCAGGAAAAATCAAAGAAAAGTCTACGTTTCAACTGAAATCATGGGATGAATTTCATATAGGAAAAATGTTAATAAGCAAGCTGGAATTCAGTCTGGAGATGAGAGCAAATGTGGGGGCCTTTATCGAATGACAGGTGACCCTTAATGACTGCAAGTAGGCAAGACAGTCTTATTTTTTTATCCGTCAGTTGCTGGTTTCCAGATCAGAAGACAGGAAGTGCCACCTCACCTCGTGATTCCTCCCGCTCTCATTTGTGACGTGAGACAGGAACCTCTGCACAAGGCACCTGTGCAACAATGAACACCTGCATAGGTCCTGGAACAGAAAAGTTTAGGTCTCCTTTCTATGCTTTAAGTATCCACTCTTGAAGAGCTACTTCATTTTTACAAGACAGATACTACACAGAGCAATGACAGATTTCATTAAGAGGACAGAAAAGACAAAGAATGTGACCGTGGCTATTTTATTTCAATGAGTTTTCAGCTGTTCTTTCAGAAGTTTTTTCTTTTCTTTTTTTTTTTTTTTTAAAACCCCACGTATGGTAAAGTGATTCCATTGAAGTCTCTGTGAGTACTGACACGGGATGAAATCCTGCCCACACTCAATCAAATAACTGGAAAACAAATCGTAAAGTTTGCGTGGCAAATATACATACATGTAACTCTTAGGACACGTATAAGGCACAGAACTGTCGCAAAGTCTGCCGCCGCAGCACCCAGGAGTAACACAAAACTAAAACCAACCCAAACACCCAGAACAATGGCAGGACCCAGCCTGTAGTATGCTTGCCACCGAGAGAACAGAAAGGGGAAATCCACCACTTTGTGAGTTTTCAAACTATGTTCACAATTTGCATCCATGAATTTCGGTACAGTTAACCGTCGGGGAGCTTCGAGAAGCAGAGGTAAAAGTCTGAAAGAATAACGACTTCCTCCTGCCCCCATAGCTGCTAGGGCTGACGCCAAGGCCATGCAGCAGGAGCTGATTTTGTTGTTTAGTGGAATAACGGTCGGTTTTGCCACCTACCACTGCTTGCTGTCCTGTCAAAGCCTCGCGTATTGTGTTGTGTGTGGTCCTGCGTTGGGTCATGCAACCAGCCAAAGCCCTCTAACTCCATTTCCAGTTCACATCACTCTAATAGGCCCTCAGCTGGCCTAAGAAATTCCCAAACATCTCTTTCTACAAACAAGGAATTGGGTTTCTTTTGTCTTGCAATCAGGGGAGACAAATTCTCCCCTTAACCACAGTTTAATTTATTCCTTTTGGTTGTTATTGCCTCCACCTAGTACAGCTGTCTAGACTGTTTTTTTTTCCCCCTTTTCTTTTAGTTAGGGATTTTTGGAAGCTGCCTTTGCTTCTTTCCGAAACAGTTTATTTTTAGTGTCACTTTTTCCATTGGCAGGATAGTATGGCTGAGAGAGCTGCTCTCAGAGAAATTGTTCTGCTTTCAATATGAAAATGAAAAATCTGCCTGGTTGAAGGGAACGCACACCAGAAGGCAGCTAAGGTAACGGCGAGATAGCCCAAGTGGAAACGGGGCCCGTGTTTGTGGGATTGGCCTGCACGCCTTGCTGCTAACGTCAATGGAAGCTTGGCCACGGGTTTTGCTGGAAGCAAGACTGTGCGCACTGTCATCAGGAGCAGAGCAAATTCCTTTCCGGCACAAACCTGCTAAGTTGAGGAGGGTTACGGCATCTTCTAACAGCCTCTAGAAAAATCAGCTCTTTGGATGTAGATCAGTTTTGCAGGAAGCCAACAGCACTTGCACCTGCTCAGGGCCAGGCCACTCCAAACCATTCTTCTCTCGGCTTCCTAGAACAATTAAACACTGACCATGAGCTAGCCAAGAATTTTAAAGCATAGGTAACTTGACCATTTACATGGCAATCTAGTGCTAAACAGCTGTAGGGTTCCCTAATTTCTTCTTTTGCTGTTTGCCACTGCACGACTCCCCAGCTGATTTCTTCCCAAGCTGCTGGCACCAGCCTCATAACTCCAGGCCTCCTTTCCACCCCATATTTACTCCATCCTTTCTCCAAAAGGATCTCCTTCTGATTTTTTTTTTTTGGGGGCGTGGGGGGCCTGATATGCATGGTCAGAAAGCTTTAGCTGAGAAAGGGATAGCAGAATACCCCTGAATCTCCATCTTACTATAGAGTGTAATCCTGCTAGAATGGTTATCTGCTTACTTGTCACTGGTTTATTACCTTGCAAAGAGTAAAGGTGCAAAAAACTAAGGATATTGCTTTTGTAAAGGAAAAGGTGGACTTAAAAGCATGGCTATGACTGGTCTCTTATCTTCTCAGCCACGCTTTGCAGCATACATACCCCAAAGAAAAACAGTTTCAGCTCCTAATACTAGCCAGGCTTCACCGTCGAGCACAATTCTAAAGAGCAGCAACACAGTCCAAATACAGCAATGTTGAGAGGGAAGTAGGAAAGAAAGTAATATATTTTAAAGTAAATCCTTCAGACTTTTAGATTGGGAGTGAAGAGGTGGGGGAGGGCATTAAAAACACGCGCACATACTCACAAAACCCCAGAATTAAGCAAGCGAGACCATTCCAGTTGAGCTGTTTCAGCCATTGTCTTACAACAACTTTAAACCCAATTGCTTCTTTTTAATGAGGTATTTTCTTCCTCTTAACCACCCAAATTTAATCCATGATGTTAGTCCAACTCAGAGAACTTAAAATCAGAACATTAGGGCCTTTCTTAATCCTCTTAACTTGCCAAAGGTTTTCTGATCACACACCTCTTCCTTCCTACTTAAGACTGTTTTTTTCCACCCCTCTTTGTCTTCTGTTTACAGCTGTGAAAAATTAGGATCCAAGCAGTAAAATCTTGACATAACAAATGAGCATTTAGAGATGGCTTGCATGTTTCATTGAAGGAAAGCAGGCATATTTTCTAAATTATTCCATTAAATCATATGTTTCTAACAGTTCTCTGGGCTCAGATACTTTACATTTCTTCGGGTACATTCTTTAATCCACAGCCGTTGCCTCTGTTGAATAATTATTCAGGTAATTACCTTCAAAACATAAACCCTGCCTCATGCTATGGTCGTTTTGTGCCTTTCACACGATGCAGCAGGTCAACCCAGCTATCCTGATGGGACAGGATTTCATGCAGACCACAGGAATCCTGTCCTGGTGGGCTACACCTCTTCCACACCATCCTGCCCTCCCAAGTCCAGTGTCTCCAGAGAGAAAGTACAGCCTGAACCCTGCTACATTCCAGCAATCTCAGGATGGTGTTGTGGCTAACTGGGATTCTCACGTGGAGAAACTGGAATGGTTCTGAACCTGCACTGACAGATGTCAAGGCTCACGACCAGCCTAGAACCACAGGAACAGATATACATCAGAGAACTATCTTTGCCCTAAACGAGGATCTTCATTCGATCACAGCCGAACTAGAACAAGAGAGTGACTCTGCCAGGTGTCTAAGGGATACCCTGTTATAAAGACAAGGGAGCCATACCAGAGTGGAAATTGCATATTTAGCTCTAAGACACTATCTAGCTGTCCTTCATGAAATTTAATGGCCAGAGAAGGTAGCAGGTGATTTTCCAAGTATAGCAAATTCCAGATTTTCTTTAAAACTTGCAGAGTGCTAGAATTCCTGGCTGGGTACCGGCTCCTGGAGTCCTTTCTAGCTGCTAGACTACGGGAAAGAAATTAAGTGTACACTAAAAACCTTTCCTATCGCATCAGCAGTACATGCGGAGAGTGTTAGTTGCTTTAAAAATTAACTGCATGATACAGCATAGGAAGGGTGCTGAGCAACGAAAGAGCTATGAGTAAGCAATTGTCCAAGGGACAATCCCTGCTACATTCTGGTCCAAATTACGTTTAAAATCAAAATCAACGAGAAACTTCCTCCTTGCCCCTCACTGCATAGGCCTTCTCGCAGGTATGGGTTTTACGCAGCAGGGCACTGAAGCAAGATGAACTAGGAACCAAAGAGAGGGTTTGAACCAGAACATGACCTGGCACCTCTCCCAGGTTCCAGTCAAGTTTGGTTAACATTCCCCACCCATCGTTTTTCATGTGCATGTGCCACATCACTTCCTGGTTCTGATTTGCCTGCTATTTGCCCCACGGGTAGGGTGTTACCCAGCAAGGCTCAAAAATCAGCGAGTAACCCCTCCTCATAAACCCCACACCCATCTCTGAGGGATCCAAGCATCCCTAGTGGGAAGGAGTCCAAGAATTCTTCATGCACATAAGAATGTCCCCTTGCCACATCATAATCCTGTTTGCTACCAGTGCCACACACTGATGGTCTAGGTCAAACACCAGATGTTAATAAACCTCAGTAACAATTGCGTGGAGAAAATGCAGATAATTGGTCTCATATCTACTATTAGGAAAAAAAAATCATGACAAAAGAAAACGTGCAATAAAAATGCATCTTGGTTGCTTTTAACATTCTTTTCTGAAAGCTAATTTTAGCTCTATGGCTGGAGCCTAAAGGCAGATGCACATCTGGTGTAATCTGCTTACTTCCACGGATCTGGCCCATAGCATTTCTGTCCTCCTTTTCTGAAACTCGTGGTCTCAGATGGCTTGGGATGTGCAAATGCAGAAGGTCAATTAATGGAGAATTCGAGATGTTTCCCTATGCTCCTTCAACTTTTAAGAAAAACTTGGATGACGATGGCCTCGCTGTGATCAAGTGTTGATTGTAAAACAACTTCCTTCTGTTTTCCCCTGCATTCAGAAAATGCTTTGGTTGTTCTGTTATAAAAGTCGTAATATTTGGCTTTTAGTCGCCATTTGCTTCACCACGTTTTCTACTACTGTGAGTTACATAAATATGCTACAGAAGGAAAAAATCCACGAGCAAAGGGGAAGACGATACTGGTCTGGGATGCTGGTAGGTGCATTTCTTCCATCTATGATTTGCTATTACCATATAAGCCCTTCCAAAAACACTTTCCAGGCAGATGTTTATATTTTGCCATTAGCTTGGCTGGGGTTCAGGGAGGATCAGATACAGCCAAATTCTGCTGCTACTGCAGATAATGCAAATCCCCAAAAGATAAGTGAGGTCGATTATCTGCAATAAGTCACTGGAATGACATGCCAAGCCAAGAGTTTTGCATTAATCAAGAATCAATGCTGTGCAGGCTAAATTTCCCAATAATCTTGGCTGTTGGCAATCCTATTGATAAGCTTTATTTCCCAGGGCAGTTCAGTCCACACTTTGCTCACGTCCAAGTCATGAGTGGCTCATATTATTGGTTTCCAGAGCATGTTGCTTATGAAACCTGCCTCATTGCTCATACTCTGTTAGTACACGACATCAAGGGCTTGCTCAGCTGCTTCAGCAACGATAAGGGCTGGAGTATACAAGTTAG
This sequence comes from Struthio camelus, assembly GCF_040807025.1. NCBI lineage: Eukaryota > Metazoa > Chordata > Aves > Struthioniformes > Struthionidae > Struthio > Struthio camelus. Next base: position 4,557,663 of record NC_090953.1, read on the forward strand.
CAGTTTTGCATGCGCGTTCCCTCACAGGAATCATCATGTCCGAGTGCCTGAAACACACCATCCACTGAATTACAGCTCTTCATTTGTGCACTGTGCAAAATAATTCTGCTCCGTGAGCCTCTTCTGTGCTGGAGAAGTTTTATCGGGCACCTGAAGGTGAAGTGAACAGGTCTCAGTAATCACCACCTTGTGAGGTCTCTTTCACAGTATATCCACGCAAAGAGTCTCAGTTGCCATTAGCCATCCAGAAGATTTTTAAGCTCTTCAGGACAGATAAACGGAGGCTCTGGAGAAGCAGTTCTGCAAGCCTGCTACCTGTGCCTCCCCCCCCCCGTAACATCCCAGCTGGTCAAGCTGCACACGCCCAACGCAACAGCCCTGCTCTCCATGCAGCACATTCATCTCAGCTTCTCCGCCCACCACCACCTTATTCCCCCAGCACCTGTGCTTATCGCCAGTCTATGTCCCTAACTCCTCGCACACCAAAAGCTACACTTCACCTGGATATACTAAATGAGATGAGCCACGCGCTGAAGCAGTCCTCACGCTTGGCACCGAGATCTGGCCTGCAGCAACTACGCACACAGTATAGCAGACGCTGACCGCAGTGAAGTATTACAGACTGGCATCCCCAGCATAGGAGAGCCACGCTTCTCTTAAAGGATGAGAGAAACAGAAAGAGGAAGAAAAAAGAGCAAGTTCACCACGAAAGCATTTGCGTGTGATAAGCATTCAGCAGGCTGTACTACAGCCAATGCTGCCCTGCCCTGCCCTGACACTTTTGCTTTCATCCAGTTTCCTCTGCATCAGAAAATATCCATAGATATCCACATTTGTTGCACCCTTCTTTCCATGCTACCCGACTTTCTCATTATGTACTGGTTTTTAACAGACAAAGCTGTAAGCAGCATTTATTTACTGTGCTATTTACAGGGAGGAAATTTATAAAACATGTTAAAAACTTTACAAGGAGAGCAAGTCTTTCCAAAAAAGCTCAGAAGCACAGACTGAGTTCTGCCAGCATTCGGTGGCTTCATACAAGAGACCTGGCCTCCGTAGGGTTTTCTACCAGCAAGAAGGGAACAATTGGAAGATGAGGAGAGGTATTTTGCCCTACTGCATATACTTAGGGCAATTAGGACTTTCTCCAGGCTTCATTTTGTAATTTAATGTTTGTCCAAAGCCTGTTTAGGTGAAATAGGCTTACATGAACAAGGGCAGAGTCAGATGCTGGAGCGTGCAGGAGCTTCCTTTGTGAGGAGAAAGGAGGCAGCTGGAGAAGAGAGGGAAAGGATGTACAAAACCCTGAATCAGGCAGTTGTTACCCGGCATTCTTCAAGAAAGTGCCGTGGTCTGTATAATGTGGGCAGTTTGGAGCAGTTGTGCAGTAAATATTTTTCCCCAAGCACTTTTCATGCTAGATTTTTAGGTTTTCAGAGGAATTTTTTATTAAAAAAAACAAAAACAAAAAAAACCCTCTTTTTTGAAGGGAGATCAACGACTTAATGAAAAAAGTCTGAGATGCAAGAGCAAGGCTATCGCTTGAAGAGTGCTTCCAGATTTACATAAATAACATTCCTGCTGCATAAACATCTTGGCAAAGGCAGAGCATCTAACCCCCCTCCTACTCTATTGGCCTCCACTACACTCTGCAGAATATTAAAACCCCTTGATGGTAACGTGTTCTCGGCCAGAAACAAATCATTAGTTTGGATGAGGGCATCAAACTGCATCTGCTCAGTCCCGTGAAGTTCCAAGTGCAGGAGATTTACTAGGGAGGGGAAAGGATTTCTTTGATAGAGGGATTTAGAAAAATGGCAATTGATATAATTTTAAAGTAAACTCAGATATGAGGGGATGCATCTTTTACAAAGGCACATGGGAATGGTCTGGTATAATTAAACATAGAGATGGGCTCAAGCTGTGGACTTTGGAGGTGGAGCTGAATGCTCAGACTTTCACATTCGAGCTTTTAGTCTTGTCAGCTGCACAGAGCTAAGACCGTCGCGAGGCTTGGGTCCATACATCAATTTCCTCAAAAGTCAGAAAGGGCGGCAGAAAGAGTTGAAGCCACACTCATCTCTAAGCAAAAAGCGTGAGAAGAAAAATCAAAAGAAGAGGGAAGCCACTCAACGCTATACAGGACTCTGCTCGGTTGTAAAAAAGTTGAAATAAGGCAGCTGCCCTATCCATTCTGGGGCATGTCCAGCCCTAGGCACAGAGCTAACGCGCCTCACAATTTACAGCAACAAGATATGGCCTCGGCCATATCTCCCTGTCATTACCCAAACCTCCCTGCGAGACGGCCCAGAAGAACAGCAACACAGATGAAGCCATGACCAGTTTGTAATCCACCTCTAGGTTTCCTTGCACAAAACGAATCCTCCTGAGGTCAGCTCTACTCTTGCAAGAAAGCACTGCATGACCAATGCCACCCAAAGCTACTCCTACCACTAGGGAAACAAGGGACAGTTTCTACAAGGGAGTAAAATCTCTTTTACTAGCACCATCATTGAAAATTAGGGACAGTTGAGGATTTTTTTTCCCTCCCCCCTTTCTAATTCAGTCTCTCTGTTTCTTTTTCCAGGATCTGCTAGCTTTCTGCTTCCTCAGATGTTCTTCTTTAAGCCCACAAGAACATCCTGCGTGGATCTGCAGGGACAAATGATTTCTTGAAACATACTGGTCTTAATCAAACCTAATCTTTCATGACAGGACAGAACAGCCTGGACAGCTATTAGATTTAGCACAGCTACTCTGAGCAGCACTGTTATGTCAAAATTATGCAACCTAGGCTTTGATAGGCTTTGGGGATTTTCTCAATGGTTCCTTATGAGCCTGTTGGTGCCCCTCACATTTCAATGACCACAATACGAACATTAAATGTATTTCCTTTCCCACAGCTGGATACTGTCCCATCTGTTCTGAGCTGGCCAAAGTGTCAAGTAAGCCAGACAAGTCAGACAATTTTTCATGCAAATCTGTTGACTTTAGGATTTTTAAATATATGTCTTTTTAATAACCCGCAGATTATCTCACAAAAAGCAGGTCATTTGCAAGAGTTCCTCCAGCAGTACTTGGCATCATTAGCTAACTTTGCAACAGACATATATTACTCTCAGAAGAAAACCTGGCAAAAGGACAGAAAGAAATGTCATGTATGGTCAGACTAATGGTCGAGCCTGGGATGTCATATTTGACAGCACTCAGTCTGGATGCTTCAGAGGGATGCACATAATCCCCTGAACAGCACCACCCTGGGACCACTCTCCAGCTGTGCAGCATAGGTGGAGACGAGAAAATCAGATTTAAAGCGTTGCGCAAAGTCCAGGCAGAGGGTTCAACACCTTGTCACAGATGTGTGCTCATTGCCTGACAGCTTTGGCATCCCCTTGCCCTCCAGTGCTAGTGTTTTCCACTCTTTTCCGCATGGGATTACACACAAGATGACACTCCAGATAATGCATTATGACACAAGAAGCAGTAGCACCCACAGAGTCGGGCCTCAAAACAGCTTATGCAAAACCAAGGAAAGAACATATTAAATCACTCAGCATTACAGGTAGCCAACATGGTGAAAGAATGAGCGTCGTGCTTGCAATTAATTTAATTCCAAGAAGCAGCCAACGTCAATCCCTAAGATCAGCCTCTGCTCACATCTGCCTTTGAATCATTTACTCATCAGATCTCTTGGAGTAAGATAGGAATTCAAACAAAAGACATGCCTTGCAACCACGAAACACTACACCACAACGATACAGAAGAGCCTTTCTTACCTGCCGATTTTCAAATCACCATTTAAATCCTCCTAGTTTTCAATGAAGTGCTCCACAATAAACAGACTGGAGGAAGAAGCTGGCAAGGCATCCCAAAACGGAAGCTAAAGATGTTAAACGTCATCCTGCCACACTTCCCATGGCTAGATAAATCTGCCATTGGTTAGGGACGCAAGATCCCTCACCCAACAGGAGAGGGTGGCACTGGGAAGAGGTTGCCTGCAGGAGCTTTCTGCCTTTGGATTTCATGCTCCTTTCCCTGGCACTGCTTGCTCTGGTTGGCACTTAGAGCACACCCTAGTCTTACCTGGGGTCTGGTGAGAGATGAAATTGAGGGATAACTAATACTTGACTGAAATACATATCTCTCACTCCATGAAAGCATGGACATTTGAATAACCCAGGTATGGTTCCTTTCTCCATATTTCTGTACTGACTTAACAGGGTCTGCAGTAACAGTGGGAAGTCTCCCTTGGCCAGAGCAGCAGGACGCTTCCAGCCTCCAGACTAACAGGCAGAAAAAGAAATTGTCTGCACTGCCAATCACTAATTCCTCCCAGCAGCTTCTCATGGGGCAGCATTGCATTCACGGAGAAGGCTGCCTGCCCCGCGAGCTCCAAAATTACAAAGACAGAGGCAGCCGGAGGTCATAAGTACATGGAATAAGCAAGTATCCATAGACTCAAGGAGCTGTTTCAGTGTCTTAGAAGACAGGCCATTCCGCTTTCGCTGGCAAATGTTTTTACTAGGAGAGGAGGGACTATAGATCTCTGGATACCTTGGGAACTTTGTCACTTCCACCAACCCCTCCTTAAAAAAACAACTTATTTTATGAAACTCTGCTTTAAAGAGCCGAGTTTCTCAACCCAGGATGCGTGATGCAGAACAGCTGACTTTATGTAAGACTTGTTATTAGAAACAGTTCATTGCTGAACGGCTATTTCATGAGATGCACCTCACTCAAACGCAGGCATGTGCCCTACATACACATACGTGCACACACAAGAGTCTGGCAAAGATGTGCTCAGTTTGCTGCCTCCTAAGTGCCTGGGGAAGATCCTGACTCAGAGATTCCTCCACATTATTTTCCATGGGAGGAAGTGAGAGTTATTTTGCAGAGGGTCTGAACAGACGAGATGCCAGTTTCTTGCTGGTAAATACCACTTCCAACCTCACTTGCCGTCTCCAACAGATGTTTCTGCTTTTCAGTGTAATGGAAATTTTATGGTCCATTTTCTCCTCCTCCTGTTCCTTCGGAGCAAGCACCAGACCAAAAAAGTCCTCAGAAACAAACACAGTGGTCTCCTAACAAAAGGCACTTGAGAGTAGTGTCTCTAGCAGATCTGAGAGACTGAGTCAAACCAGTCAGCCGTGGATTTGGTTCATCTAGAGAACCAGACATCTTGGGAACAGTTGCATAAAAGTTTCACTTATCCAATAGCTTTCACTGGAGGATCACTAGCTTATCATTTAGAAGGCATTCTGAGGTTCCAAAACTAGCTAGAGAGCCTAGAGACGCAAACAGAAGTGGGTAAAGAGATCTGGGAACTGCTGCATAATTTTTATGCCCTTCCAATTTTTGGCTTGGAGCCATTAAAGTTGGAGAAACTGAGGCACATGAAGTCATTTTTTGGAAGACGCACTGAATCGGAGCAAAGCCAGGGCTGAATACACGTATACGAGGTACTGGTGTGCGAATCATGAGACAGCACTTCCTCAGAGAGAAGAGCCAAAACACAGACAGCAAGGGACAGAGACAGGGAAAATCTCTGCCAATGTAGACAAAGTATCAAATAAAAGGGTCTGATGTGCATCCTGCGAATCCACATTTTCCCTCACCAGACTCTCACATCTCAAGACGCACCAAGCTGTGTGCAACCACCAACATCTCTCCAGACTGCTCAAATAATCCATGCATGTTGTAATGTTACTTAAGCAAAAACCAAACATAGGTTGGGGAATCCCATTGACTCACACCTGTTTTAATTTTTTTTTTTTTAAGGGCCCAAGACTTAGTGAATGAGAATATTATCCCATGGGGATTGAGAACACAATGGAAACAGGAAACTTTTTAAGAAGCGTTTCTGTGGAGATATTATCTCACTGCTGTAGGACACAAGATTTACTTAATTGCAGCCAAGGAAGTTTTAGATTACGCTTTGCAAAGTCTGCATGAAAGCCTCGACTAACATGGGGAGGGCTCCTTGCCTCCTTGCATGGCTGTTTCTTTCGAGATACGTCCCTTTCCCTGAACATGTTAACTGGAGGGGATTTGATTGTAATGCAAGTGGGTTCAGAATACTTCAAAGCCTGGAATTAGATTCAGCACATCACAATCCATGATAAAAAAAAGCAATTTCATATTCTCTACCAGATGACATCTTGCTTTCTCTCAGCGAAACACAGCCCTCTATTCAATGCCTTAAAGAAGTTTTAGAGACCAACAATCCTATTTCTGGTTCTTTGTGTGCGTGTTAAGTATGACCAAGACAGAGGCAACGCCCCCAGGCACCTCCCCAGCAAAATCCCTCTTAATTTTCTACGCCAATAGTTCGTAGAAGAATTCAAATCCGTAAGAAGCTAAATCTCACTTCACTTAAATAAACTCATAACAGTAAGTCTCCAATCCTTTTATGTGACACACATCATGATTTTCAAAGATGGTCTAACTCCCCATTACCTATGCTTGATTAAGTCCACTTACTGAAAATGACTGTCCATCTGAGTACTTCACTTACTACAGGGTTCCTGCAGTACTTGAGTCTTTAATAGTACTTGAACCTAATTCCAAAAGCAAAAAAAAAAAAAAGCAAAAAAAAAAAAGGATGAGAAAGATGAGTAGAATATTCAGCACAGTCGCTGATTGGAACAATGTTATTCCTAAGCAGCATCTAATGAAACCCAAGTTCTCCACACAGCAGAACTAATGGAATTTGATTTGCTACAAGATTGCTTCCTGCATCCCCAATTGCTTCTCCTTACACTTTGTATTCCTGCTCCTGTTGCCTCTGCTGGTCTCAGGCCACTCGGCCAGGTCATTGCAGCTGGTTCAGAGCTGGGTGCAAACTGACCATCTGGTTAGTGCATGTGCGTGGATCAGCATTCGATGGTTGAGGAGACCATCTATGACCACTTGAGCTCCTCCAACCTTGTCCTCAGTGGAAACACTACAACTGGGTCTCCGCCATTTCCGCTTGAATTTCCTCCTGCTTCCCAGCTCTGTTGCAAACTTGCAGGGACATAGTATCTCTGAGACTTCCACCCTTCTCAGGTTTGTCGTTGAACTGGGCTAATGGGTCCAAAACTTACAAGGAGGAACTGATGGACATGAACAAGCACATTTGAAACTGGTTTCATTTTAGGGGAAAGAGTCAGATCATCTCCCCAGCTCTGCTCTGGAACAGCATTATGCCACTTGCTGCTTCAGCTCAACTTCTTGTTGCCACAGCAAAGTCCCAAGGAAATCAGATTAATGGCAGGGTCATTCTGCAAATGGAGCCTGGCACAAGGGCAGCACTGTGACCAGCTTCTCAAGTATCTGTATACCAGGAGGTTCTCCTGTGGGCCAGGGAGACGCTGGCCATATCTGCATGGAAGCTGTGCTGAAAGGCATTCATCAAAGCAGTGGTCAAAGCCATACATTTCAGCAGAAATGCATTATAGCAGTGGATTATTTGACTCTAGCACTGCAAGATGGGATATCAACTTCCAGCCTTTGGAGACAACAAAACACATCATTAACTGAACAATCTAGAACTGAACAATCCAACTTCCTTGGATTTCTCTACATTTAGGGAGCAGGATGCAAGGCTTTCAAAACAGCAAAAACATATGAGTTCAACAGCACAGCACCTATGGATGATTTTGCGTATTACTAAATGCTCTGCATTTCATATAAGGTCAACTGATCACTGACATAAGCTCCAAAACTTGCAGGCTGCTCCCAAGTCAGTTATTGCATAAATCTAAATATTACAATTTAGAATTGAGAGCTTTTTTTTTTTTTTTTAAAAAAAAGACTAATTTGCAAGAAAGAGAATGAAGAGATGTTGTATTTGAGTTTTTGTTTGTTTGTTTGTTTTTTGAAGAAAGCAAAGCTCAGCATTTGTACCTAGTCAGTGCTTTTGGATATATTGCTACACCTGTGCTACCATGCTACCTTGCAACAGTTCTTCTGTCTTATTTCCCCTGGACAACAATAAAAAATAAAATCTTAACTGCATGCCAAGAGGTAAGTGTCCCATGACCTTCTCTAGCTACGAAGTCAGAGGCTGCTGTGAGGTTTTGGTAGCTACTATGAAATGATGTAACCAATCATTTCCATGTGTTAACTTTTAAGGTATCAAAAGAATAACTTACTTTCAAGTATCTTAAGAACATTAAATAAGGACCTAATCATTCAGCCCCATCACTTCTTTACTGATGGACTACTCATGCAAGCTAAAACATTTGTACAGAGTCCTGGAAACTTCTGTGCCTTTGAACAGGCCCTTACACGTCAGTGATGCTTTGATGCTCCCACAGATCTAACAGGCCTGAGGTCATAGAGACTTTAAAGCATTGCAATGGTTATCTATCACGGGTTACTTAGAGCACTGCAGTGGTTATCCAAGCATTTAACAATATCCTAAAAGGTGCTCTTCCCTGGGGCTGGAGTTCTGAGTTTCCTCCTGAAAGGTGGTATTCCCAACCTAGCACTGGTGGCTCTGTAATTGAACAGCAACTTCACTAAATCTTTGAAGAGCTGGAGAAAAGCCTCAGTTTTCCTTTTTCTAGGATACCACTCCAGCAGGTTCACTCCTTGAATAACATTTCTGTAAATGCCAAAGTCTTGCTGACTGTCACTGGGACTACACCTGGAGCTCTAAATTAATTTAAAAACTGTCTAAGTACCGGCTGCTGACAAAATGAGCAAATCTACCCCCTCCTGGCCTCTCTCCCTTCAGCCAACACCAACTCTCATGCAGTTAATCCAGCTGAAAATTAAGCCTAGTGCCAGTCAGTCTTCTGATGAGCATGTGGGCAAGAGGAGTTTTAGCACTGGCACAAGGGAGAAGGTGCAAAGCTGTCATTGGAATAAAGAGGGAAAGTGAAACCATCCCTTTCGGCAGCATCTATGCATTTTTATCAACTTGAATCTCTCACAAAACACCACCTTGAGGGAACTTAAGTCATTGACTGGTTTCTGCAAGCTTAATCTTCCATGAAGTTAAACAGACAAGAACGGAGTTTGAATTGAGGGGAAACCATTAAATACATTTTTCCAAGCCTCAAAGTAAACAGAAATTTGTTTGTTTTTGTTCAGGCTCCAAACCAGGATTCAAACAGGATGGAATGATCCATCCTCATCGCTAATACTAGAAGAGGCATTGTATGGGAAAGCTTGCCTTTCAATCAGCACCTTTTCAGCACTTCAAACGTGCACCTTTTCTAATAATAGGGATTTTTTCCCCCCCTATTTTAGTCTGCATCAGAAATACCTAGGCTTTCCTATGGACAACTGAGAGCAGCTTTGCTGCCTTGGCTCATGGTTTCATGAGCTGTCTGCCAAAATCCCCAGTGCCTTTAGACAAGGAGAAGGAAGAAACAAAGCTATTCCCCTCACCGTTACCTGTCACCGACCAAAAGCTACCTGCTTATTCAGCAGAAAGAAGGGCAATTCTCATTGTTTCAGAGGATAAAAATCCTCTCCAGTTTCTGCATCTGCATCACATGAGGTCACTCTGAAAATCTAGCACTTCCTATGATACTGACCATTGAAGTATCTGCACGCTTGAGTATTACAAGAGGGATCCATTTGATCCGATCTGCTGTTGATATAATCTTCATTTAGAGCTACAATCATGAGTGGTAATCAAAATGCATCTGTGTAGCTGTTCATCTGCAAGGCACACTTACTTTTCCAAAATAAATGAAGCATACTATGCTGTCTTTCTCCACTTCTCCCCTTTAACTTCCTCCTGCCACAACCCCCACAACCAACTCCGAGCAGGGACGAACAAGCCATAATGCAGAACAAAACCAAAATAAAATTGAAACCTGATAAGGCTACATTCTCAGGGAGAAGCCATGTGTGAGATATTTTTGCTTAATTATTTCAAGAAATGTATGGCCCCTTGGCTGTCACCAAGGTTGGCCCTGTCAGGCTAATATCATGACTAACTATTGGGAAGACAAAAGCTAGATCTTCAAGTATTTGAGACCCAGCTAGTCAGCTCGTGTTTCATATTCCTTTTCCAAGTTTTACACTGAAATAAAGCCCTTACTGTTCTGTATCAAGCCCTTTTTCTGCTCCTCTTATTGGTGCTTAGAGACCTCCAGTTGAAGAGATCTGAGATTTTCTAGGTTTGCACACACGTACACTTACTTTGCTGTTGTCACTTGCTTCAAGACCAAGTTTTCCTAATGCTTTTCAGTCTCACCAGGTCTACAGAAAACCCTACATGAAGTCTGATTGCAGATAAATAGCGACTGTAGATTATCTCCAAAGAAATAACTCAGCAGGAGGGAATTCCAGTGCCAGAGTTTCAGTCAGTCATGCACCAGTGCCTTGTACATCTGGTTGAGAAGACAGGTGCTTTCAGTCCTAAATTATACAGGATATTGGAAAAAAAAAAACCCCACTCACCGATGATATTAGAAAGGGAGTAGTTTGCTTTCTAAATAGATCATCTTTGAGCTGAACTAGGCTTTAATATCTCAAGGGAATAATGACATGATTTTTTTTTTTTGCCTCCTTTAAACAATCACTCTCTGTTATACATCCCAGCATGTAGTAAGCTGCTGTATGATTTAATGTCGTTTCCACGATCGCTTTGGAGAAGGCAAACGAAAGTCCAGCTCAAATATACCAGAACACCTTATAGTATTGAAAGGATACAGGAAAACACAGGACACAGGAAAGGAGTACAGCTCTGATTTCTGCAAGAGACTGCCAAACAACAACAAAATTTATCATTAGCGATATACCTCTACAAACGTATGTGGAATAATCAAGAAAAAAAGCAAGTCTGAACTCATTAGTCATCTTTAATGTTTAAGTGGAGCAAATTGGAACTGTGAGGGGTAGAGGGAAATCATGGCATTATTGAGTGAAACAGCAAAGAGACTTTATCATCAAGTGAAACTTCACCATCAGTGCACTTGCATTAAGCGTAAGGAACGTTTTTATCTCATTGTGAGTCTAGTGAGTGATACTGCTGAGCTGGCCATGGAAATACAGTACTCAGGATTCAAAAGCCAAGTTAAGTCATGGTTTTAGAGATCTAAAAATCTATTCAGGAACATGCTTGCTCTGCAGAGGATCAGAAATCTGCAGTAAGAAAGGAAGATTATGGCTGGGAATGACTGCTGAAAACCAATCTAAAAAACAAACAAGCAAGCAAAAAAAAACCCAGGGAACAGATTGGTGCAGTCGAGGGGGCAGAATCGCCTTCCTCCACGGACAGGGACATGCACATAGACTGGATTAGAGCACATACCGGATTTCATCTCAAGAAGGAAGGGGATGCTCTCGTGCATCATGGCAATGGCAAAGAGCTGGCAACACAGGCTATTCAGTACAAACCTCCCAAGGACCTGGGTGGGTCCTATTGCTCACTCACTCTGATTAGTACTTGCAACAAGACGTTCGTCCATAAATATATACCCAGATTTGCTCCAGTAATGCAGAGTTTTGAAAAGTTTCCTGTTTTTTAAAATGAGAGACACTGAAGTTAAAAGGATGTAACCACCTGTAGAGTGCATAGGAAGTGGATAAGATGCCAGTAAGCCCCAGTAAGATGCCTCCACTGCCCCTTAGGAGGCTTCTGCTGGGCCATTTTACCTTCTACTTCTGAAGTCAGACCTCAGAGTCTAGTAAATACATAGGTACAATGGCATATGTCCGCACGAAGCCAGGCCCTGAACAGTCCTGCCAGTATTTGTTAACAGTTATTCTATATTCTACCTATTTCCCTGAACAACGTTACCCAGTTTTTATTTTCCTGGCTCTCACAGTGTCACTGTTATGACGCTCATCACCCAAACTTCTGGGAGGAAAAGCCAGGTAAACCGATTTCTAGTACACCAAGAGAGAGGAGACATAAAGGAGAGCTCAGGTCTTTTCCTAAATAGGCAGGAAATATCACAATACTCCTTTAAACTTTATCCCAAAACAAGAATTAATTGCTAGATGACAGCTTGTGTTAGGAAAAATATGCAAAAAAATAGAAATATGGAATCCACTAGGCTGGCAACCAAAACCATTTTGGGGGAATTAGAGACTACAAATCTGAGTTTGATGAAGAAGAATAAAAGCAGTGGTCTGGGCATTTTCCTAGCCTTATTATCACTGTAGACTTTAGAGGTAACTGCTGTCAGTGAAGACAAAGTCATAGTTCATGAAACCGCCCTAAGATGTTCGAGTTCAGAGGTAATGATGTGCCTTTACAGCTGCACTTTTTTGTGATAAATGATAACACTATATACTTGTATTTATTAAAAGGGTATGACAAAGTGAACTCTAGCGCAAAAATACTTCATGACAAAAAGGCACATGGCCACCACATTATCAGAGGCAATGCCCCTATTCCCTGATATACTGCTACACTAAGGTTGACATCAGTCCTGCGCAGTAAATTAAGAGAACAAAGCACTTCACAGCTAATAAGGGGAAGTTGCATACGGTAATAGCAAGGATGAACTCACATACAAGAAAATTTGGAAACTATATATCCTAAGGAAAAACGCTACATGACGACCTCACACAGCAGACTTTCAGATCCAGATCTGGCCCATTCCGGTAAGAGTCTCTGCTAGAACATACTGAAGGAAATGCAGAAAACAAACCCACTCTTGCTAAGACTCATCACACCAATTCGGGTTATTACAGCAAAGGAAAGCGTGCAATGCAGAAGGAAACCTTTCTGGCCAACCCACATTTTGGCAGAAGAGGAAACATATTTGGAAATCTCCCACCCCCTGTACACACACACGTAGGGCTGCAATGGCCAGAGAGAGTCGGCAGCAGTCAGTAAAACACACTGGTTCACCTTTTGGTATGGACTCGGGCACTGGCAACGCAAAAAGTTGACCTCTTCTATGCATTAGAGGAAGAAAACCAGAGCAGCTCTCTTTGCGTAGGCTTATTCCAGACAGTTCATTTTGGGGAGGAAGCATGCGTTGGCGAAGGGACGCGGGACAAGTCCGCAGTGTTTACAAACAGCAGCGGAAGAGAGCGCCTTTAACTTGAGTTGCTTGGAATGTCTGTTGAAGACCGGGGGGAAAAATGAATAAATTCTGTAAACAGACTTACTGGAATTATGAGTTTTTTATCTTCTTAATAAGGCATAAATTACAGATTCTAAAATGTGATAATGATGCCTGTGATAGTAGCAGGAATGTGAATGCCAAACTAATTCCTTAGGAGCAGCCTTTCCATGAAGTACTCACTCGGTCAGCTACCTAGCAGCAGCCTGTACAGTTGTACGCACTTGAAAAAAAAGCCAAACACAGCTGCCCCAGGTAAAAAATTACATCCTGTGTTATATTTTCAAACCAAACATTCAAAGAGGTTGCAGTTTCATGAATGTACTTCATTTCCTTTGCACCATAGTAGCAACACTGGCATTCACAACCCATTTATCATACAAACAAGAAATTGGTCTGGTATCTGTGTTATGCTGTAGAAGTTGGGTGCCTGGTTTAATACAGGGGTGGGCTGTATTGCTTATGTAAGAGATAACAAATAGATTTCGTAATTAATCACAAAGTAGAAGCATCTGTCGAGTCCCCCACTTACCTAAATCAAAGCTTAAACTTTCCAAGTTGATCTGGGTTGTTAAGCATGCAGCTCTGCCTGTGTGACAGAGCATCCCTTCAGCACGCACAAGGTAGGACCTCACATGCTCACGTCCAAAAGGAATATGCTCCATTATATAGTGGAAAATTCAGGATGTCTAATAACGTCTAAAATTCTGTGCTGAAGATACCTGCCACTGGTGTTGTTCTTGCTACTAGTAGCTAGAATAGGGATATGATTACTGTTCCCTGCCTTTTCCCTGCCTTTTTTGTTTTGTTTTTTTTTTCCCTTTTGAAGACTTCTTTGTCTCTTACGAAAATTGGGACTTTCCTTCAGAACTGCAAAAATTAGAGCGTTTCAAAGTTCTAAAGTCACATCATTATTTCCCTTAAAACATTTATCCAAGATTGATAGTTGTTTCTTCGTTTTGTTTTTAAGGCTTCTTGAAGCTACAAACACTGTTTTCTACCGCTACACTTCCGTCAGCTGAAGTGGATGTTCAGGAACTGGACTGGACATCTAGGAACATCATGTTCCAAGCTTCACTCCTTGCTACGTGTACATGCATCTTTCTCGTTTATGCCACGAAACAAGAATTTCCATCCCAATGTACACTCAGTTTATCAGAAACTGTTGCAGTACTCATGAATTTATTTGAGTCTGTAGAAATTTAGAAGAGGTTCTGCCCTCTGACATAGCTTTCAGAAATGTGAGGGCTTAGAGGTTAAATTACCCAAACCCTTCCCATTAAACTTTAGCTGCAACAAAACAAAACACCCCACTGGAAGAGAGGCAGTAACGCTTGAAAGAGCGGATGGAGGAAGGATGCCCCTAGATTCCAGGAAATATCTTAACCTAGCAACTTTACTGGCTGATTGTATCTGATGGAGGAAAAAAAAAAGAGAGCCAGATATATTAATTACTAGAATAGCCTGAATAGCTTGCTGTTCACAAACGCAGGGGAAGTGCCTGTATTTCTTCAGTACCTTCCATCTGAGCAGCATGTTGTGTATTGCTCACTTGAACTGCTGCATAGCATTGCAGGACTATGCTGGAGGTGGTTTGACAGAACTGGCTATTAAAAGTCACAGCCAGGGCCCAAAATAGCTATTAAAGTCACCTCCAGCCAGCCCTGCTTCCGCCCCTCTCCCAAGAGCTGTGCCACTTGCTTTCTGCTCAGCCACAGTGCCTCCGCTATCCTGCTAATTGCGCAGAGGCTGGACGTCCCTGCTCCTCTCCCCATCTTCATGGTGTCTGGTCCCACCTCCAAATGGAGGCTCTTAGTTCGGCAACCCCTCCCTTTAGCACTGACAGGCTTTACTTCAGGCTTGCCATATAGTGAGAGACAAGCTCAACTCTTGGCCTTTCCCATTCTCACTCCTTGCGAACAGTCAGCTTTCACAGACGGCTCGTAAAAGGAAGCAAGCAGAAAGGCAATTAATCTTCCTGAGGATACAAAATTGTTCAGGATAATCCTAACTAGAACCTACTGTGAAAAGCTGCAAAAATATAGGATACCCTGATTTTCATTTGCCTTTATCCCACAATGTTAACACAGGCAAAGAAATGCATATGGAGAAAACCACTACTAATGCCATATGGACGGTGCTGGGGACTGAATTAGCTATTCCTGCTAAGAAAAGAAATCTTGCAACTATTATGAGCCGTTCTTTGAAAACCTTGGTACAACGTTCAACAGCTGCCACAAATGCACACAGAACAGAGAATCACACAAAATTAACTATGCTACTCCTTCATGTAAATCCATGCTCACCAGCTCCCTGATCATTGCATTCAGCTCTAGGATTGCCCTTCCCTGCATCTCGGGAGTTTGTAGTAAAACTAGAAAAGTGGTAGGAATGACAAGAAAAGAATGGCTTCTGCACCAAGAGAAGATTGCGTGAACTAGGTCTGGAACTGAAGGTGAGGTATGAAGGCAACTAAACACATGAACTGAATGAAAAAGATGAATAGGAACCTCACTCTCGTACCACAAAAATTAGGGGAAAACCAGTGAAATAATCAGGCAGAAAAGGAAAGTATGTTTTCCTACACAACATTCATTACGTTATGGAATTCACTGCCATGGGATGTTTTGTTTCCCAATTATATGTAGATTTACAAAGGAGTACAGAAAGTAATGAGAAAATGATCTCTTGAGGGCTGTTGCAGCACTGGGGGGGAGATGCAACCTCTGGTTCAGAAAGTCCCTAAACCACAAATTAGAAAGAGCCTTGCAGACAAATCGGGGAAGGTGATGCATGCCCTGCTTTTATTTTTCTCTAAGAAACAACTAGCTACTGTCCGTGTCCGAGTGAGATGAGTCTATTATGAGTGAAAGAGAGACAAATTAACCAGAAAGGAGTTTCTGGAGAAAGGGAACAAGATATGGGTAACCCATTTTCAAAGCTGTTAGGATATTCAGTCCCTACACTGTCCCGATCAGTCCACTCCTGTCATTCCTCTCATCTTCCAGAGCCAATACTGCTTCTGATACTTGAAGCTCAGAGTACATTCCTTTTCCCCCCCCCGCCTCTGTTGAAGAGTAGCTGCCTCTTGCACACCCACACTTGCTCACCAGTCACCTTATAAGAGCAAGGATCATTTTCACAAGAGAGGGCTTTTCTGCCAGTATTTTACCATTGTACACACTTGCACAGTCTGAAATCTGAAAAGACTTTAACTCAGCTGACTCTCTAACACCTTTGCTGTTTCATTTTTCAATGATATGCAGGAATTCGAAACACCTCTTTTTAAAGACCATTAGCCACATAATCAGGTGGTCTGGTTCTTGGCTTTCCACTTAAAAGTTTTAGGAAGCAACAGGGATTGTTTCAAAGATGCTGCCCTGAAATTTTAAGTGCCACATACAGACCTGAACTGCTTTTCAAAATAGGGTTTTAAAGGAATAAATTTGACTTTTCCCCCCCTTTTCAAGGTCATTTAACTGTATTTACTAATTACTTGACATGAAAAACTAAGTTTTAGAGTTTTACACTCCACTGTCCATCATCACTACACTTTGGACACCCTGCCAGCAAATATCAGCTCTGTTTATGGCACTCCACATTCAGCAGCTATGCTTTCTAACGACGCCATTTCATTGCAGATTCTGTTGATCTACAGTTTTCAGCAACATATTTACACATTCAACATATGATTCCAGGTCCTTTTTCACACCTTTTACCAGTTTTGGGGCAATATGACTACTATGTGTTTTTATCCTCTCCAAAACTTTTGCCACCATTCCCTTACTCCTTCTCTTCCTTAGTCCATTCTTCTGCTCCCACATCCATTCCTGTTTCTACTTTGTGTAGTAAAAACATCATGCCACCTAATATTTCTGAGTTCTGCTAAAGGAGAACCACACAGCCTGAGATTTTGAATGACAGTACAGCTAACTTGGTGACAGTGAAGACTCTACAGGAGGAAGGAATGTGTGGGGCCAGAAAGTGCCATCTGCTAGACAACCAGCCCAGCTGACTAAGAGATCCTGGTTCAAAAAGAAACTTTGCGTGTTTGAGAAGGATCAGTTACCCTTACACCTGGAATATATAGATAAGTTCACACATAACTAGAAGCAGAGCCTGTTTCATGTATGTTGCATCCCCAGGCAAGCTAGGATTCCACTATTAAATATACCAGTAGGATTCGCTTATATTCAGTTTCCTGTGCTTTGAGATTCATTTCCTTTGACATTTAGAAGATTTCAATGCACAAAATGGATCATGTAGCTTTGCTTTCAGGAAGGTATCAGTACTTATACCTAGTAAATAGAATATGACCTGTACTTCGTCCCAGCCCACTCTCCATTTTCCCTATCCTCCACCCACCAAGTCTACTCACAGGAGACAACCTGTAAACACTTAAACCAAAACAGTCAGTACAAGATAATTATATCTGTTATGTTAATCAACAGAATTTACAAGGATGAAAAAGATTAGTTAACTTTTGCCAAACGCTAAGCACAGAATACTATTAGGATGAGACGTTTCTTTCTTCTAAAGATCCTCCTAAACACAATAACCTATTAACAGTCTGGACAGGGGGCTATCTTCAGTAACATAATAGCGTTTTGATTTGAGTGGCTGGATCAAGCATGTATAACAGTGGTTATATTAGGATGGAAAGATGTGGGATGTATTACCAGGTTCACCTGTAGCTGTCTTCATTTATGTTGACACTATGCGTTCTTTTTACCTTTATAATCTTGTTTTTTTTTTTTCCCCCTACTCTTTCAATAGAGGAATTCAAAACAGCTTGCCTTTATGGGAGTATCTGCTTTGGTCAGTGATCCAGGTGTGCCTATTCATGAGAATCCCTGTCTCAATGCTAGAGCACTTCCTCCTCCCGGTATCAGTCAATAACGATTCCTTGCTGTGCATTTTCCTTGCACTTATTTCCAGTGAAGGAGATATACAAATTCCCTGTCCAATTTCTGCTTCATGTCTGATGTCCAATAACTGGTGAGTAAAGTCCCTCTTGGTCTTTCCAGTTGTCTGTAATCTCCAGAAAGTGTCTTACTCCTTTCCAGTATTAACCCTGGGCCTCTCTCACAAGGACTCTGCACATGTATTATGCCTGACTAGAGACATCATAAACTCAACAGAAGAAAGCTGAAATGAGTTACCAGAATCTTGTTCCTTGTTCCACAAAATGCAAAAGTCACCCTTGCCAAAAGCTCAACAATGCAGCCTTTTCTC
The DNA here is from genome assembly GCF_040807025.1 of Struthio camelus. NCBI lineage: Eukaryota > Metazoa > Chordata > Aves > Struthioniformes > Struthionidae > Struthio > Struthio camelus. The sequence continues at coordinate 4,575,923 of NC_090953.1, forward strand.
AGATGATCTGCCAGATGTGCATGTTCCATCTAGTCTGCTGCTTAATGTTCTCCCCTCCTTCTGAATTTCTGGGTGTTTTAATACTTAGGATAAGTCCTCTTATAGGGGGGAAAAAATATCTAAACCTAAATATTTGTGCATTTGGTGGTAATACGGCCCAGATATTAATGTTCTCTACTCCCAAAGCCACAAAGGTTAAAGACATTACCGACCCTACATTTTTCCCCAAATCTTGACTATAATTCTTACTCCTCCTCTCCTTCCTTGCCTGTAATTCTTACTGTTGCCTACAGAAAAGTTACCAGAAATCTTGATCTTGAGTCATACCTTGCTATGAGGTTATTCATTCTTACTCATGTTACACCTGCACTACTGAAATTTCTATTTAAAATACTCCAAGAACTCGAGCTCTCTTAAGTGCTCAGGGTCTGGAATGATTTGGCCAGAATCAGCTCATTTTCCAGGAAATGGATGATATCATCCTATTATCTGTCAGCTGCACGGTACTGCCCATCGTCCCAAGCTTAACAACTCTTACTGATTTACTCTTTTGTCCACCCATTTGATTCCAACATTAGCAGACCCAAGAGGTTACAAAAGTTTGGATACACTTCTAACATTTTGAAGTACTTTGCTGAAGCCATCAAAAATTTCCCCTACAGATTCCCTTTCCTCACAGCAGAGGAAGGGTGAGCATTGCCCTCCCTGCAGCTCACTGCGGAACACAAGCCTTTTGCATATGCTTGATTGACTGGACAAACCTGTCCACATCAGAATTTCAATAAATTAGTTGCAACAAGAGCTTTGCCGCATAAACAGCTGCTAGTCGCAGCTCTGCTGAGCTTACTTTAGGCAAGGTTTGGGGAGAAAAGCAGTCGTTTCTTCTCCTCAAAACTATTTCAGTCAAACCAATACAAACAATCTCTCCCCCTACAAATCCTGCCTTGTCTGAATGCCTACATCACCACGACTGTGACCTTGCTGTAACAAGCACAGTTCAGTATTTCTACAGCAAAGAACTGGGAGATGCAGCGAACATCCTGTAACACACTTAAACACTTCTTACTGACTGTGCATTTTGCAAAACTCACTTTTCCATCCCACTCTGGCCTGAATAACAAGCAGTAAATTAAAGCTGTAGCCATTTTCCAGCATGTAAACTTCCTGCAGGCCTCATGCATCCAAGAAGTTTATGCCAACAGGAGTTTTGCAAAAACACAACTGTCTTCTGAATATCCAGTCATGAGAAAAGCAAGGACATCAAAACAAACCAGGGACAGAGCAGGGAATGGGTTTCTAACTTATCTCACAGGTTTATATTTTATCATCAAGAGAAAGGAAACGTAGATAAATCTCCTTCCACGTAGCAGATTAAGGACCATTAACATGCATTGTTTTAGGCTTTCCTTACCTAGCAATAGCAGCAGCATCTATATTCTTGCAAATATCCCAAAACAGAGGGAGCAGCGGGGAAATCTTCCAAATCTTTTCTTACACACACGCTCGTGAGTGTGTCCGTGTACGCCTGCCCTTTGATTGTGGCGAAAAGCATGACACGCTCAGACAGTGGAACAGATCCTGAACTCTGGTTTTAGTAGCATCAGGGATTAAATTAAAATAAAGCATAACTTCAGAGGGATGAGAAAAGTGGAAGTGTTACTAGGCGACCAAAGTGGGTCAGTAGGGCTGCTGAATCTAAACCCGGTTCAGCCTGAAACCACTGACACTTTCCACAGAGAGGCTACACAGAACAGGAGAAAAGTCTCGGGAAAGCCTTTGGGGAAGGCTTGAGATGGGATAATTCATTCAGAAACATATGCTCCAAGCACACAGTGATCAAGCGTACAGAGTTACATCAGTCACTAATACAGCCTCTGACAGCTAACCGCACGGATTAGAAACATCTCAAGCACACAGTTACATATGGCAATGTGATTACCAGGGTGTTTCTTTAAACGTCCTGTTTAAGATTACTGCACAACAACAATCAACAAATAGCAGACGAGCACCATATTTCACACCACACCTCAAGCTCACGTTAGGACGATTTATCCAGCAGCTGTTTTAAAGAGAGCTCGTTTAAATATTTATTTACGGGTGTACTGCATCCTTCAGCTTCTTATTTCACTCTTTTGGAACAAATTCCTTATTTATGCTCCTACTGTCCACAGCTTATCTGGAAGCCTCCCCTGCCACTTGAAGCCAGCTGGTGTGACTGAGAGCACAACATAATGACTCCTCTTCTGGATCAACTTTTAGTCCCACCCTGGAGGTCTCTCCTCTTTATCTCCAGCTCTCTTCCTTACCTCTTTTCAACATCTGGGTAGCTCTCCTGAGGCTCCAGCAATAAGCACATACTATACATCCTGTTTCCCCACCCCCCATGACATATTGTAGTGAATACAAAAAACACATGCTTGGGTATAATTTGTTATCTCATGCAGAGCCATTAGCATCAGCTTCCTTCCCTAGATGGAGTCAAGTAAAGCTCATAGACAAGCTTTCCAGGTTGCACATGCTACATGTCTTCCCGCTCCTCTCCTCCCATTAGGGACTATCCTTCCTGCTTATCTAGCTCAAGGAAAAAAAGCCAAGGTTAGGCGATCCCTTGAGATCCTGATCTGCCTATCCTACAATGCAGAGCGGCACTGAGTCGTTTTAACAACTCAAAAACCAAATAAAACCAACACAATTTTCATTCATTCCCCCCAACACCATAGCACCTTGCAATTCCTCGTAATAAAAAGGTAACAGCACTGATGGGACATTCCTTGGAAGCTCTCCAGCCTGTCTCTGCTGAAGAACGGGAGGGATTACCCAGGGCTCTCATAGCTTACACCAGACACTGCAGGCGTGAGGGAAGGGGAAGAGGGGATGGAAATCACCTAGTTTACGATCGCAAGGGATGACTTTACTGTGAGCCCAACAGATTCATATACTCTGCATGAGGAAATGGAGCTTCAACACGCTAGTCAACATGCTTCCTGTCCTCTTTTTTTTGCCAGAAGCCACAAACATTGTTAATCTCTTCCAGTTCCTGCTAGAGTGGCTGGCTCTTTCACATAAGCGGTACAGGCTCAACATTTTCAGCTACTGAGATCACTAAATCAAGACAGTGGCTGACAGAGACAACAATTCAATAGTTTCCAAAACTGGTCTGATCTTTGGCTCTTGCGACTTGGTTTTATTTGCAACAGAGAAAAGGCTTCCTAATACAGGTTTACAAAAATCTCAGATTTTGTAAACCTCAGCTGGGAGCATCTCAGATCTCTCCTGTCTCAGACTTGAGAGCATGCAGGGTCCCATCCAAAGCTACCAGCGCCAAGGGAGGACCCACTGACTTACCAGACTTTGGCATAAAGCCCCAGCACAGGAGTAGCAATGGGGCTGAAGTTTTGAAAGCATGAAGATAGGTGACAGAACACAGCAAATCTCGTCCAGCGTTTTTCTGCTTGCATGCAAATACAATTTGTTTGCTCATTGCTTCATTTGCTGCTTATTAGTCTTTTTAACACATCCTTTAATTCTGCTATTACAGAAAGAACAGGCACAAATAACTGCCTAAAGTAAACCTAGGCAGGGAACAATCTACTACGCGGTATGCCTCTATTCAAAAACTGCTAGAAATCTTCAATAAAAAATGGTCGTTTGAGGAAAAAACCCTGGGAATTCAAGCAACTGCTGTGAAAACATGGCCCTAAGTTACAGGAGCTGGAAGGCAGAACTGAGCTTGCAAGTGATCACATTAAAGCAAGCTGCTAACTAAGAGCCTGCCTTATCATAGGGATTATACGTATTTAAATACTCCTACCAGGCATGTACATTTTTATTCTCCTTGCATGCTAACTAGCAAGCTACACGCAGAATGCATGCAGCCTGAACCCATTCATTTCTTGTCCTTCCTGACCCTATCAGCCATTACACATCCTTTCTGTTTAGTCTACAAAACTCAGGGGGAGCCATGAGAAAGGAACAACTGTGGCAGGGCCAAGTGACACTTTGCCCCTGTCCTCTACACTAGTGAAAACCGTGCGAGCTGCTGCCAACAGCAGCCTAGCACCAATTCCCAGCCTCCGATAGGGCTTCTCCTTTTACTTGCCGGTATGAAAGCTGCAAAAGCAACGTGCTCCAAAAACACCAAAAATGACCTTGCCTAAAGGTTAATCATCTGCAAAATCTCCCCCATCCTCTGTATTTTTAATGAAACCGAGTATTTTCAAGCGTAGACATGTCAGGCTTTTTGGCCAGATAAGCAAGCTACAGAGAATGGAGAACTCAAGTGTTGAGATTTGTGAATTCAGACTAGTATAAAAATTAGGAGCAAGTATAGAAGTTCCTTGCCAGTTCTTAAGCTCTTGAGAAAAACTTCAAGTGCTGATGTAAAGAAAAAGTATTTATGAAGTTGTTTCCTCATTTTACTCCACTAACTGCCTTCCTATCTCCACCTATTATTCTGAGAACCTTTAAAATACAAGAAACACAAAACCACGTATTATACAATAGAAAGAAGGCCTTTCATTCATAAGTCTATTTCTTGATTATTAAAAAAATATTTTTAAAAATGTATAGTTCAGGAGATTCACAGCTACCATGAAAACTCGATTTAGTAAAATGACTTAGTAGCCTGACCTCTGAGGGACTTTCGGGACTTCAGAGAATTAACTTGCTGTTGAAAATTGGGATTCAGGCCCCTATAACTCATGTCCAAAATAAAGTAGACCTCTTTTATGGCCACATTAGGTTGTTCTTTAAAACTTCTCTTTCAAGACAACAAAGCAATCAATCAAAAAAGACAAAATAAAGACCTGCCACATCTGTCATGAGTTCTATTACCTGAACAAAACACATTGGTATCAGCTATAGTTCAGCAGAACGACTTACGAAGCACAAAGTTTGAGTAACTTGTGCAGTACATAAAACATACGCCTGGCAACAAAGACTACACAGTCAGGCAGCTTGTCCTGTGTGACAGCAGCACTCAAACACCGGGACTGAAAAAGCAGCTCAGTATTACAGCTAACCAGGGGAAGGTTATTTATCTATCTTGCCCAACTCAAACCACAATACGCCAATTGTTTTCTTCTGAACTGAATCACTCCCTTGAAAGTAAGCAGGGCCCAAGCCTACTCCTAATCTCATCTCTGTCTTTATTATTGCTCAACAACTAGGACTTGCTCTGATACACTGGTATTTTTAACCATCTAGAGGCCTCTGATTACCTTACAGAAGATGAAAAATGCAGAAACAGCTTTTCATCTCCAGGCCTTCAGAGGAAGGGCTTGTTTTCAGATGGGAAGGGTAAATAAATCAGGGCTCAGCTGCTGATGAGTCTGTCCACGTGCAAAGTCTGCGATGTGAAGAGGCTTTGCTCTACACAATGGCATGCAAACAGTGAGCGGTGCTTTTCATGAACCTGAGAAGCTTAGAAAGAAAATTCAATTGGTTTTAAAGCCTTACATCAAGGAAAATAGAGATTGTTCAGCCCAAGGAACCAAAGTATTTCCTCTACATCCTTTCTTCCCTTACATAATAAGAAAAAAAGTTTTGCCTGATAACCGAGTGTAGCACCATGTAGCCTCTTTGGAGCAAACACACATATTTGAGATTTATACTGTACTCAGAACAATCGTTCCAAATCTGATGGTAGCTTAGATGTTCATTTTTGACAAGGGCAAGCACAGTATCTTTTGGAATAAAAAGCCCAATGATGCAATGACAGCTTTATTTGGTCAGATGCACCTAGTCTGTATTCCTAACATAGCTATAAAACTGCTGCCTTGTGTTCAGCCCCATGCATCTTTTCCACATCACGCTGATCCTGCAACACATGCAGCACAGGACTGAGAACAGCCATACACACTTTCACTTTTGTATCTGCTGGAAGCTTTCTTTTGTTCTTCTAAGTTATGCTGTCTCAAAGAAAGTAGTATTTCTGAAAATATACTATTACTATTCCACATGCTATCAAAAATTAAGGCTGAGTAGATAGACAGATTTTTACTTAGAACATCAGGAATTCTGTAAAGAGACAGGGAAATAAGTGATCCCATTCAGCCTCTTCCTTCCTCTCCTACCTCCAGAGAGAGTAAAACAGATTTTTGCTGACTTTTTTTTTTTTAATTAGCTAACAGTAATTTTTCCTTGTGTGGTACAGATTCTCAGCATTAAGATTATCAAGGAATCGGATCACACAGCACATCCCCAAGACTGAGTAACGGTCTCATTTTTCATCTGTGATATGGTGTAAGAGCCAAGGGCAAGGCACTGACACTCACAAATATGTTTACTAGGAGGTTATTTTAACTCAAGGTTCAATAGAAATTCAAATGAACTTAATTCCTTCGTGATGGTTTTCTGAGTCAAATTTTCCAAAGGATGGGAGGGGAGATAGAGTCAGAAAAGAGAGTTATTCCTTCCAAAAGAGGAAGCAGATTCACACTAGTCATCCTTTATCTTGTCGTCTTTGCGGCCTCAATACTGTAAAAAGTTCACAAGCAGAAACAGCAACAAACACCACTGAAGTAATGTGCTCTTCATATCGCTAAAAACAGCAAGAAGAAGGAAGGAAACACTGCAGCATCTTTCAACCCTGCCTTTGTTAGTCACACCACACCTTTTGAAAGAGACAGTACACAAAACTTATGCAAAAACAAGTAATTCCTGGTAGCTTAGGCAGAAGTATTTATACTAAGGCAGAAAACTTTCTTGGTGTCTCCTTGTTGACTGACCTGACAAAAACTGAATGTGTCACAAGACCCCGGCTATCCTATAACGGGAGAAACATTACAAAGGGCACGGTGAAGTCCTGTTCCCCTCTCCCTTAAACATCTTCACTGGGGTACAGCGTAGCTCCCAAGACCAAAAAGTTGGATGCACAGGAAGTCCTGGGTCCTATCAACTTGTCATTGGCATGCAGCTTAGATGAAGTCACGATGCATGTGGGTGATATATCAAAGAGGGCGTTTGCTCTACAGTATGGGATTAGCAGGAGTAAGTGGGCTAGGGTTTCAGAAAAGGGTGGTGGGAAGAGCTTTTTTGGGGGGTGAAGTTATAAACACCGGAAGTTATCAACAGCATGTATTTCGAGTCTGATGATAAAAAAACAAAGACAACAGACACCCTAGGGACTTCCTAAAATATAAATGGCTAATAGTTCAAACAAAGAGAAAAAGCTAGTTATTGCATGAAAACTTTGATGCATACAAAAACCTCCCAGAAGTAAACAGCCATTTAAATACATCTGCTTACTCCAGTTCTTCTTTGTACAGAGAAGACAAAACACCCCGTCCAATTCTTTTCCAGAGCTCCAAAACTCTTTGGTGCCACTCTATAGCAGGTAATGATGCTGTTCTGCATTGAAACCTTACAGATAGGTGTTGCCCTGGAGGCTTTTGAATTCTTCCCTTTAAGAAACATTTGCTGGAAATCTACTAGGATCTGGCTATCACGGCACTAAATACTAGAAAAATAGTGCTAACGAAAGTTCTAAAAAAAAAAAAAAAAAAAAAAAAAAAAAAAAAAGCAGTCTCTCAGTTAACTCCTGAAAGAAAGGCTAATTTGAATTTCTAGTCTAGACTTTTCTTTCAGCCACAAAGCAAATGAAATAGTATTTAGATGCAAGGGTGTCAAGCAATATGAATCATCTTTAAAGCATTCAGTTTAATTAGGCCAGGATAAAGAGGTTTAAACAATGTCACTGAAATCTAATTCTCTGTATTAACCTCTGTCACAAAGCAGAAGAGTGAAATCAATAAAAGTGAAAAAGTGATGGTTTAGCTAAGCTTATTTGTTACAGTCACTGCTCTTGAACAAAGTGATTTTTATGACCGTGAACCTTCACAAGAGCAGAAGTCAAGGTTGTGATAGCAATACATCATTCTGGGGGAAGAACTGTACTGTAACCTCACATCTGTGCACTACAGGAATAAAAGGCAGCTGCAACTAGCTACTTTGAGAATAAACGCCACATAAAAATAATAAGTATCTATGCTGCATTATGTTCCGGTAAGACAGATGAGTCAACAAGAGACCACACTAAAGGGTGACCCATAGCAGGCTGTGGAACCATATCTGGACTTCATTTACACTCTGTATTAAAAATCTAAGTTTCTTAAGAGTATACAAAACAAATATACATAAGATCTCAATTCAAAGTAGCTTTTTTGTTGCAGAATAGTTGACTTTGTAACTAAAAAAATTCAAGCCAAATTAAAAATGAAAACAATTTGCGTGCCCCTCTCGGTCCTCAAGTACTACACAGCAAGGAGCGAATAGAATTGTTTGCTACCACATATTTTGGAAAGAGAGGTGGGAGATGAAATGGATGAGGACAGGAAACAAGATTAGGGGTCAGAAGTGAGCTGTACCTTTTCCTCTGCGTGGGCAAAAATACTACTTTATTGTAATTCAAATTTGAGATTGGTACACCTGTGCTTCAGTGACATTGTTTCTTCCAACAACCAGCTCTAAGTGCAGCTCTTACGCAAGAAAAAACAATTTTTGGAATGTGTAATTAGGGCAACTTCCAAGGCTTCAGCCCACAGGCGCACTCTGCTACGTTAAGAGAACCTCAAGGGCTCCAAGCAAGATGAGCTGGAGAAAACAAACAAACCCCAAACCCCACAAAACTGTAAATTTATTCTCTGGGCAGCTAAATGATAATTGATTCTCCATTACTTCACAAGCAAGAGAACCCTTCAAGGAAGGCTCGCTTTTATCAAAGCCTTGTCAGAATCAAACAGCTTCAATAAAGAATTGGTAAGTCTATACAACGCAAGTGTTGGGTGAAGAACATGGCGGGGAAAACTGGACAGCAACAAAAACAATGCCGGGAGCGGAAGAGAATCTCTTTAAGCCTCATTCTACTTATAAAGAGGAAGTCTGAATAGCAATTGTTTACTACCCCTATGAGTATACGTGGAAATGATATAATCAGCAAGACGAAAGACTTTACAGAGACACAGCAACATTCATTACTTCCCAGCTGAAATTAAAAGATTCAACCTGGAAACAAAGACTTCAACGTCCCAGCAGTATGGCAATTAAACAGAAGTGGCTGAACAGTAAAAGGTTTTGATTTGCCATCATATGGACTTTAAGGTGCATTCAAACTTCTTCCTGAAGATAGGAATTCACCTAGTAGTTGGGATAAATTATTTGCCTCAGGTAGATGGGAGCTGAAGTTGGAATTTACCTTCTGATCTCCCATGACCCGCTGAAATAAACAAAGATCTGTCCACACTGAGCTCAACACTCTCATAATACTTTTGGCTGTTAAGAATCAAGACCATATTAACTTCTAAAAACGCTATTACGAAGACTACCCTTCCCTATTCAAGCTGCTAGGGATTGTGGAAATGCTTTGCCCCTCCCTGCAGCCTGTCTTACCTGCCATGATCATCATCTCTGCGATTCTCACGTAAGAGGCCAGCCTGCTGCTGTGCCAACAGAGCAAGGAATAGCAGAATGCAGAATGAAGAGCCGAAATCCTAAGCCAGGCAGTCCTGCAGCAGGACCCACTGCAAAACGAATAGAAAAAATAAAAAAAAGACTGTCCACATAGGTAACAGCCACTAATGCTGTTAAGATACAAATTCCAAGGCAAGTACCTCTTAAGATAGGTGCCTGAGGCACAGGCTAGAGGGTTACTTGTAGAAATCTTTAAGGTAGCCTGTTCCTCAGCCAGACAGTTTAGCCCTATCTTTGGAGCTTTAGAATAGGGCTCTTGTCCATATAACAGTTCTGCCCAAAGTAGAAAGGCCTGAGAAGGTTAAACATGGCCTTCTTGCTAGAGGAGGTGGTTACTTTGACTTGCAAGTGAGGTACGGTTTTTAACTCCAAGCCACAGGCAGGCAAAGAGTGTTTGTAATGCGGAGTACAAAGGATTATACAGTCCACACATGGCTCCTAACAGCGATAACCAATTCAGTGACAATTCTCACTGAGGAATACAGTTTTGCAGAGCATAATTCACTACAAGTGAAAACTATGCAAGCCAACAGAAAAAAATGCATATAATTAATTATTTATGGCTTCTCAGGAGTGAGGAAGAGAGGGAAATTAAGAGCGAACAATGCTGTGTTGCTCAGTAAGGAATGCTACAATATAAAGAACTGCAAATTACAGCACTGCAAAAAACAAATGGCAATTTTCAATAGATACAGCATTAATATATATTAGTATTTCTGACAAGCCAAGAATGTCAATTTCTAAATACAATATGAATCACATTAGAATTAAGAACAGCTGAGCCTGCATAACAGATTATATAAGCATTTATAAAGCACAGGAAATACTCAAAGCCAGCTAGTTCAGCTGCAGATAAGAATATAACTAATAACTGTTATATTGCATGCATCTGATTAAAAAATTCACTTTATTGACAAGAAAACTACAATTTAAATGAAGCACTAGAGATAAGACACTGAACAACTGGGCAAAGTGTAGTGGCTGTTAAAAATGCCCTTTAAAACAAGGGGTCTGCTCTCATTAAAAGTTTTCCTTCTACCAAGACGTAAGGAAGGCCAATGAGCTGTGAAAGCAATTCCAATTCAGCAAAATGTTCCTTTGCTCAAAGATGGTAGACTTCAGGAAATTCTGACAAAGTAGCTCGAGGGGAAGAAAAAACAAATCACAATGTTGTCCCCATGCTTGGGGGGAAAAAATAATAAAGAACCCCAAAGGCTTAATTAGCAGCAGGGGCTATCTGAAACCATTTATCAGATAAAATTGATAGTGCCCATATCTGGATCATCTTTCAAAGAAATCTTATTTGGGATTGTTCAATATAAAGCGTTTTCTAATATTACTTGATAAATATTGATGAGACTCTCAAAATAGTGAATTTCATTGCTGTGGATAAGAACAAATTACAAGCAGAGGATATAGTACTAATACTCAGATATGTCACTGCAAGATTTCGTTGTGCCTTTAGTCAGTCTGATCCATTAAAATAGTAACTGGCTGTGACGAGCAGCAAGCTGTTAAATGCGTTTAAGCCTTACAACAGCACAAGATAAATCAGTGATCTGGCATTCCACTGGGTTGGAACATTGGCACCAAACTCAACAAAAATGCAGAGTAAGGTATTTTGGTTTTATATATAAAAAAGTATGAGTTCTTTAGCCAAGCAATTAGATTAAAATAAAATAAAAATCAAAGCATGTAAAAGTCATCAGCAGTATCACGAAAACTAGAACCATGTAAGACTTTTCACTTACGCTAACAACAGATCGATAGCAAACCCTGTCACACCGGGGCACAGCTGTGACTTTTCCCACCAACCACCATTTAAGGCAAAAATTACATTTATCATTGCCACCTTAATTAGCATCCCCCGAGTCTTCTTTTCCTCACCACCTTCTCTTTTCAAGCTGCTCTCACTTCAGGTTGTGAGGAAATGGCTCGGAACAGGCAGACAGAGCAAGAAACCAACCTAGACAGGTGAAGGACAGCGGGGACAGCACTGACACATTGCATCTTGCAGTATCCCCGAGTTGTGGCATTGTCACATTCCGTTGATGGAGGAAAAGTGGGTGCAGTTGCCAGACAACATTTGCAAATGACACCAGTAAATGTATTTAAGACAATGCACTACTTCCCCTTCGCAGTCCTACTCTATAAACTACAAATAGCATTTGTTTTGTACCTGCTTTCACTGCATCCCGTTCTCCTAATCATGCATTCTTCACTCATGAACTTCACCCAGACTGCTCCCCTCTTTCAGCTGCCTGCGCAGACTACTCCCTCCAAAAAGGGAACTGATTGCAGCACCCCAAGGAACAGAGGGGATCATTCCCAGCAACTCCCCCAGAAGTGACGGCTGACAGAGCACCAGCACGTTCTTGGCAGATCTGAGTACTACTAAGCTCTCGACTTGGTGCCTCTGAATGCTGCTGTCACATGATCCCAGAAATTCAATCCACTTGCTAGGACGGTCTCCTTCTGACAGAGGGAGGCCTCGTTCCCTGTCCTCTTCAGTGAACTGGTGTAGAGGTGAGGTTGTGAAGAGGAAGAGAAGGTTGGCAGTGATATCAAGGACTACAGCTGGAGGCAGGTGGGAGCTCATGAACACAAACACCACCAGAGCTTGAGGTAAGGTGCTTAGGGCACCAGAAAAGATCTGAATAATCTTTTCTCCACGTAGAAGAGAGGTAAGTAGAGACAAAAACAGTCCTTTGTTCGCATAGGCAAAAGACATGAGGGTTAGCTCCACCCAGTTGGGTAGCCTCTGAAGTTGACTCTGAAAAGTCATTCAGAGTAGCTGTATACAAGTGAGTTTGTTCCCCCCCCCCCTTTCCTTCTCTCTCTCTCTCTCTCTCTCTCTCTCATACACACACACACACTTTTACAATCCTGAAATCACAGCACTGAAAGGTGGGAACATCAGTTCAAATCCTTGGCCTTAATTGCTTTGCCTGATTCAGAGTGGGAACCTGAACTAAAGCCTCTCACTCATCAGGAGGGTGCTTGAACCAGCAGAAAATAGAATGATTTTTTTCTGGCTCAGTGACCATTAAATAGCTCACACAAAAGTAGCAAAGGATCAGACTCAAACACCCACACAGATTATTTTACATTAAGGACGTTCAGACTTCTGAGCCCAACAAACCACATACAAATATTTCTCTAAAATCAACATTTTCTGCTCTTTCACACACAACCCCCTCAACCATGACCACATCGTAACTTCTTTCTCCTACCAAACATCCTTGTCATTTTATTTTCATACCGACTGCTATCTGAAAACTCTTTTTTTTTACTTCCTGACAGCAGTGTTAAAATCTATTACAAGATGAGGAATATCCAGATAGCTAGGGGATGGATCTGCAGTTGAAATGCTTAAGACAGGTATGGTCTGCCAGTCACATTTCAGCACCCCTTGCAAAGCAGCTGGGCACCCTCCAAGGTTTAAGTCGAGCACAGGAGGAAACTGAATCTAAATTTTCCATATCCCATGCAAACACTATTGTCAGTTAATAATAGATGAGGGAACCTAAAAACACACAAAGTTGGCTTGCAGCTGAACAGGACAGAGACATCTACCTTTCTGCAGCCTCACTTAACGCTTAGCCTTAGACATATTAGAGATAAGGCAGGTCTAACTGCTTCAATCAATAAGATGCTACTTAGACCCCTAACCTAACTTTTGTAATATGTTGTGAACTGACTGCACAACTGACTGCAGTCAACCGGTCCACAAGCTAAGCGCGCATTCAGCAAGAGGCGGAAGATCCTGATGTAACACTGAAGAACATAGCAGTTGACTGGACCAAAAAAAAAAACCCCCACACTATAATCTGTAACAGTTTAAAATTAATGAGGTCTTTAAAATAAAATTAGTTTACATTTTGCTTCAGACTTACTTTAACTAATCTGCTGTATTGGAGAATAAGCAAAATATATTAAGTTTATCAAAATACAAAATGGACAAACTGAAAAGTTTGTCACTAACTCAAAGGATTTAAGCAGCAACTCTATCACGTTACAAAAACAGGCCGTGGTTTTAGAAAAAAATTTGCCTATTTCTAGCTTATAAACATGACCCTAACTACAGAATTTCTCTTAGCGCTCCTTCACAGTGTTTCGTAAATACTTTAAAAAAAATACTCTCCCTATTAGGCCATAAAGCAAGAAGCACGACTGAAAGCTCCTTATATAAATGATCTGCTCTTTCACACTAGATTAAATGGCAAATAACAACCAGCTCCAATGGAGTTACAACAGTATACGTCAAGAATGAGGACATAATATAGTAAAATATAAGTAAAGATGATCTTTTGATATACTTGGTGAGTACTAAGACTGCAAATGAATTCTGTTTTTTCAAGTCAGAACAGAGGAGTTACGGTCATTTCATGGCCTGTAAATAAAGAACAAAACTGCTTAAAAAAATGACAAAGAATAGATGGTCTTTGCTGTATGTCAGTCATTTTCAGACTTTAGTTTTCTCTTAAAAGCATATGCTCTTGTATAACCTACTGAATATAAACTTGCTTTTCATTTACCTTTCCCAGACCTTCTAGAAATATTTCATGGACCCAGAGGGGTCTCCAGAACACTGCAACAGATCAAATCAGAATTTGGGAAATACTTACTCTCTGTAGCATTTGTAGCTCTCAAGCACATTTGTTGTAAGTCTACACAAATTTCATTACATGGAAAAAATGGGCAAGTTTAGAGAAGGCACAGCAATACTTCCTGTACACTTGTAAAAATACCTACAGAAGTAGATGTTTCACATATACCTCTTGCAAACATGAGGACAGACCTTTAATAGAACAGTGTTCAAAACTTACCTGAGACCTCACAAACAGCAGCCAGCAACACTGGGGATCCCAGATGCGTAGGAAGCAGCTGGAGTTCAGACTTCTTCACTAGACAGCTGGAGATTTCCCAATAAAAGTCAATGCAGCTTTCGATCCCAACTTTTTTGCTGCTCCAGCTGCACGTTGTGGATCCCTGGGGAATGCACTCGCTGAGGAACTCTTGGTAGCAAGGTTTCATACAGCAGTGTATATAGTTGGTTTGTTTCTTATTTTCATGACATTAAATTGCATATTGAGCTTTACTTTGGTTAACATCATAGGACAAGAAGTAGAATTATGAAGAAAAGATTCAAATATGCCCGTGATATGGGAAAAGAATAAACTTCAGCGTTTCAATACTCTTTTAGTTTCAAACAGTACAAAGCCTTTGAGGTTGTGGCAGTCCCAATCAAAACAAGGTGAGAGAGAGAGAGAAAGAGAGACAGACAGACAGATACTAGAGCAAAAAAGTTGCTTCTGTCCAGGCTGTTTGGGGAAACATATGGCAGAGGCAGAGCAGAATTCAGGTCCATGATCCTAATTAGCTCATTCTCATTGGCTCCATCACTTTTGCTTTCAAATAAGTTTTTTTTTTGTTTTAAATGCTTAAAAATAAGTAATGTCATACAGAATAAGTACACTTTCTTATTGCACACTTATACCAACATATGGAAAGACCATATATTCTATATATAATCTCATTTGACAACAGCTTGTAAATCAAGTAATAACATTAACCATTAATTGTTTTAAACTTAACAAGTGAACATTCAAACAAGAAGTATGATACATAAACAGGAACCAAGTCTTAACATAACATTTAGTAAATACTGACAGACTGACCAGGCTTTGACTAGTGTAACTATCATCAACAGTTCTAAACACAACTGTTGTCTTGTACAACTTATGTACACCCAATGATGTTTAATGCTTTGTCACCGGGCAATGGAAAACATCTCTTCCACTACCTTTCAGCAGCAATAGTTAAGTCTTTATTCCAGTTTCCTTCCTCTCAGACTTTTTGGGGTGCAAAAACTTATTGCAATTTTTGCTTGTACATCACTCTCAGGACTGAGAACCCTTGCTCCCAGTCCCCATTTGTGTGCCAGGAATATTCAGATATCTTCCTTATTCCACTTTTAGTATTAGTAAATGGATATGAAACAGACTTATCTACACAATATGACCTATATTTGGTCCATTTTTGAATTTCAGTTGGCGTAGGAACTTGAGAATGGAAAGGTATACCTATACCTTTTAGGCCTTAAAGTGGCTCCATTGGAACCTGAGCAGGAAAGAATGAACTACTCACAGCTAAAGACTAGCTTGTTCCCTCCCTTCTGCAGTCCAGCTCTAAGACCGAGTTTTATTCCCTGATTTACTGGTACAAATCCCAATACAATCCATGAGGCATGTGAACTCCTACGTGGGGTGGCAAATTTGAGTACCGACTGCGTTACCAGAATCATGAGCACTAGAGAAGGGAAAAGGAGCAGAAGAGACAGACAAACATTGAGAAAAAGTGTCTAAAGTGATATTATGTTATTAAAACATCACATCAGAAATAAACAGAACATAAACCAAAAGGAAGGTTTTAACCAGATTTAACTTTTTTTTTTTTTTTTTAAAGTTTCAAATTGACCCAAAGCAAAACTTACATTACAAAGGAAGAACAAAATACATTATGATATTGATAACAGAGTTGCATGGAAGCTAGATTTGTGGGCAGGTTGTAAATTGCTCTTGTCACAATGACATTGTGGGCTCTGGACAGATTTAACTGAGAGAGTTAGGATCCAAAATTTTTCATCTAGTCCAGGTCCACCCTGGTAAACATGCTACATATTCTCTTTGCTTCAGGGTATGTGTCTGACAAGTCTGTCCAGATGTGTTCTCCTACTATTGCCAACTACAGCCAGAAAACTAGATTTTTCACATGATCCCAAGGAAGCCAGAGTTATTCCAAGCATCAGCGATAATGAATTTAAAAAAATCCCAAAAAACAAAAAACACTCAAGAGCTTTTCAAACTAACAAGTATTGTCTATAATGTAAATAGTTTAGAAATATGGTAATTAAATAATCTAAAAAACACTCTTACTCTGCTGTACATTTATAAACATAAATATTTACAAAAACTTTCTGCTTTGTTTTAAAGGATGAGGTTTGCAGTTTGTTAGTGATCAGAGTCTTTTACTCATATTGTTTCTTTGGTGTATTTGCCAATTTTTAAGGTTTATTACAAGTGTTCAACTGTGAATTTTAAGGTAAGGGAACTAGGCTACATAACAACTTTATATTATGCACTTATCATTCCACGTTCTAGTCCAAACAAAAAAAAGTTCAGTTTGTTTTTCAAAATATTTGTGCACAATGTTTAAAATAATGAAAATAACCAAATTCCCCATTACTGAAGTTTGGGTAGGATTCGTGACGAATAAACTCTCGTACTTCACTCACTCGAGCACATGGGTAACTCAGAACAGCCAACAGGACTGTCCGCGTGTTCAGAGCTACACACGTGCTGCAGTGCTTTGCTGAATCAAGGTCGGAGAAACCATCTACAAGAGATGGTTTAAGCTTTGTAAGAAAGGATGAGGGCTTCCCTCTGCCTTAGGGAGTGGGGAGAGAGGATGGGATGAAAATGAATTTAAAAAGAACAGCTTTTTTACTGGCCTGAAATGTGTGTGCTCCTTTCAGATGTCAGTTACTCAAAAGAAATATCCAAAAAACAAACCTCAAACAATAAATAATGGAATTACATTTTTCTTCATTAAATAGCATTTCTGTTACCAACAAAGTCTTCCATAATTTTCCTCAGTCACAGCAACAGACAGAACAAATAATCTGCGTTAATATAGGTTGCAACTAAAATATACTCTAGATTACCTTAGAAAATATTACTGTAAAAAATCAGTGGGGAAGGACATTGGTTTAGACCAACTTACAGATGTTTTGAACAATATTAAGGATTAAAAAGAAAAAACAACAAAAAAAACCCCCACAATGTTAATGTTCTGATTTCATTTCACAAAGCTGAAGTCTCAAGCTTAAAACCTGCCAGTCAATTCTTAACTTCTGTCATCATGTCTCAGTACTGTCAAGGTTTAAAGATCTTAATGGCTGATCCTTCCAGCTTCGATAAAAGCTGACAGATACCATCATGCACGCACGCTCTCACGCACCTTACCCACGCTCTCAGTTTGCTGCCTCTTTAGTGCCACCACCATTACGTATAATCTGGAGGAAGCGCTGTAAAGACGGGAGCTCTGCCACCCAGAGGTGACCAATGCACTGGCTGTACAGTGTTAGGAGTGGACGTACTGGCTTCCTGTGCGCTGCCGTGAACATTAACTTCTGATCACTGCTGAAGCAGGCTGGACTTGAACCGATACGAGTTGGAGATAAAAAGGTTCAACATCCCATTACCAATCCTCTCAGCCATCAATCTCCAAAATCACTACTGTTTGGAAATCTGATGCAATGTTAGGCACAATAGGAAGAGGGAATCCTCCTTGCTTGCACAGCTCCAGTGCATCTGTTACTAGTGATAAGATTTGTGCTTGAGGAACTGCAATCCAGGGTTATAAAAAATTAAAAGGAACTAGTATAGTTAAATAATATGAGTATACTTGCTTCCCTTTTTCATACTTTTAACATTAAACATTTTGAAAGTGACAGCGTTAAAATGAAAAGCCACCACCGTTCTTTTCATCTCCCCTCTGCCATGGATGCAACTGGTGCAAAAGCACTCCTGATATTAGAGAGGCTCTTTAGGAGCCAGCAGGATGCCAAAACAAACGTAGAAGTCACTGGCAAGGACCTTATGATGATTCCACAATCCCTTGAAAATAAGGAGAAGGAAAGATGTGGAGATTTTGGCCCACTTTTTTTTGATGGTAAGAACAGAGTTTTCTATCATTGGAAACAAAATTCTTTAATGGATCTTTTTAATATCTATTATGAAAAACCACATTCAGTAGCCAAATTTCAGTACTGCTTGCAGTTGCTGCTTTCAGATTAATAGGAAACCACCTAATGTTTGCACAATTTAAAATTTTAATATGAAGGGGACTTTTCTTGTTAGTGCACGTAAAAGATGCAAATCAACAGATTACATGCACTTCCTACTCTAACCTGAAGCAAACTGAATTTCTGAGGGGGAAAAAAAATCGTTGCCTTTAAAGTAAAAGGGTTTAGGCCAATTTCTTTTTTTCTTTTTAGATGGACAAAATTTGTCTGAGAACCCGTAGATAAAATTTCAACCGAAAGTGAAATAAAGCAGGTTATACATTCATGAAATTCAGGGATTAATAATGAACAGCAACTGCCACATCATTAGAGTAATATCGTATCAACACTACAGTGAGGCAGCAGTTCCTATTCTTACAAATAATGTACTGAGACTAAATGAGGAATAGTGTGTGGGGAGAAATCACACATAAAGGGGAAATACATCAGAAAGATTATTGCACAGGAGGCACTGTATGAGAAACTGAATGCATTGGCTTCAAAAATCTAAATTTGTGTACTCTTAAGTTAATGTAAAAAATACAGAGGCTATGCCTCTCTGTAGTGTACTGTCACTGTTAAAAATAGACTTACAAACAGCCACCCATTTTACAGGGAATGTCAGGAAAGCAGAGGGCCCGAATTTTATCAGCATCCAAACTACAGTAATTAGGAAGAGAATAATACAAAAGAGCCAATGCTTACACCTATGAATTGAATAGGGTAACTGCTTTTTTTTTTTTTTTTTTAATTCCCAAATGATATCTGAATAGTACTCCAGGACATGTTGATTACCAACTCTACCTTCTGTCCTGCAAAAACACACAGCCAGGTAGAGACTTACAGCTTTGTAGCTCTTTGTGGACTCTTGTGAGTCACAACACACAACACGGCCCTGAAGATCTTCCTATAGGTACCCTTTTGCAGGACTGGTGCCTCGGTTTCCAAACTTTGTTTCATTTAATAATTGCTCAGCATGCCAATTCGAACCAATCACTTCCCTTGAAAGGCTATTTTCCATCTCCACTGCAAGTCTGCACGCTTAATTTGAAAACAAACAAACAAAAAACCAACAGCAATTTTTAAAATGTAATATTGTATAGAAAGCTTGGACCTTGTAAACTTGGACCAAGAAACCAAAAATTAAGACCTTCTAGCATGTGGTATAAAAAACCCAAGGAAGTGTATACCTGCCTTCTGACTTCACAGAAAAATCAGAATTTGCATAGGATATACTTTGTGCAAGGCAACAAGCCTCTTAAGTATCTGGAATATAACTAATCTTGTTCAGAGTTCTTCTCTTCATGGATATCAGATATCATCAAATTTGTGTTTTAAGTAGTCTTTCATGACCTTGGCAATGGGTAGTTCATCAAGTAGTTTTAGGTTTTGAAGGCCTATACACTGGCGAATTTTAATTCGGCATAGATCTTGCAAGTTTCTGGGCTGTCCTGAAAAGACAAAAGGAACACATAAAAGTAAAACGATCACATTTTAAACATAATTCAAGAGAACATTTACTTATTCAAATCACAGATGTGCTGCTTTCTTGAAGGAAGAGGGCAAGGGCACAGGCAGAAGAAAGGAAAAAATTAAAAAAAGGAGTGTAAGTTAGTAACTCTGTAATGAACAATAATTCAACAAGATCAAGGGATGATTCCTAAAAACGTTGACAGTTACATGCAAAGAATTTTACTTACATCAGTGTAAAGTGACATCACACACGTAAGGGGTTATGTTCGTTACATTCACGCAAGGAAGTAACGTGTGCTTAAGTGCTTGTAAAACAAAGGCCTAGAATAGAGCAACTACTTTACATAAAGGGAAAGGAAAAAATGCCCCCAAAGTTATCATCTGCGAAAAAACAAACTCAGCCTCGCCTCCTTTATAAGGTTAAGGCAAACATTTCTACGCTCAACTGTAACAGGAATAGGTAGTCTCCTTCGAGAGCAAGGCTTACAAAAGTCATTCAAGGATCACGCGGCTGAGTTAAAGATTAATTTCCCCCCCTCCCCCCGTCCCCTCTTTCTAATGAAGAGGCAAGGACTTTGGATGTAGCCACAACCTTGTCAAACAGAAAGAGATGAAAACATGAGTTAACCACCGCTCACCGAGGGAACGCTTTTCTGATATCACATGAACTTAAGAAATTCTGGCAAGCATTTTTCAAAACAATCACGCCCCTTTCAAACTCCTTAAGAGAAAACCAAACACTTTCAAAAACGGTCCTCCCATGCAACACAGCATAATAAAGACTAATGTAGTCTTGTCTCAGAAAACAGCCAGTAATGGATCCCAAGGAAGGAGATGGGGGAAAGCGCAGAAAAAAAAGGACAGAAAGACGACAACAACAGACATTGAGAAATCCTGTCCCGACGCACCCTTGTAGCTTTCAGCACCAGTAGCTTTGGGCCTTCCTAAACCAGCGATTGCATACAGATCAATGTCTTTAATAGCCACGAATGACATGCCCTCTGTAAATCTGTCTAATGTTTTTTGCATCCATTCATAGTTTCAGTATCCAAAACATCCTGTGGCAACAAATTTCACAATATAACGAGGCGTTGGCTGGAAAATGACAAAGAGTTTGCATGTATTTTAGATCTCCTTCCAGATCGCTTCATCAAGCGCCTAACGTTCTTGGAGTTACGAGAACTAATGAATAAACGTTCTCATGCCAGTCATGACTTTACATACCTCGACATTATTCTCCTTCTGCCACTCATGCTTGGAACCTCTTTTCAAGGTGAAAGACTTCAGTCTATTTAATCTCACCTTATGGAAGCCTCTCCAAAACTCAGACCAAGCTAGCTGCCTGCCCTAGTACCCTTCCTCATCCTACAGCATCTTTACGGAGGTGATACCAGTAACACTCGGAGCGTCTGCTCATCAGTATTTTGATCATTGACTTATGTGCGTCATGGTCTAAACCTGAAAAATGGGCCTAAACAGTTATGTCACCAGATGACTGTGCGAATAGAAATGACACGATGAACGATGTAGGTGCTTTTGCCAATGTATATACAATCTCTCGCCGACAGAGTGAGTTGCTGCAGTCTTTTATTATCTATGTAATTGTTCATGGCAAAAGATAGCACTTGCTTTCGCAAAGGAAGGCATAGGGGTTTTACCGCGCCGATCGTTTGAATCCATCATTTTCTTTAAAAGGATGAAATAACAAAAGTGAATTTAAGCAACTCAGATGGCCGTTTGCAACCTGATTTCCTGAGCCACCTCCAATTAAACACGATGTTTTCAAAACGGGAAATGTCTTCACCACCACACACGTGGGTTTTATGGTGAAGAGCCCGATGCCTCAGCTCACCGGGCAGCAAAGCGACCGAGCGGAGAGAGGAAGGCTCCACGCGGTGCCCGCACCAGGTTGCCCATGGGCACGGCCCCGAGCCACCCCACCGCCTCCAGAGCTCCCCTTCTGCCACTGAAACAGCCAGCGACACGACGAGTTTATTGGACGTTCCTGGTTAGAGCAAAGGGACTATGAAATTGTTTCCCATCTGCTACTTTGGGCACTCGGACAAGGTGTCAGGTGCCCTCTAGAGTGAGTTCTCTTTTTTCACTATGTGGGTTTTTCCTAAAGAAACGGCCTGACGGACATGTATATACTTGCATTTATCCTAAATACTAAAATTATCCAAGGTAAGCTGGCATGGGTAATGCATGAAATTAGTTTCAGTTTATTTTTAAAGAAATTAGATTTGAAATTAAATGGCATGAAAAAGGAAGTTTCCTTCATATCAGCTCATAATATTTTTGTGATATTTATCACCAGAGTATCTAAATGTCAAATTTTTTGATGATATACTTCAGCCAGGATATTGCAGCTTTGAATACTGATGATAAATTACTTAGTCCACTGGTGTTTTTCTTAGTAAAAATTTTGTTTCATCTGAAGGAAAGAATTTCTACAGTTCAGAAGACAGACAAACGTTCAAGTTCCAGCTACAGAAAAGTCACTTTTGGTAAGAAACCAAGCAGAGAAATCTTATGACGACAACGAAATAGTTCCGATACTTTCAAATGTGAATGAAAACAAGGTTCAGAAAGGAAACACCTTTTTAAAAGGTGACTGCAAACAACAGTGTTAGAGGCTACAGAGGACTATAAACCTGTATGTATATTTTATGTATTAGAGCACACAGCAATACAGCTACGAGACAATGATTTCCGGTTTCAGAAACGAATGTCTTTTTAATTAAACAGCCTATGTTTCACGTGAGAGTAAAACAGAACAGACAACTTTAAAACACCCGGAAGAATTTGGTCATCGGTTAATTCAAAAAGACCTGATTATCAAATGTATGACATTCTCCCCTGACAAGCCTAAAAATATTTCCTGGGAATGTGCTAACAATGGACGTTTCCAGTGTTAAGCACCAGTTGCTACATCTAGTGGCTGTTAGTGTCTTAGGTCATGCCTTGCAAATTCCAGGGTTATTAATGCATTTGTGATTTATTAGAAACGGTGTCTAGAGCACTTACTCATTCTTGGTTGCATCTGAATGAAAAAGAAAAAAAGTAAAGGATTACAGACCAATGTCAGTGAACCTTAGTTTGGCAAATGAAAAATGTTATTAGTAACTTGGCAAAGTAAGACAAGTTAAATGATGAATAAAGTTCTGTCTAACAACAATCAGGAAGTAACAAGTTTGGGTTATATCCTGCATTACAAGTTTGGAACGACGTTTAAGCAAATAAGCTAGAGAAGAAAAAAATTAAAATAAAAAAAGACAAAAGGTAAGATTGACCAAATTACCACCATTGTGCCACAGGGCAAAATAAAAGTAGTTCTGGTGCTGAACACACGCACACAAAAACCACCCCTTATCCAGTGTCAAAGGGACACCTCAATTACTGCAGTGCTGTTCCCCTGGAGCAGTTAGTTTACTGTCACCTTTTTACATAACTCCAGGTACAACCCCAGCAGCAAACACTTGCACTTGCTGGAGAGCTGCAGGTTAGCTAACGTGTTCACATGAGCAAGTCAGATACTTCAGTATATTTATTTTGCAAGCTTTATAGTATAATAGTATATAGTAAATTAGAAGTATTAATTACAGGAACAGAAAAGGAGATCTGTATATTTGATCTTTGTCTTCCAAAGCTGATGCCATGTGCCATAATGGAAAGTAGAAAGCCCCAAAATCCTTTTTGTGTATAGTTTCCCAAACACGACAGAAAAGTTTCTTCCCTACAGAAGAAATTATGGGAGGAAAAAAAAAAATTATAAAATATAGAGGATTACTGCTTCTCAATTTTATTCTCTCTACAAGCAGCAGACTTAAACATGTATGAAATCTAACATTTTCCTAACTCAGTTCTTCAACTGCTCACAAAACAATTTCCAGAACTTTTATTCCTTAAATAAAACTTTAATTTAAAGTAATTACTTCCTTAAATAACGAAATAAACTTTTGCCTTATTATTTTTAGTAGATTGACTTTCTCTGTCAAAACAAGGGGAAAAATAATGTGCATTTTAATTGCAAGAAAATGTTGCAATTAATCCTGCATTTCCACTCACTACTTTATCCCTTCCCCTTTTTCCATTTTAAGATTTTCTGCTATTTTATTTGGCAGTTTGTTGTTCTATCCCAAGGACAGACAAGCTCTTTCAAACAGAGCTAGCCTCTGTTTAAGTCCCAGGTTCAGTCA
Source organism: Struthio camelus (assembly GCF_040807025.1). NCBI lineage: Eukaryota > Metazoa > Chordata > Aves > Struthioniformes > Struthionidae > Struthio > Struthio camelus. Next base: position 4,599,911 of record NC_090953.1, read on the forward strand.
CGGAAGTTGGAAGTCATGGTACCGTTCATTATATCCTACAATAATTTACCACCAGGCTCAATTTTAACGTAGTTAAGCGTGGGCCTCTTTTTTTTTTTTTTTTTTTAATAGAGCAGAAACGATTTCTCTAACATCTGTACACATTGGTTACAAGAGTTGGAAGGGATGAGGTAAACAGTAAGCTTTAAAGGTCTTTAAAAAAATCATGGCGTAAAAGGTTCCCAATTTTTCCTGTAGAACATTGCAGTAGTTTATTTCCAGCCATCCTACACGATAAAGCAGCCAAGTTTTTCTTTTAAAACACGCACGTAAGAGCTGTAAATAGAGGAACACTGACAGCTTTGTAATGGGGACATTTACAAAACAAGGCAAGTCCAACACGTACAGAACAGGATCCCTGGAAGTTTTTATTTTTGTGAATGCCGTACCGTTAAGTTTCATCTCACACCAGTTCACTGAACACTAATTAGACGGATGCGATCGAATCTCTCTCCAGCATACTGCCTATTCATCAGGAGCACACAGGCTTTAGGAGAATTTTTTCCTAGTGATCGTGACCTGAGGAAATCACACCTCAGACTTCAGGCAAAACAGAGACCGATGAGAACTGAGGGGAATATACAGCTTTGTGACAGCCACGGTGCAAAAGGATATGCCATCAAGAGCATTTTAAATTAAAACTTGAAAAACGCAAGGCTTCTTTAATAAATGCTAACAATTCTTCCCACACATTTGGGTAATTTGCACTTACCAGACAGAGGCCTTCTGGATGAAACATCCTGTTTTTCTAGATAAGGCACACTACTGAAGGGGGACACGTGTACACAGGAATACTCACACAGCTCCTCCACAGACACGATCCTCAAGAGCACAACACCTGAACTCACTCAGTAAGTTTATATTTAAGGATTATTAAGGCATAATATTAGAGCTAGTACCTCCGAAAACAAAGAGGTTTAAGGATGGCCTCACCCACTTTTAAGAATGAGGGATCCAAATACGGTAAAGGTACAGCGGGGGAACCCCCAACCACTGTCCTCCATTAGAAGATATGAGGACATCTGCACAAAGCAAAGAAATGACCTGTTCTGTTATCCAAGAGGAAGCTTAAGAGTAACTGAAATTAATGTACTTGTAGGCTGTTAGACAATCTTCTCCCTAATGTTTTGTTCCACCTACTTTAAAAAAAAAAAAAAAAACACTACTTATAAAAGCTAACAATCAGCGTCATTGGCTTCATGTGGACGGGCAATTTCTGAAGAAGTTAGAAAATAAAAAAGAAATGTCAGTTTTATATTTGGGAAGCCACCCACAGTTTTCTTTGCAATATTAATACATTTCTTTAGAAACCGCTTACAGCGGTATTTCTCAAACTGAGCCTCTGATCCCCCTGGGAATTGTGAAATGCCGAAAACAGCAGCAAGAAACCATTTAGTAACTTCTTTTTAGCTACAAAGAAAACTTAAAAGTTTTTTGAAAAATTTAAAAAAAACAACTGAACCCAGGCTGACATAGCTGGCAACAGCTCAGTTCCTCTAGAGCGTGTGAATAAATACTTCCTCTGCAGCTAACTATGAATCCAGTTTTATTCCACAACTGTGGAGGAACTGAGCTGCTGCCAGTCACTGAAGTTAGTTAAGAATTTGCTGGTTTTCAGGGTAAAAAGCGTCACGGAGACGACAGAAGTTCAAAAGGGGATTATAATCTCACACGCGCACTATGTAAAGAATTAATTTATCAACTAGAAACCTCACATTCAAAAAGCCAATAGCATGGGCTAACACACACCCCACCAGCCGAGAAACACAACGATGAAGTTACATGATTGACCAGGATCATGCTGAAAGGCTGCAATCACCTAGCACACACCACTACTGCTGAACTGAACAGGAATTCAATCATTAATTTCAGCCGGAGTAGGTCCTTAACAGTTTTAAGGGCTGCAGCTTCTTGTACTGTAGGTTAAAAAAAAAAAAAAAAAAAAAAAAAAAAGGCTAAATAACTACCAAAAATACTTGGTTTTGCAGCTTTCTAAATGCCAGAAAAAGCTACTACCACGAATCTATAGGTCTGAAATATAAACTCAGTCCTGCATGTCATATATATAATATATATATACACACACATATATACACACACACACACGTACGGGACTACTCCTGGTCCTGCAACAGCCAAAATACTAAAAATTTTTGCAACTACAACTATGCACTGTGAAACTGAACAGACTCCTTGAACTAGGAGAAAGATTTAATCTTTTTTTAAATGGATATCATACATACCATTTTCAAAGTTCTGGCTTAATTTTGTGTTTAGTATGCCTCTGCTGGAATACTTCAAATTGAAGTATGTTTTCATTGCTCTTTGAAAAAATAATTCTCCATAGTTTAACTTTGTTAAATTTCAGCTTCTGGCACAGAAAACAGGCACTAAGGAGGAGTGGGTTTTGGACTGAAAATTTATATATGGAAAAGCAGAATGCCAGTAAATCATAGTGTTAAATATAATGGGTGTATTTGACAATAAAATTAAGATCCGAATATGATAAACTATATGCCTGCATCAGATTTTTTTTTTAAAAACATTTTGCAACTTATCCATAAATTCAGGTCTTAGTTGAATCCACACAGCAGACTCAAGAGCAGCTTCAACAGCATAACGCTTACCTATTTTTAATGAGATAGTAAGTAAAGTGGCCTGAAATTTATGCCTGAACTGGTAGGCGAACGTAAAGAAAGGCTTAAGGCACACTGTTACACTACTTTCACATTATAACATAGAGCACAGCATAAATATGTGAATAGTGCCCTTCACCTGGGGGGAACACTACACCTGACATATAATTTTATTTTATATAGGCCTCCTGGAGTAATTATTCTAAGGTACCCATCTAGACATATAAAAAGGATTCAACTACTCCATACAATCAACTGCAATTTGCTTTGCTAGGTACATTAAATATCACATTAGATTCAGCCAGGTGATTCCGACTTAATCACAATCAGACAATGCTTTGAAAGTTATCTTTTCTTTTTCTTGAAAGAAAGGAATCGGGTTAGGTCAGTTCCCCAAAAAGAGAATTTGAACCAACTTAATTTTAAAGGTATCAAACACTACACTGGTCTTTAAGAAAGAGTTGCCTGCAATCAGCAGAAAGTAATCACGATTTAAGCAACATTTGTGCATCACTGATCCAGCTAAAATGCAATCTGCAATAACTGTTTTACCCTAATTCCCTGTATAACACTGGATGACCAAGCAGATCACATTTATCAGTGCAATATTTCCAGCAGCACCGAAGGAAACAATCAAAACTTGTAATTCCAGTAAGTTTCTTCTATAGTATAGCAAGCATGAAGATACCATTTCCTCAGCAATTAAACAGATCTCTACTTATTTTGTTATGACATTTCTGTATTCATAAAAGTTTCAGCTATGCAAAAACTTTTTTTTAAAATGCTCTTCCTGTGAAGAAAGCCTAGTGAAAAGTTATCTTTATTTAGCACAGACAAAGAAGGTATATGAGTTTCCATACCTGACTTCCCTCTAACTTTTTCTGCACGTTTATAGTGCTTTATAAGCCTTCTAACCATAAATTAAAATCTCTCGCCAAAGCCAATGACTTGCCCTTTGGAAAATACAAAGCTGAATGCAGATGAAATATCTGCATTTCATTTACCTACTCATTTGGTGACCTTTAGATCCCGTTCCAGATCTAACATTAGTTGCCTTTGATACCTGCTCACACGCAGGCCGTATTGCACTACTGTGCCCATATTCATTTATTTAGTTAGCTGCCTCCGCACAGAGCAGCAACTTGCACAGCCAGTTACAGGCTCTCTTCTCAGCTAAAGTTATCTGAACGGTGATTAAATTAAATGAAGCTATGGGGAGGGATTCAAGGGTTCAAGATCATAACAATTTTTAATATGTTAAAATTTTAAATTTAAAGTATTTTCTTAATGCTTAACATTTTTACTACCTGCAATATTCTCTTTATTATTAGTATAAAATTCTCAAACCCTGTTCAAGCTCAACTTCAATTTAAACCATTCCATTCAGGACTGTAATCACAAGTGTAATTCTCTTGATATATTCACTACCAAAAAAGTGTATATATTGTATGTGTATACGTATATATATACACACACATGCACACATATATATGTGCATCTATATTTTAATTTTACATTACTTTATTCCAAGCTTAACCCACTGACACCCCTGAAGAGGAAGTCCACATCTTGTATCTGAAGCCTCTGACAGTCCAGATAGCAAATGAATTGTCACTGCTTCTTTGCACAACTGAAGTGTCACGCTGAAGGGCTCCAGAATGACTCTTTACTGGATGATCGCAGCTACCGTGGTGGCTGCCAATAGATGTCTTTGGAGTGGGAAAGCGTAAGCCATATTATATGAAAAGGAAGGTGATTAATAAAGACATTAAGCGCTTATCTTCAATACTGCTATTTCACGGAGATATATTACTCATTTTTTGTGATGCGAGGGGGATAGGAGAAAGCAAAGGAAGGGCAGATAAGAGTGACTGCCTAAACACTGAGTCAACAGGAGACTCATGATTAAAAAACTTCACTTTCCTAACTTCCAACTTCATGCTTTAATACTGAGAGGCAACTACAGACTAACTTCATTCCTTTTGGAATTATTAAGAGTAAAGAAATCCCTATTTGTAACCAGGAAGAGTATCAGACACTTTCCCTCGGGGTCAAAGAACAAAATCTCCAACATGCCAATCTTCTTATAGACTTACAGAGTCAGTATTAAGCATTTCTGAGAACTTGGTTTCTTGCCCGTTCTTCAGAACGGGGACTAGACTAAGACTGTGGTTATTGCCCATAACAGCATCTAGCAGGGAGCCAAATGCTTTAAAGCAAAACAATTCATATATGCTGGCTTTTGCGGACTTGAAACTGTACAAATATATGATTTGAGGATAAAAGTAACTGCAACTTTATCTTACATATAGACTGCTAAACAGTATCTCTTACCTGAAGCACACAACTGCTTTCTTTTGAAGATGCATACCAGTTTGATCTCTTTCATAATTTACACACAGTAACCTTAAAAAATTGAATCTACTGCAAATGTAAATATTGGTTTCTGGTTTACTCTCAGAAGATATCTTTTCTAAACTCTGAACGCATATATAAGAACTTACAGCTATGGATTGCTACACGAAGCACTTAGTCTAACGCTCAAATAAACAAACAAAAAACTCCCCTTCCTAAAGCCCTAAAACCAGGGCACTGTTACCAACCACAAGAGATGATTCCAGTACAACTACCACTAGAAAAATTTTGTAAAAGTTTTTCTAGTAAATACATATTGCAATAACTCAAATAACTTTCTTCCCTGGAGTGCCACAGTATGAGATTTCAAAGCTCCTCTGTATATCATTTGAGCTAGCTGGGAACTGCTATCAAAATTCCAGCCGATTCTTTCCCCACATCCTTTCTCCTATATTGTCTTATTAAAGAGATTATTTATGAAAACAATGGAAGACAGCGTTTGGAGATTAATAATAAGGGCATCAGTCTGTTCATAGCTGTTGTAAACCATATATGAATATTAACTTTGCTCAGAAGCACAAAGCTGAAGTATTTTTCTCAGCATTAGACATCCCTCCTTTGCCACTTCTCCCTCCTTTACACGTACAGAAATATAAACCGTCAGCACAAAATTGGTGCCAAGAGCCAAGATTATAATATTGGCCACAAACTTAATCTACAAAAAGTTTTCTGTAGATCTAGCAGAATTTACTTACTACTTCAATGAAATCCTAACTCCAAACCATTAAAATAGGGAATCTACATCTAAAAATAAGTTAGAATACCAGCTTTTGACTTTCTGAATTAGTCTTTAGATATTGGGGAAAATCTCGGAAGCAATCTAACCCTTCAGGTTTAGAGATAAGTTTTCAAGGCCGAAATATTGCAAAAGTCTGGATATTATATCTTCTACTAATAACCCAGACTGTGCCGTCATATAGCATGAAGCTCTTAAAAAGGAAAGCGGGAAGAAGTACGTTTGAATAAGAAGGGGCAAAGGAAATTGTAAAAAGCCAATTAGTTGCTTGTATTTCTTATTACAGACTTCCTCATTTCAAAAATTCACTTTGCATTTCAGACATATGCAGAAACAGCAACACAAGTCAGGAAGACAAAAAAAAAAAAATCAAATTCAAAATGCTTTTTTGTGTCAGCTACTGCCAGATCTCAGCTGATTCGTTCCTCTACCTCCCCTCAATAAATGTCACTTTCTTTGTGGAATATCCAGAGCACCTACCACATTTTGAAACAAACAAAAAAACAAAAAACCTACAACACACACAACACAGGGCTGCAGGCAAGCACATACCAAGCACCCTATTCTTCTCTGTCATTCAAAGATAATCCTAGTTGGATGATACGTTATTGGGCCAGCTTAATATGCTTGAATTAGCAAACTCCCGCTAACTGCTAATCAACAAGTCCTAAATGCTTTAAGTAATACTAGAATTATGAAGCACTTTATTATAGCATTGCATGTGCAATGAAAGAGTAAAAGAAAACTTTCAGTACGTCTAGTATACCAGAAAGCGATAACCAAACTAAATACAACATCAGTAGCCTACATACTTTCAGCTGTTTAAACGTCAGAAGTAATGACAAGGTCAAATCTCTCTCTCATATCAGAGGTATCAACAAAATCAAATCAAAGCTACACAGCCTATGAATCCCCAACAAACTGCATGAATAAAAAAAATGCCCATTTTGTTGTCTGGTGAGGAGAGAGGTGAGATAACGTGGGAGAACATAAAGCAGCAAAAGCTCTTTTTTGCCCTAGTCACAGGGCCAGGCAAAACAGCCACCAACTGCAGACTGGCATGGCACTAACAAGAAAAAGATCCTAAAAAACCACACCCGCCCACCCGCCCCCCCGCCTTGTGCTAAGATCATTACTAAAACTAGATTTTACAGTCCTTTTTTTTTGTTTAAACGAATGCTTCATGCAGGTATTTAAACAAAATAAATTTGAATGAGATATAGTTAACATTAGCACCTTTGCTGAGTAGGACAGCAAGAGATTCCCGGTACTACCATCCCCTCACTTTCCCAATAACCTTCTAGTGCATTTAAATAGCCTCAAGGGGCAAAGAGGAAACATTTTTTCTGGGAACAAACTCAAAGAAGGCGTTAAGAGGACATTGTGTCCTGTGATTAACTTTTCTTACATACATACTTGTCACTTCTTGTAAGAAATCCAGACAGGGTCGGCTACTTCCAGAAATACTTATTGAAACAGCCAGTGGGGTCTGTCCTTCATAGTTCCTTGTGTTAGTGTCTGCTCCATAATTATACAACATTTGTGCACAAAGCACATCATCTCTAAGAGCAGACAAGTGTAAGGGTGTCTGTCCATCTTCCAAGCGACCCAAGTTTGTATCCGCCCCTCTCTGAAGGAACATTCGGCAGTAAGAGTGATTGCTTTTGATCACAGCGTATCGTAACAGGAAACCATTTTGAATGTCGATGTTGGCATTGTGATCCAGAAGGATTTTCACACAGCTTGACCTCTCTCGGATAATGGCCAGCTGAAGCGGTGTAGTACCTTTATCACTGAGCGGATCAACCTCAGCCTTGAACTCCAACAGGAGTCTGACAAATGAGTCTCTGCCGTAGTGGGCTGCTACATGGAGGGGAGTCCAACCATCATTGCTTTTTGCATTAATAATGTCACTTCTGTATTCAGACTCCAACATCAAGCGTGCAATCCTCGCTCGGCCATGCATGGCTGCATAATGCAGAGCAGTGAAGCCTCCAATTAAGTCCTTAACAGTGGGATCAGCTAAAGTTAAAATGAAATTAAAAAAAAAAAAAAATTAGAAGGCATTACAGTAATCTGGTTCTGCAAAGAAAATAATCAAATGGTTGAATGTTATTTTCAGGTATAACATTACACAGGTTTTTTTAAATACTTTAAACAAATTCCTGCTTTCACAAACCAAATGCTACTTTTAAGGAAAGTTAATTTACATTTAAGAAAATTACACCAAAAAAGGTTGGTTGGTTTGTTTTTTTTTTTAATGCCTGTTTGCATTTGACTAATAGTTTCCCACATCTTCTTAGCCCTCTTGGGCTAACTACTCAAACTTCTCTGTCTATCCAGTTTTCCTCCAGCTCTACAATATTACAGTTCTTTCTCAGTTTTTGTTTTATTTTCCCTTGTGCTGCTTCTTGGTCTTAAAAAGAAGCATGTGTAGCAACATCTGCTGTCCCAAATTGCGGATGTTTTGTGGTCTGGCAGGATTGTATTGTTTTCAGGGTGTAATACTGTATTAGGTAAAACGTTTCTCCGTGGTCTGCAGGATTTCCAAAGCATGTAGGATATATGTTATTTTAGATTATCTTGATAAAGTCTGTTTTTATAGATGACAAATCTGTTCTGAATTTATAGTTTTATAAAAATTTAAGATTTTACAAGAATGTAAGCATCCCGTTATGGAAAGAGTCAGGGGACGTTAGTACAGAATACAAGCGATTAGATAGATTTTATTCTCCAAAACAGTACACAAACTCAGTCCGCTTTGTGAATTTAAAAAATAAGACAACAAAGCCAATTTACTTAAGTCAATCTGCTCTGCACACCCAGATTTCTAAAGCAAGTGACTGTTTACATTTGCCACATTAACTACCAAAGGAAAGGTGCCTGCCTCATTACCATTTCTCAGCTATAGAGTAAGCCAGGCCAAAAAGTTTTTCCTTGTACCGTGTGCAGATGTCGCCTGTGGGATGGTAAGAGTTGAGCTTACTACAGCTTGGAGGTTTGAGGCACTTTCCTAACTTAAGGCTACTTGCTGGAAAAGAGAGATATTACCTGCACCAAGGGACTAGCCTGAAGCTGACACATGTTCAATATGCCAGGATACCTACTGAAAAAACTGGTGAGGTCTGTCCTTCGTAATCCCTTGTGTAAGTATCTGTTGTGTAATTATACAACATTTGTACACAAAGCACATCACGTCTAAGAGCAGACAAGTGTAACAGTATCTGTCCATCCTTCATAACCTTGACAGCCCTGTCCTTGCCTTCTGGCATTGAATTCTTTGTAGTTTCCTCATCTATACATACTGCGTTTTTAAAAAAAAGTAGGACCAGTCAGGGTGGGGGGGAGGACATTGAGACGACTCCGGTTTAAAACAAACTTGGTTGAAGGTTATAAACATCCAATGATCACATATATCACTTGAGAGGAACACTCGGTCTGCTCTACCATATAGAAAGGGCACAATTATTTCCAAAAAGTGCGGGGGGAGACCAATTTCCATCTTAAAATTCTGGCCTACTGTGAGCTAAGTTCACAGCATAATATTAATTGCAAGCTAGTTTAGTCTAAAGGTCTGAATATGTAAAGATTTTACTGCAGAACAGTAAGAAAGACCTTCCCAATATGGATCTACTGTGACCTTATCTGGAAAATGCACTGAGATAGAGACCTTACCAAAATAAAAGGACAGGCAAGAAGGAATTCTGAGTACACCTGCAAAAGTCATTCAGCCTACGTTAAGGATTTTTTAAATTTTTAAATAGGGACTAGGGGGAAAAAAAAAAGACAATCTGGCTATGCAATTAAACAGCATTCAGAGATACAAAACTGGAGAACTGCCTCTACTAAATAGAGTAGGTACCTCTAAGTAATGAGAGAAAAATTAAGGAAAGTTTAGACCCCTAGTGGTGACAGCCTTCCTAGTTTTCTATGAAAGGCAGCAGAAGTTTCAGCACTTTGCAAAGTTACACCTAACCCGAGTGAAAATAATTGCTGAAGCATCTACAGGTTGGTGGGAAGATGAAGTCAGCGACTGAAAAGCTGGTTCCTGGGCTGCACTATGATGAGGTCCAAAACACAGCAGAGAATCAGTACAACCCACAAAGTCACTGAAGACTAAGGGGAGTATTTCAAAGTGATGTTAGCTGCTCCCAGGGTCTGTTTCTTCCCACTGCTCAGACTACTCTAGATTGTTTCCTGATTGGTGATAAATACCTTAAGTGAGAAGCACAAACATGAAAATTAAGATGCAGAGGGGTGACAGATACATTCTGACAGCTAGAATTAGGGAGGAAGATGGACATAATGGAAAGGAGACAGCAGTGAGGGCCATTTTCCACCCCCCCCAAAATTTAAGTTTTGACAACCACTGTTTCGCGCTGTGCCTCTTCTCTTCTGTGCTGCACAAGGCACGCATGCCAACTATTTCTACCCTCCAACTGAGGTGCAGGCCACTGCTGCTATCTTGTTTAGTCTATGCCATTTCCAAATTCAATTAGATACGGTCAAAATTCTGCATGCATGTATTTTTGATTCCAATATTTGAATTTTAGCTCACAAAACAAAGATGCCCTTTCCCTACAGTTTAAAGTACCTTTCCACAAAATTGGATCGTTTTTGATGACAAAGGTTAACTAAAAAACTAAAAAAAAAAAAAACAAAAACAAAAACACACAAATCACATAAGTGATAAAGGTCTCAAGAAGAACAGGAAAAAAAAAAATTCTTCCATTGGGGAAAAAAAGCAACAAAAATAATAAAACTTCCAAAAGCAAGTCTGGAAACAAAACCTCATGATAGAAATACTGCAATTCCTGTTAAGATTACGGGCTTCTAGTGAGTTAACGGTGCCAGTCACCTCCTGGATTGGAGGAGTAATTTAAACAAGACCAAAACACTGCCTGTTACTATTCGGTAAGTGTTTTGCTGCCATCTCCTGGACAAACTATTTTAATTGCACAGGCACTTTTAGCAAAAGTTGGACTTGCATCATGTTGCATAAAATTTCCACCTCTTCAGTCCCTGTGATATTAGTGAAAGTATGCTACAAAGCTGATACTGCCTTAAAAACTTGGGATTTTTCTTGATTTCAGCATTTGCTTCATATCATGAAATAACTCTCTACTCTTGGAACACAAGTAAACCGGGAAAGAATTTTTTTGCTTACCTTCCAGAATCTGCAGAGAGGGAAGAAAAAGCAGCTATTATTAGTATATTTAACCAGGAAGGTATGAAGCCAGCACTTGTCAGCATTAATCTTGCTTTCAGCCTGACTGTCAAACATTTATAATTATTTCTTCTCAAACTTCCCATTAATTTGGGGATAACAAAATCTAGAAATACGAACAACTGCATTTGGTCACTCCAAACATTCTTAAGCATTAGTTACAGTAAAGTGACATAAACCTTAGACTGCTGCATTCGTTATCAAGGGCACCAAATAACTGCAGCTGATCTCAAACGAGACAGAGAATTTGCAGCTTTGAAAGATATGCAGACTATCTCACTTCATGTTACAGTTAGGTCCCTAAGCTCGTCATTTAAACTCAACTGTTAATGAGAACGAGACTCCAATTCTCTAATCTAGAGGATATATATACATTCTTAGATTTCAGCCTGAAATTTTAGTGTTTTAATTTACTCTTCAGTGGGACAGACTTTCCCTTCTTCCACGCTACCTTTGTTAGGTCATTTCATCATAGTCTAATTTGGGAAGCCAAGAAAGGCAACGCTTCTAGCTCTATAAAGCACATCTATTATGTCAAGCTTACTCCCCCACTAGGGTTTAATTATGACCTCAAGGTTTAGAAACATGGCTACATATAGCTTCTTGTTTTGAGTTTTCTAGGACAAAATGGATACAGAAGACCTCCAGGAAAGCATTACTGCTCAGGCACAAAAACATTTCATGAGCTGGTTTAGGGGGAGAAGCATTTCCCCTTCTCCAGTTTCTCCTGGATTCTGCATGATCACACTAAAATTCAGATACCTTGCAGTCAGGACTAAAAATAAATGCAAACCTCTATTTAGATACTTCCTTCTCTTACTCTTTCTTCAATTTCTAGGAGCTTTCATGAATTGTTCCTTCATTTTAATAGAAGTAACTGGAAATTATTCTGCTTAGTGTTAAGATGATTTCACTAATAGACAGGTAACAGCTACACACTTTGAAGCTTCTAGTTGGTCCTAACCTTAACAGCGATGGCAGGGGCGTGGATTAATAAAGGGTAGTTTTTGTCCAGCTTCAGCTGTCTAGCTCAACATATGATTTTAAAAGCAAAAAGTACATTAGAAAAAAAAAAAAAGCTTCTTAGGCCAGAATTCTAGATTTCTCAAAACTATGCCCCTATTTTTGCACTGTTCTCCTAAATTTGAGCTTTGTGACACTACATATTCTTATGGAGGGGAAGAGCTAATTTCACAGAATCTTCACTTTATTAAAATGAAACATACTCAAAGAAGAGTCTAATTTACCCTTTCCTATGAAAATTAACTTTCTCTACGACTCTGTTCAAGTTTCTGCATTTCATCACTTGCTAAAGAATATTTACCTGACCTATTATTTCTATATCCGATGGTTGTTTCTGCTGGCTTCATCCTTAAATTTGGACTAGCTATATTATGCATTCTCCCCATCTGTGTCTCCCTCTTGTTTAACAGATAATAAAAAGCTTGTTCCTATTCTAGCTTCTCCATTCAGTCCATGCAGCCTACATGCACAAGCCTGTCCCATGGCTCTTCCTTCGCTGGTGAGCAATGATGGAAGAGAAGAGTGAAAGAAAAACCAGGAGGCAGCCAGGCCATAACTCCCCATAGAAAGCTACCTTTTATTTCCAGGTCAATGATCAGATCCCTTCTCAGCCTACGTTAGCGAAACTCCATCTCAACCCCACTATCATTCAAGACTCTTTATGTCAATAGTGTTCGGTGTCCCAGATCTTAGGCACAGCACTTTCCCCTCAGCAACAACCCAGCATGGTTTTCTCACTCCTGCACTATGAAAATATTTCCAGCTCTGCTAAACTTCATCACCGCTGTAGTTAGACAGCTATCAGCGGAGTCCCCATCCTTCCCACTAACACCTCAGTTCCCTCTTCTTCAGTACTTCAACCACTCTCCCTTACTATCTCTTTTATTATAAATACATACAGTCAGTTCAATACTGTTTATCATAAGATTCACACCAAAAATGACTTCTTCTTTCGCCACAATATCATTTTAGCCTGCACGGATTAGCCCCCAATATAAAACTAAACCACTTCCTGAGTGGGAGGAAGGTGAAAAATTGTGTGAAGAAAGGTAGACACAGACCTCTCAGTAATGAGGCAGGCATAATTAAGTTTGCTTTTAACCATCAGCTCATTCACTGCTTAACAGTCTCATTTGTGACATTATTATTCTTTTTACATACTCATTATCTTTTACGCCTCTGTTTTGCAGGAAAACAAGGCAAGGCACAAAACAGTGCCAACTTTCTGAAGCAAGGCTCAGCTAAAGAAAAGCTGCTGTAGATGACTAACCCTCACACTATTTGTTACTCAACTTTCTAGTCCTGGTGATTAAATTCCATGTTGCTTCCCGAACAAGGATGTTTCACTACAAGCAATTCTCACCAAGCAGCAGATTGAGCCGATATTTCATTTAGGAAAGAAAGTAACAACAACAAAAATAGAAACAAAGCAAAACAGTAAGCCAGCAGCTATCTAATATCAAAACCTATATGTGAGATATACTTTTTTTTTTTTTGAGATCATCTTCAAGTTTACAGAGTTAAAAACAACTTATTTCCAGATTTAGATCCTAAAAATGTAAAATCATGAAACTGAAGACTTGGGATTTCCTTCATATATGACATTTTAAAAGTAGAATTTAAAGTTATTTATGTGTGCAGTCTAGTAGCTTCTCCTCCCTCCCCCCCAAAATGACATGGGGGATTGCCAATTTAATATGGTTAGAAAACTGTTGTAGGCATATGAACAGAGCCCAGTTGTTCAGGCAGTATTTCACTATTACTCTGAAGTAACATACTACCAATGGTACAAATATAACAGCCTACCAGCGCCAGCCAGCGTTACGAATGATCTATACATCTAACAAACAATGCAATACAAATGAGGGGCCTGTATAGCCTCAGGTGTAAATAAAACATAAAAACTCAAATGAGTTTGCTCGGGACTGAAAACATCTTACTTCATAATTTATTAACTTAGCTGACAGGAGCAGTGCTAGAGTAGAAAATGTTGTTCTCTTAAGAACTCTACTCGGAATGCAGAGAACCTTTCTCAATTCTTGTTTTCCACTCCTAGAGTCAAATGAAAAGTTTAAGACTACCAATTTCCAAAACTTAGGTGGTCTTGTAAAAAGATATGGCAAAAAGCAATTTTCACTCCGGCATCTGAGAGGGAACAAACATCAGCCAAAGGACCATAACACTTAAACTGACAAAATTCAATCAGCTGTTCAAACAAAGCTTCACTGTTCCTGATGCATGTAGGAGAGGCACAACTGCACTAGCTGACACTAAAATCCAAACACAAAGAATACCATCTTCAAAGCTTAGCAGACTGTGTTAAAGCCTACATGGAAGCTTAGTCTTTAATCTGACTTGTTAACTTGCTTGAGAATTATGAAACTATCTTCCCTAGGATTTCAACTCAAGGGCTTGCCTTCTAATAATCCCCCTAATATTGCAGGGAGGCCTATGATGAGTGCTGTGAGTGCATCTAAGAGCATCATGAGCTCTTCTGCCCTACTTTTATTCTGAAAAAAAATTAAGGTATTAAGATACAAAGCTAATCTATTACCTCATTCACAGAGCATGCATCAAATGGCAACAGTAATGAAGCACCACTCCAAAGAAAGAAAAGAGGAGGGGAAGAAAAAATAAATAAATAAAAAACAAAATCAGAAGCAGTCTCACTTAAGTGGTGCTGAAAAGGCATACAACAGAAACTGAGATAGAAAGCTGCGAGACAGGTTTCAAGATCAGCTTACCTCCATGCTCAAGAAAAACACGGACACATCTCTCTTTCCCTCTTGCTGCAGAGAAATGAAGCAAGGTCCAACCATTGGCATCTCGACCATTTGGAGAATATCCTTGCTCCAGCATCTTGCGCACGGTGTGAACATCGCCAGCAGCAACTGCAGCCTGAATCTGCAACTCTTCCTGTAGTTCAGGGTTTCTCCGACAGTGATGGTGTAACATCCTAGCTGAATCTGGCTTTTACAGAAGCGTCATGAGGTCACACTAGTCACCTTGAATCAATACAAAACATGAATAAATTAGGACAGGGACAAGAAAAAGAGGTATCTAGGAAAAGAGTCAGTAAGTTTTACTCCCCACACACAGAACAAAGCCATCTTATGTATAGGACAAGAACTACGGACTATCTCACTACTGCTAGCAGAAGCACAGCACATGGTTCAAATCACTCAACTGTAACAAAATGGGACACTTACACGTTATAAATACTAAACATTTTCTTCTGAAATGATAGCATCAACAAACAGTCCACCATTAAAGCAACCTGAGTAATAAGCAAAATAAAAAAACCCCTACAACCCAACTTTCCTTTAAGATCACAGCACGGTTATTATCACTAACTCCAGAGATATTTGCTACATAGATTATCTAAACTGTTGCATGAAACAGTGCTGGCTTGCTAGAGCAACTGGGTGACAATACTCTTTTCTAGAGACTTTTTTTTTTTTTTTTTTTTAGAAATGTAAGCTAAAATGAAAATATTTTCATCTGACTAATATAACTTTTTCTTGTGACACACTGCACAGGAATATAAGTAACATTAAAATAAAGTTCTCAATTTGAATGTTAAGCTACAGTCTATTGCCCGTATTTTGGCTTGTGGAATTCTTTACTAGTATATAAACACTGTAAAGGACCTTTATAATCCAAGGATCAGACACAAAGATGATCATATATGAAACCTGAGAACATGCAGGTGCAGTTGATGTAGCCCTCAAACACTACGAGCACATACATCAGAACAATTCAATTTATAATTACCTTGATATAGTATATGAGAGAGCTAGGCCAAAAGGCTATCTAAAATAGCCATCGTAAAAGAGCCTAGACACCACCATACATTGGGAAAGAAATAAGTATTATACTCCATGCTCTGACTGAAAAGTATTCATCTTCAGTTCTACTTGCTACCCAGCTGCAGACAAGAAAAAAAAAATACAGATATTTAGGGACTCTTTCACAGTACACAAAGTCTGCTAAATGTCTGCATTTGCACATACATTATGAATTACATCCCATTAACAGGTATTCCTAGAATGGAAAAGGGTATCAGAAGAACGTGAGTAAATATGAGCTATTAGAAAGGGAACGCTGAGCAGCAGAAGTCTCGGACAATATTCAGAAACTATTGCAATGGGTATTAACACGCAACTTGAAGATAAAAAGAGAAAAAAATCTTTTCTAAAAAGACTCCTATACAGTTAGTTAAGTTACTCTTACTGGTACAAGGAAACATTCTAAAGACAAAAAAGGAATTTTTAAGCTATCCTTAAAATTTACAGCAACCGTATTTTATTAGGATGTCAACTCATACCATCACCTAACCCTTCATTTACATAAATATAAGGATTTCCAGATCCTCGCGATTCATAGGTCATTCAAAAGACACTGCAATCAACTCCCCATAACCCAGTGGGCACTTGTTTTCCTCTGATCCAGATATACATGCAGACAAGAGAAAAGTGAAAGCATCAATCACTCGTCCTTCCCGATAAAAGCTTGGATACGTAGTCACTCTTACAACCTGGCTGGGCCCATGGCAAAGTTATCTCTGCAAGCAGCATGTAAATATAAACTCAGAAGTAACAGGTAGCCACAATGACCCTACTTGCACAGTGAATATGGAAATTACATAGAGAAAATGCCTATTTTTGACATTTATAAATGCTTCAAGATACCATGTATGGCAACAGTCATCATTTCAGCATATGGTTATGAAACATTTTCTAGCTCAATAGGTTATACATAGCTTAGGAACTGGCTTTGTTTTGTTTTATAATATGGATTCCATTATCTGGCACTGGAAGAAAAGAGGCTTTGCAAAGCCAGCACCTGTTTACTCCATAGTTCAGCTTTTGCACCATATCCAAAAATCAAACTTGATTAATCAGATGACAATGGAAGTATTTCTATTGACTCTAATAAGCTTTTGCTAAGCTCGTTCCTAACTTAAATTAGCACTTCAGAACATGCTCAACTGTGAGACAGTGAGCTGTATTTCATTTGGATCACGCTGGTAACGGTACCGTTATTGACATTCCAACTATATGGTCAAGATCTTCCTTTGGATTTACAGGTGAAGACTGATAGTAAAGCCTGCCTAATAATAAGCACAGGCCATGAGAAGATCCCTCAAAAAAACAGAACACGCCTCTTTGGCCTCACTTTCTGAACGCGTAGAAAAACAAAATATGAAAACTCTTCCCTTAAACTGAGACCATCTGAGAAAAAGGAAATATTCCTTGTAAAGGAATAATACTTGTAGGATCTCATACTACCTTGAAAGTGAAGATCAAACTAGTTGCTGAAAATACTACAGAAAGACTGAGCAGACCAGGAGGGAAGAAACAGGATTTCTCATTAAGGGGCCAGCAGTATCCCCCCAGGTATCTATGCAGACAGTTGGTTAAGAGAAAGCAAAGCTCTTTATATCGCACATCTCAGCTGGTGGGTATATTTGTAACGCAGCATTATAAAAAGTTGGCATCGGCCCCATATGTTGCACGTGACTAGCAGAGTTTATTCAAATTAGCTAGTACTGAACTATGTAAGTACAAAAACATACAAAACAGAAGACAAAGTCAGGCCTAAGCAGCTCCTTTTGTCATTTATGGAGTTTCTCAAAATATCTATTCTATCTCATCCCCATGGCAAGCAATGAAACTGAAATTACAAGAATACTTAACTGTAATGCTGAAGGTTTCAGGATAGTTCTAGACACATACCAGCTTTAAAAACATTTTCACTTCCACTCCATAGCTCGTTTAAAATTCCCATTTACAGATTTCCATTTACAGCATCAATCTTTGGATATGGAAAGGACGACTGGAAGTCATTAGCCATTTGGCACTTAATAGTTAATGTTTTGCAACTATAATCAATCTCATTCAGAACACAGTATGCGTTTGGACTGCTAAATTTTGGCTTTCTCCATGCAAGTAAAAAAACAAAATAAAACGAAGACAAGAAAAACGTACCTAAACATTCTTGGCTACAACGATGATAGCACCATGAAAATAGAGGATAACTACTGAACTGATTTTGCAAGTACAATAGCATAAATTCAAAGCCTTTCTGCATTACCTGATAGGAGGCTGTCACTTTGTGATGTATCTCCCGCTCTTCATTGTCTTCATTATTCATATCTCATGTGCCCATGTGTGTCAAACAACCTGCTACCCCTTAAAAAGAATGATATTTCTTATTAGGAGCAAAGAGTAGAAGTAGAGTAAAAGCGAGAGGTTACCTAATTTTATCTTGTACCTATGCTACAATTCTACATTATAATGAAGTTATGCCAGAAAAGACTAACGTGTGTTTTCTTTCATTATTAGACAGTCCTCCAGAGGTTTTTTTTTTTTTTTTTTGGGGGGGGGGGGGGGGGGGGAGGACCGGAGGAGCACAGAGCACTAGTGCCAGACAAGGAAAAGGCTGCAGAGAATATTTAATAGAAGAAAGGAGAAACTAGAGATGTACTATATTGCTGAAGTAAACCTTGAAGAACCCTTCTTACAGGATTTCACGTATCTGTTCCTGCCACAGAACGAGAATGGATGCAAAGGTTATAGCAGACACTTCTGCCTGACTGCTCAGCAGCTCCGTGTGGGAGCCAGACTCCAGGAAAAATGTAGACGATCCATTAAGTTCCTCCCAAACCATTTTTGTTTCTCTATCACATCTATGTTTCTCTATCTAAAGAGTAAAACCTGACAACACAGAACGCTGTCTTCCCTGTCCTTCAACTGAACTTCTCTAGTGCCACCATATAGTCTTTCCTCCCTCACGCAATAAACCTGCCTAACACACACTGCATTTCACAAACAGGTAAACATACTTTCAAAAAACTAGCAGTACTTTCACCTTAAAAATCTTCACTACATATATAAAACTTTCCCTTTTATCCCTAAGTTTACTAAACAGTTGTTACAATCCCTATCCAGCTTTCTCCTTCACATTAGCCCTTCTTACCTTCCTTCCCTGTCACCTACAGTTAATAATATCAGCCCCACAGTCAGATCATTCCTCACAGCACTTTGGAGAGCCTGTGCTAATTAATATTATTTCCATTAGTTCTTTGTATACCTCTTCTATCTGACCTTTCTTTCACTTTGGCTGCAAGCTTCTTGGGACAGGACCACTTTCAAGTATGTGCATACAATGCTGAACACAGTGGGATATTAGACCACGACTAGGCACTGCAATAATATAATAAATAATAAAAGCATTAATTACTTCATTTTATAGCAGATCATACAAGAACAACTTTGACTTGTTTCTTCTGTAAATGAGTTGTACCAGAATAGTTACAAGAACTACGCAGCTTTTAGCTTAAGTGAAAATTTCTGTCGCTTAATGCGACATAAAACCTTGCCTTCCCGATGATAGCTCAGAGAAGAGCAGAAAAAAGCACTCTTCATCCCTCTTATGCACGTTTTCAAGAGCTTTGCTTCCCAAGATAAAACATACAAGGTCTGCAGACATGCTCACAGCCCTGCACAAAATTGCACTGCCATGACCTCGTTTGATCACATTTCTAACCTTGTTTTTTGCATAGATGATCAGTCGTTAGTTCACCTTTTTTTTTTTTTTTTTCAATTTCTGCATGATTTTCACTTAAAAACCCACACATTTTTTATTAGCTGATGCAAATTAGAATTACACTGACTTCACAGACTACAGACAAGGTAACAGATTGCTCCACTAAAAAAGTAACAAGCTTTTTTTCCCCCCAAAGGAAAATTAGCTGCATATGGCAAGAGTAAGATCTGCAACTTTAATAAAAAGAAGTTATATTTTTAGTGAAAATAAAGTCACTTACTGAAAGACTTGACAAAGTTTGCTCAAGATACTAATAATGTACTAGAAGTAGCACACCAACTAAAAAAAATAAGACAAACATCTTCATTATCTATTGATAAAGTCTCATGTTGTCAAAGAGATCTGAGACTTTTCTACATCAATGTGTTACTTCATTAAACAAGTCACTGCAAATATTATGTGGAAAATTAATTCTGACACATCTACGTTTTTACTTTAAAGACAGTTCAAGGTTGCCACTAAAAGCAAGACCTTATAATAGAGTAGTTTGTTCATTCAGTTGGCCCGACAGACCTCAAGCCTGGGCCATAAGGTTACACATTCAAGAGCAGAATAAGGACCTTATCTTACTGATGTCAACCTAATGCTATACAACAATAAAAGCGTACCATTACATAGGACATTTAATAGCTAGCATAAGACCCAATCAACGTAGATCCTAATTGTCTCCAGTTGAAATGAAGTATCGTAAGACACTGGGGGAGGGAAGAAGGGCGGGGGAAAGCCCTGCGGACTAAGGATAATCACATTAGTGTCTGTTATCCCTGCAGCCCACTTCTCTCACCCAATTGAAAACTGTAGCAAGCAGAAAGTGTTCTCACTCAAATGGCATTTTAAAAATGGTCAGTATGTGTTCAACAAGAAGTCCAAATGCAACTATCATCTTCATGTGTTGCTTAGCTTCCTATTTCTGAAGCTGTTCAGACAGAGTAAGGCAGCACATCACGTTGGTATTTGTGTTCTCATATTGCAATAAAAAAAATTTGCAAATAACACATAAAATAGCAAAATTTCAGAGCCTTATAACTCTGAATGCACTTTCCGGTTGATGCTCAACACTACATCCCAGACAGACATCAAGCAAAGTATGCCTTATCTACCCACGTGGCTGAAATGAAGATTACCAAGTAACACCTGTGTACCGCTGGGTCTGAAAGCAATGAGTTAACAGTACCTGAATCCCCCAAAACATCACAGAGGAACTTGTACTGCAAGGGAAACAAACCATCACTAAGAAGTCTAAAAGATACACACACACTTCTCATGACAGCACCATCTTATAACTTGGACAAAGTTAACTTAAAATAAGTATAACCTAAAAGCACTACATCAACTGCAGTTGTTGATGGCACTGTATGATGCTGTCCCATGTTGTTCTATACTAATAAGAAGCTTCTCTTACATTCTGCAGGTAGCTGCAGCTCAAGTCTAGAGGTATCACTTTATGAACTATTATCCGTTTCACAGAGATGTTCTGAGGTCTGATTTTTGGGCCCGATGCAGAATAAGTGAAAATCCACAGCTCAAATAACTTTAGGTCTGCAAACCTGAGAACAACAGACGAGATCTTGCCTTCAGAAAGCACTAGTAATGCATCAGCTGTTAACCGTTCTCAAAAGTCTCACCCATACACTAACAACCTTAACTGCAAGCAGAGCCCAAGCGAAAGAAATACTATAAATCTTTCCAAATCAAGGACCTCAGTGTAGCGCTAAAGTCAGCCCTTACGGATCTTTTTCAATAAAGAACGTTGCATCAGGTTTGCATAGCTACAACTAGCCTTCCTCAAAGTCTATACCGACAAACTGCACACAGAGCTTGCGGTCTGCAGCATGCTTTGAGATCCTCATGTACCAAGCATAAAACCACGTCTCTTCTAAGTTATAGTGGCGCTGTTGTTAAGTCTCAAAGAACGACACAGTATAAGTAAGATAAAAAACTTGCCTTAAAAGTAAGCAACAATGCAGAGCAAGTGCTAGTATACAAGATTTATCCAGTTTAACGTGACTTGCTACCACCAAAGCATCCAAACGCCAACACTTCATTGAATAACAGACGCAGAAAAAATGGCCAGTTCAAACCTCATTAAAGCAATCACTTCAGTTCTAATATTCATAACACAGCTGATGAACAAATGAGCACCATTTATAAAGCTCATTTCATTCAACAGTCTCCAGAAGACTTAAATTTGCTCTGTATATTTTTTTTTAAATACTGTGTAAGAGTCTGAGAGGACAAAATTCATTAGATGACTTCAGCGGATAAAGCAACAGTTTTGCTCTCTGATAGTATCATTCTGTAAGCAAATTCTGGAACAACGGAAAACAGACTCTCAGTACATTTTCTTTAAGGGTTCAGAATTCACTGTAAGAAAAAAAAAAGAAAACAACAAAATGAGCATATAGCCTAAAGATAAAAGCAAAGTCTGGATGTGCAACTTTATCTAAGGGGATAGCTATACTTGCAACGTGCTGCATTTCCTCCAGAGAGGAAGAGCAGGCCTTCAGCACATCATTTACCTTTGTTCCCCGTTTTAACCATGCATACATGTCTGCCAGAAGCTAGTTCTCCAGTTCCTGTAAACTCAGTTTCAGTTTCTGCTTCTGGATCAAACTTCACTGCATTGGCATTTCACATTAAGGAGCTTCACAAAATCAAGTGAACAGTTGCATTTCATTCCGTGAATAAATTCTAAACATCCAAGGATTTATCAGCACCAGAGGTGTCCTGTTTGAGTAGCTACAGTAATGCAAGCTTCTATGGTTAGATGCACAGGATGGGTTGTAAGGAGAGCTATAATAAACCAGCTTCACATGAAATAGGGGTGACGTAACTGCATTGAAAAGTTTGCACTAACGTACATTCATCTTGCCTATTATATCGTTACCAAAAATCTCTCCTGCAATTACACTGGACACGTTCACACGCTCCAGTCTTACACATGTGTTTTTATAATAAGCTATCAAAATAACCGGAATATTTCATCACTGTATCTTTAAAATGCCTCTCCAAGCTTGTGGCTTGCGTTACCAGGAAATGTCCTACTTAATCTTTGAAGTTTAACAGCTACTCTTCGCCATACCCTGAAGATACCTATATTAGAGAAATGATCCATCCTTGACCAAGGTTGTTGACAACAGGTACTGCTCTTTCCCCTGCAACTAATGCTAAAAAAATAATTTACCGTAGACAATGAAAAACATTATGCTACAGTCAATGACATCTCTGAAAACATGACAAAGACAAATAGGATGTATACTGAGGATATATTTGCCAAAGTAACACAGGCTCATCTACATTTGAAATGGATTTAAATGGGTTCAGTACAGACTTTACATGAAAAGAATGAGCAGAAACTCCATTACTCGGAGCGTACTAAGAGCAGGACGCAGAAATAGGCTGATAGACATCTTGAGTGAATCTTCTTACCACATAGAACATGCAATTTGCCCTATGAACTCTTCTTCCCCTGAAACTCAACCCTTCTCATTTTAGCAGTAGCATTCCATTTTTGATATCATGTTTCATATTTTAAAGTATCTAACAGTATTATCTTCTTCTGTGATGTCAACACAAAAAGCTGGCACTTGTAAGCCAACACCCACCCAACTAAATGAGTGTCAATTTTTGCAGCTGAGTTACAACACAACGCAAAGAGCCCCTGATACATGCAAAAGTTAGATATACCTGAACCAACATAATGCAATTACCGTGGCCTACCCCAATAATGATTTTAGGCTCAGAGCAGTTACTAGAAGTCATGTGTCATACCATAAACCAGTGAAAAGGCTATAAGAAAAGACCCTTTTAACTACCCAGAGTAAAGTAATTTTAAATGACATTCCTGAAATGAGGAACCACAAAAAAACATTATGCAGCAAATCATAAAGAAAATAACGTCTGTAGATTAAATTTAGAAAATGAACAGAACAAGAGAGAGGAACAGAACTTCAGCTGGCCTTTAAAGCTTTTGAACTTTTAAAGCACAAAAGCAAGTAGTTTTAAGAGAGGAAAGAAATCTAATGCTACCTATTCAAATCTATCAAAAACATTCACAACAAGAGGCCCCAAAGCCAACCAAACCACATGTCTAGGATGATTTTGGAGAGTCTACATGAATTATCACCTTTTTTTTATTTTTTTGAGTGCTGCTTTCTCTCTTCTGTCTTATTTTGTTCTTCAGAGATGCAATTTTTAATTCTTCTTTAAGGCAGCTTAAATCTAAAGAAAAAAAAAGAAAAAGAAAAAAAAAGGAGCACTAAACCATGTAATGACATAAGACAGAGAAATGGAGAGTAAAAATAGTTAATACCAAAGCAATAACGGGTTGGAACAGGAAAATTCTTCAAAATTTAGGAAGGAAAGGGTTATTTACCCAAACCGGGACCTCAATTTGAAAAGAGGAGCGCTCTCTCAGGACACCCAAGAGTTGGAAGGCCCACAACAGCAGGACTGCTAGCCCTGTCAAGCCCAAGTCTCAAGGGAATTGGAGTAAAAGGTAAGCGTTAGAGAATGGGACAGGAAGTAACCCGCAAAGCAGAGCTGCTGGGAAATCCAGTCGCTCCCTTGCAGTTAGTAACTGCCTCAGGACCCGTCCAGCGCACGGAGAGAGCTGGGCGAGCCGCAGCGCGGGGCTCCGGGGCCTGGCAGCGGGGCGGGGGGGGGGGGGGGCGAGCCCGGGGCGGGGGGGAGGGAAGCTGGGGGCGCCGGGTCCGGAGGGCCCGGCGGCAGAGTGCAGTAGGGGGCGGGCCCCCCCCCCCGGGAGCACGGCGGGGGCAAGCCCAGGGCCGGGCGGGGTGGGGGGGGGCGAGCAGCCCTCTGCCCCCCCCACCGCGGGGGGAGAGGGCTGAGCGCCCCCTCCTTGACGGGGCGGCGGGGGCGAGGAGCGGAGCCGCCCCCCCCCCCCCGCCGACGAGGGGCTTCCCGGGAGCGGCGCAGCGAGGCCCCGCCGCGGGCCAGGGGGTCGCGTCCCCCCCTCCCTTCCCCGCCCCGCCGGGGTGTGGGGGGGGGGGAAGGCTCAAAGCGGACGCAGCTTTTCCCCCCCCCCTCCTCCCCCCCGCGGCCGTTACCTGTCTGCCGCCGCGCGGGGGGGGGGGGGGGGGCGGCGCGCGCCCGCTGCCTGCGCAGCCGCCCCCCGCTCTGGCGGCGGCGGCGGGAGCGGCGGAGCCGGGCGCGGAGGGGGCCGAGCCGTGTGGGGACACTTTGCACCGAGCCGCCCCCCGCGGCTCGCGGCGGGGTCAGCGGGCAGGGACTGACCTCCGCCTCAGCCAATCCGCTGCCGCCGAGCTGGGCCCGCCCCCTGCCGTGCGCCGCCGCCGCCTCGGGTTGGGCGCCGGGCTGACGGCGGCTCCGCCCACCGCTCCTCCCCCTTGCCGTAAAGGCGCTGGGGAGGGGGGGTAGGGTTTTGCGACAGAGAAAAGCCGGGGCGGGGGTGGAAAAGGAGAAGGCTATGGCAGCGCCGGCGTTTAGACGGAGGAGAATTGGGCCTTACCGCGCCCTGTCTCCAGGGGGCGGGTGACTCGGAGCGGTTGCCTAGCAGCAGGGAGAAAGTAGTGGGGGGGATCCGTATGCGCGGCGGCTCGGGGTGACTAAGCGGGGCCGCGCGCGCTGCCAGGTGAGGGGAGGGGGAGCGAGGGGCGGAGCCTGGGTGGGGGAGGGCGGGGGCGCGCCCTTGTGGGGGGGGGAAGTTTGGGGTGGGGCCTGGACTGCGGAGGGCCGAGGGGGCGCGAGGCCGAGGCGGGCCGGGCCGGGCCGGGCCGAGCCGAGGGGCGCGAGGCTGAGGAGGCGCGAGGTCCAGCCCCCCTCAGCTGAGGGGGCTCGGAGCCGGCCTGGGCGAGCTGAAGGGTCGCCGGGCCGGGCCAGGCCGGTTGAGGCTGCGGGGGAGCCGCTGAGGGGAAGAACGGTGCGGGGAGCTCCAGGGCCGCCTGGGCCGAGGGGCCGCCTGGCTGAGGGAGCAGGCCTGCGGGCCGGGGCTCCTGTCGCTGGTGGTGAGAGCGCCGGGCCAGGCCCTGCCTGCCGGCCCCCGAGGCACTGGGTTACCCGCCCGGCCTTGCTCCTTGTGCCGGCTCCTTTGGGGCAGTGAGTAGCCTGCTCTCACCTCTCTTCCCTGTCAGACTGCAGAGTGGCTTTTAGCCAAGTGTTGCTACTCCTAACCCGCCGGAGGCAGCAGTGCTAGAGGTACAGTAAGGGTCCGGTGACGTCTGATCAGGCCTCTCTGGTCCTGTGTGCTGCAGTGGGTAAAGGTGCCTGCTCAAGAGCAGGTTAAGCACCTAGCGTGCTTAGGTGTCAGAGTTAACTGTCTGGAAATGGACAGCTCACGGTAGAGGTTGTTTGCAGCCTCTGGAAGGAAATGATACTTCAGAGGCGATTATAGTATTTCAGCACTGAGCAGAAGCATATTCTTTAATGAGCGATGAACCTACAAAGTCACTGTAGGTACAAGTAGATCAAAGTATGTTTTCTCTGTTTTTTACCCATCGTGTCATACGGTGATCCAGCGCCTCCAAGCTCTTACCTGTTAAGTCATGCACCATGACGGCATTCTCTGGTTTTATTTTATGACGATAGTTTTTCTCCCGGTTGCTATTTCTGTGATAACATTTAATGGTATATGCAGCAGGGAAAGACTTATGCAGTGTAGGGATTTGACAAGATTTTCCTTTCATAATGCCTGTTCTTCACTGATACCTTTGAGTAATCATAGTGTGTTATTGTAAGCCATTCATGTTAGTAAAAAATAAGAAAGTAGATGCAGCTATCATATTTCAAAAGTTTTATTTTTTTCCAGTCAAACCAATGATTTATGTGAATTCAGGCTAAATTAAGCCTCTCACCCTGGAGAAATACCCTGATTTTATAATTCTATTTTAGGACATTCTGGGGGCATTTGCAACCACTTAAACTTTACTTATTTGGTTTATGTTGATCCTTAAACCAGGCTTCAGCTGCCATCTGAGCTTTCATTTCTATTCCATTATTTCCTTTTCCATCAAATTTCTTCTCTCCTTGCTATCTGCAGCTCCACGTGACTTTGTTTTTGATTTTAAAGCCTAACTAAAATAGACATGAAAATAATGTATAGCAAAATATTTATTCTCTTTTTACTGTATGGTTTTCCTTCCTGCCTGATCTGTCTGTATCTTAGCTCTTTAGAACTGCTCTCTGTTGTTTGTGCAAGTGTCTGGCACTGTGGAGCCTTATCTTCATTGCTTTTTAGATGCTGTCATGAATAACACAAATAAATAATACAAGGAAGGGCTGGAGTTTGTCATTTCTTGTTTCTGGGTATGATTGCTTTTTTTACTCTTTAGCTTTGTGCTTTTCACTGTGCTCTCTCTTACTATGTCTGAAACAAATTTAGTCGTTTGACATTCCCCCCCTCTTTCAAGTAAATGTCTTTAATTAGTAAATTTAATTAATAAATTTCTATATACAAAACAACACCCACTCCCAACTTGGCAGTAGATAAAGATAATGCTTTTCTTTTAATAAAAGGGTTCTGGGTAGATAATGTGTTAAAACTGTCCTGAAAAGACTGATATTACAGACTAGCATTACTCTTTAAGATTAACATGGTTTCTTTTTCAGCTGTATTAAGTATATTGTTGTTGTCTTCTGGTTTTTATCTATTTTTTGTTTTCTATCTAGCCGCTTTTATAATGACTGGAAATATGTAGGTGCTTAGCTACTCACACTTGAAAGCAGAGAGAGCAAGATTTTTCTTGAAAGGTTTTCATTTTAAGCTGTCCTGAGTCTTCTCATGCTATTCCAAAATGTTCCATTGACTTTGTGATCAAAGATTTTTCTGTTCTTTAACTTTTCTGAATGTGGTTAAATATTTTTACTGGCTTTCAACACTTTGTTTTTTTAAGTAATTTCTAATTTTAAATGTCTCAGTCACTGGTCCCTTGAGCCTACAGGCCTGTAGCATTGTTGGTCTTGTGCATCTCTTCTGGGTTACAAGATTTAGGGGCTCAGAACGAGAGTTCTGCAGGCGTAGATGTAAAGGAGTTCTGTTAAGTGTTTCGTTCCGTCCTCCTTACTAAATTAAGAGCCCAGTTCTTCCCTCCAGCATATTCATGTTACTCACCTTGAGTCTACGTGCAGCAGAATAGAAGATTTGTTCTTTAGTCTCCATTTGTTGTTTCTTGAGAAGTGTTGCTCTGCACAATCTTAGTGGAGCAATAAACATTGCCTGTTCAAATAAAAATTTGTTTTTGGAGGAATCCCAAAAAAGAAATGAGGTTTCGGAAGCTGTAGCTATGTAAAGATAGAGGAAGGCTTGATCACAATTTTCTTGTGGTCTTAGATGAAGTCCCTAATAGTAGTCATTCTTGTTTGCATTAGGCCCAGCAAATCAGTCTTAGTTTCAGTAGTATCGTACTTGGGACTATAAACTTCTTCACTACATGGTCATTCTTGTAAAGTTACGCCATTTAAATGTCCCATTGGGAAAAAAATTATGCAACTATTAGTTTATCACTCTTGCTATTTAAAAACATAGCGTATATTTTCACGTGATGTTTAGTAAGGGTAGTATTAACTCTAAAAATGTATGTAGTTCTTCTGCATCTTCCTGCTTATCTATTAAATTCAGTAACAATGGAATATTTATTTCTAGGTATCTTAGAAGAGAAATGCCTAATAGTGCTTCTGTTTCTCTTACTGGATAAAAATAACTTCAAAACAAATTTGCAGTGACCAGGAATAATCAGTGGAGACATAAGACGTTCTCCAGAATATTTATTGTTCTCATTATGGAGATGTCTCTGCTACAGCAGATGTATAAGGATGTACTGGTAGGCATTCCACTAGCAAAGGAGAGCCGTCATTATACCTCTTTCCTCAATCTGTGCACTGAACAGTCACCAGAAAGAGATGAATCGTGTAATCGGATGCATCTGCCGTCTGCTAATAGTGGTATTAGGAGCCATCAAGACCCTGATATTTCAGACACCGTTGTCCTTGTAACAGATGATGTATCTAATAACTTTGCAAATATGAACTCCTCGTTGTGTCCACGAGAAGTGATGCTGCTTCAGTTAACCTTGATCAAGATGATGGTGGCTAAAGTACAGTCCCAGGAAATTGAATTCGATGCAAGACGGAAGTACTGTGATATCTTTGTCCTCCTTCTGAAGGAGACAAAAATCGACTCAAAACTGGTAAGCTTTTACAAACTTTTGGAAGATTTTTATGAAAGGGAAAAAGGGAATATAACTTAGATACTTTATTCTTTTCACATGTCTGCAGATTTGTCTCCTCAGTAGTTCTGATCAGCTGTTATCTCACATGGCGTCAAGAAGTTTAGCGTCTCTTGTGTATTTCCAGCTGAAGGAAGAGGTGAGTGTGAGTATAACCTTCCACAACTTAGAAACGATGAGTTAGTGAATGTATGCCTTCAGGTTCTTCTATTTGACTCTAGAGCCGCCTTTTTGTAGTGCTTATATGGCACAAAAGCAGGGACTACATGACTACAGTAAAATCTATAAGTGCTTCTTAAGATGTGCATTCTGCGATTAGACCCATGGAGAGACATTAGGACTGCTCCTTTGCTGCATCTGTTGCCTGCGTGTCTATTATGCTCTAACTTTCTGAAAGGCAGATCTACAGTCTGTTGGTGTTCAGCATGAAATATATGTTAGTTCCCTCAAAATGTCATGCAGTTCTGTTGAGCTGTCTTTAGACCCAGCATCAGGAACAAGGTGAAAGCTATACAAAATAATGCTATATGATAGTTCTCCCTTAAAGAGCATCTTAAGGGGTTTGGGGTCAGGAACGATTGATAGGAAGGATATGTAATAAATATTCCAAGAGATTTTTTTTCAAGTGTGTTAGGAGATGCATGAAGTTAAGAGAATGTGTAGAAAGAAGGGAGGTTGGATGTGTAGCGGGAGTAAAGTTTGGAATGTGAGGAGGAATGTCTTTCTATATAAAGGATCTGGAGTTTATGAAACTATTTTAAGGGAAAAACATATCTGAGACCCAAACAGCATTCTTTTTAAGCTTGCAGTATGGATGTTGCCAAAACCTAATAAGCTACGTTATCAGTATGTTTACAGTTAATTGAGCTGTTAGCTGATGCAGTGATAAAAATAGGTAATAACCTATTGAAAGTTAATCAAATACTTTTCTGTGTTTTGTTGTCTGAATATTGCAATTATTTGCTATTTTTTCTACTTACTGTATATTTGATGAATATGTATTGTAGGCACCATAGTACCTTCTCTGAACAGGGATTTCTTTCAGAAGCACGTTTGTAATATTTCTTGTGAAGTTTTAAGGGACTAGGAATTATTAAATTATTGTGTCTCTACAGTACTATCAGATTTGAGGCAGGTCACATGACATTAGCAGGTTTTTTTTCTTTTCTGGAAAATACAGATAAATTCTATTGCGTAGTTATTTGACTTCACTTCTGTAGATACAGATCTACATACTTAAAAGTAGGAGGATATCGTTTTCCACCTGTTTGACTCTATGCCTATGTTTACATCTTTTAAAATCTACAATTTTAAATCATTGTATTGTGGTTGAATTTAATTTGCACAATTGTAAAGCATACATGATTATTTTTGAACGTATTTTTTTAGAATGCATTAAATGTCACCTGGCTCACATTTGGTTTGAAGACTCTGTCAGAATTTCCTGTAACTACTCAAGCAGCAGAATGTTTGTGGACTCTTACAGCTATTATCAGGGACATTTTGAAAGATAAAGTTTTACCTAAAGCAGGTACTGTAACAAACTTATGATGCTATCAATATGAGTGCCCACTAGGGGGAGGAAAATTACTTATAATCTCCTCCAGAGCAGCTTGTCTGAAAATATCAATGGCAGTGGCTTATTTTCTTGGTTGTAAAGAGGGAGGCAAAGTACTGTTAAAAATGTAATGTTTTTAACATGCTTAAAAACTGAAAATAATCACAATCAGCTGTTTGCTGCTTATTTGATGAGGATCTTTTAAGTGCTATAGCTGACTGTGTTGTACTTCTGCAAGTGCATCTCTGTGTAACGTTCTTCTTGTTGCCGTAGGTATCTTGAAGAAGTTGTTGGCTCCTCTTGATGCTGTGCTTGAAGGATTTTATAATTCCATTTTGTTCCATCATTTTGACAGTCACCACTATACTTCACCTTGTTCTGAAGCTGCAAACAATTTGATCAGTTTCATAGATCTGCTTGAAGCTCTTTTGGCTTCCAGAGTTGAATTAGAATTACCACTGAGATGCCAGAGAGTGATATTTGCGAAAGTTTCTTATGTCCTGAATCTCATTAGCTCATCAGTTCATTATTTATTCAAGAAATTGTTCATTATATTCCTTAAGAAATGTATCCTTTACAAGTCTAGAGAATATGCTGTGGGTGGACCACTGTTCTTACAAAAGCCATGTTTATATGAGGATATGCTTGCACTGAGTAATGCTGTTCTGCAAGGCGTAAATTTGACTTGGCTTAATCAGATCCCTCTCAGTGAAAAGGCGAGCTACTTTGGAGGCAGTGAACCCCATCCTGGAGATAATACTCACAGTGGTCCTGACCAAACCCTTCTCAGAGCCTTAAGTCTAGTTGTGCTTAAAGCATTGGAATTCAAGTTTCAGAATTCTGCTACAGAAGCTGAAGTCAAAGGTAATAGTCTCTTTTTGTTTTGTTCATCAAGCAGTAAGAGTCTTAAAACTTTCATGTTTCTAGTCACAGCTCATTGAGACTAAATATAATTCAACTGAATTAGAAGTTATTAGTATGAAGAAATTGATTTTTCTGAAAATTAAATGAACTGAATGTTAGAGAATATGGAGGGAGGAGGGAAGCCACACAGAAAACCTGCTACCACTGTCACTTTGTGTCCTGCTTATTAGTTGTCTCCTTGCCTTTGATCCTAGCCTTAGCCTAGGAATATGGAGGGCTTGAAACAGCTGCGTTTGGGATTGAAAACCGTTCTTTTTGAGAGCATTTGCTAATATATGAAATAGATGAGCTAGCTTGAGGAAATTGGTCTCCTCTCGAGCTGGGAAAGAAGAGAGCCCATAGAACAAGCATCTACTCTATTCATGGATGGAGAACTAAAGGAAGGGCAGGTAGTGCTCTCCTGGTTTCTAATGTGGAGGTAGACCTTTAAAGTACCATTATGCCTTTTTATCTTGATTGAATGTACTAGCCGCTACTGTCAGACAGATAATGTAATAGGGCAGAAAACAGCAAAGGTAGAAAAGGGAAAAAAATAACGAACCCGAAGAAATAAAAGAAGGGAAGACTGTGGAAGTTCGCGGAGTATAGTGTTGTTCTTTACCCTCACTTATAATACGCCTAGTCCTATGGTTTGGTAGGTGCTAGCCATACTTTCCATACCTGCTCAACCTGAGTTATGTTTGTTCTACGGAAGAGATGAGTTGGATAATAATCCAACTCATATAATAATTAGAAGATCAAGTCTCTTGTGCTAGGGCTATGCCACAAGGCAGGCAGTGGGAGGGCAGGGGAATGCTGTGTAATTTGCATTCCTGATGGGAGAGAAAGCATTGCTGTGTCACTCTAGCCAGGTTGTAGTCAGCCTTCTCCTATGCTATAATGGAGTGCTGGGGTGAGACTGTTCTCTTCTGCCTGTGGGATACTCGGGAATTGCATAGTCCCACTCGCCTCTTTACCTTTTGGAGGCGTATGATACACGTCTTCTGACTCTAAGCCATGTGAACGTGGATGTGCAAATTGTATGATCAAAGTAGCTTGCTGTCCCTCAATTACAGACTTCATGGCCAAAATGGAAAGGCGCTCCTTACTGTCAACCAGTTGTCAATGTGGTGAAAAATCAGTTTGTTTGTTTTTTGTTTTTTTTTTTGGTACAGTGATGAAATTTGACAGCATTCTAAATGTACTGGGGCATTTTTTACAAGTTCTAGATGTAAATGTTATTCTACTTTTTATATTTCTACGTTCTGTAAAAAGCATAAAATCCACTTTTTTTGAATCTGACTGTGCAAAAGAGCTACAGAATTCTGCAAGACAGCTTCTGATGCTTTTTCCAGATTTTGGAAGATGTCGTATTTGTGATTCCAGTTGCATTCTTACAGCTGTTAAGTATTTGTAGCGAGGATTTTCCTTACAGACCACCTTCTGAAAACATCTAGAGACTCTGAGATCCTCCAAGGACAAGTGAATAGAATAAATGTAGCCTAAAACTATTTTGGATACCTATTTAAAAAAAAAAAATCTGTATGTCTTAAAGAAAAAGTCTGATTTTTTTTTTTTCCAGACTCAAGCCACAAACATTTTTTTTTTTTTAAGTTCAGTTCAAATACCATAGCCATCATGAAGATTTTCAAGTTGAAAATAATGGTGCTTCTATTTTAGTAACATTAAACGAAGTGGTTAGCATTCTAGTGCTTGTTCTTTAATATGCTACCTTCCCTTCCGGGAAGCTAGTTGATCCCATCTTTCTTTATTAATATGAATTAGAGTGACTTAACTTTAATTCCTTTCAATTTTGAGAGTAATTTCCAGATAGCTTTGATGTACAGGGAAGAATTTCAATCTGAATAGTGACTATTAATAACTAAGATAAGTTGCTGTTTGTATGTCTTTGCTAGGAGGAAAAGTGAATCTTAAACATTCAGGCAAGCCGCATAATGCTGATTTTGTGAGTCAAATTGATTCCCATGTTGCAAGAAGTCTTGTAAAAGCATTAATCACTGTTTATATAAACCATGCATCTTTGCTCTTTGAGCCATAATGTACTTTCCAGCAGCATGAGAATTCTTACCTAAGGAGTACCTTCTGGATGAAGATGTATGTCACTGTTTTTTTTTTTTTTTCCCCTCCACCCCTGTCTTCTAAATGTTGAATATATGCTACGTTATGTGAAAAGCTGGTACCTAAGTTCAGACATGAAGAATCTTTTTATAGTATTCCATTAGTATTGAAGAGGTAAGTTTCTTGACTTATGGAAAACAGTCTATTTCTCAATTATATGACTTTCAAGAGTAAACCACTGCACTGAAATGGTTTTGAGGTGGTTTTCCCATTCAGGAGTGCAATGTTTAGAGGGTGGGAAATCAATACTGAAGATTTACCTTAAGGTCAGTGAACTCAGGACTTTTAACAAGGATTTTGTACCATCACATGAACATACCTTTACTCCAAGCCCATATGCACTTGAGAAACGTAATGACTGTATATCATTGAAGATTTTATTTTATAAAGAATAGGTTTAATTTTGACTGTATTATAAGCCTGATACCTTATTTTGTTGGAGGAATGATAGTTTGTTCCCAGGGACTGCAGCTGATTATCTACAGTGAAACACACAGAAGGGGTTTTAGCTTCAACCCCATTAAAACATTAAAATTGGATTATTCTTTCATGTGGGAAGGAATAACCAAGATGAAATCTCACCAAGTGGTCATATTGGATCGTTAAATCTGTGGCTTTGACTAGATTACAATTCACCTGTCTTTAGTTTGCCACATACCAATGAAACTACCTAACCAAGAAGCTAAAGAAAAACAGAAAACCCAGCTGTATAGATGTATTTAAATTTTTATAGGTTTCTTATATCTACAAGTTTTTGAAAGTATAATCTTATTCATTAGGCTGCAACGTTAGGTCTAATAGGGTGAATCCTCTTATACCCACAAGTTTTTGTTCCCCTGTGATTACTTTTTCTTGAACACCAAGAGAGTTGAGTTACTGGCATTCAGGAATATTGTTGTTTTATGAATAGCCTGCATCCTTAAGTTTTATGTTCATCTTTGGGAGAAAAAAAGAGTGCTATACCTAATGAGTGAACTCATTTTCTGCAGGATGTATGACAGCTGACATTGCCATCTAAACATTGATACATGTAGAGTTACGAAGAATAGCCATCCCGT
The DNA here is from genome assembly GCF_040807025.1 of Struthio camelus. Classification (NCBI taxonomy): domain Eukaryota; kingdom Metazoa; phylum Chordata; class Aves; order Struthioniformes; family Struthionidae; genus Struthio; species Struthio camelus. The sequence continues at coordinate 4,634,459 of NC_090953.1, forward strand.
TGAATTTAAGTTTAGATAACTCTTTGTGGCTTTCTGCAAAATGTTTCTTTATTTCTTTGGTACCGAGAAGCAAGAACTAGTCTACAAAATTTGATGATGCTGTGTTAAATCTGTTGAGCTACAGAATGATAAATACATTCAATGTTATGCATTGTTAAATTTAAAAAGTATGTATCTTGTTTAGTAATGAAAAACTATAGCAAAATTCAGTTACTTTTTCTTTTTTTTTTTTTTTTTTTAATGTTTTCAGGAGAGTTTCAGAGTTCCATGTCCCAGCTGTTGACTTTCTGGAGGGGTCATCTGACATCTTCCTCATGTTCTCACCCAGTTGTACATCACTGTGAATGGCTTTCCTTGATTTTCATAGAGCAAGATGATGATATGTGGGAAGCTGCTAAAGCATTGTTACTCATATATTTAAAATTTCATAGGTTAGTATACTTTTTATTTGATAGAACTATGAAGAATAATTTAATAAGGTTGTTGCAAAATATGTAATGACATTTTTATTGATGACTGCGTAAAGAAGGCATATTTTTAAAATAAGACTCAAAACTATGTAGTAATGTATGGTGTAAGAGCTGTTAACTTTTCTGATAACTTGATTAAGTGTTTTAGATTGACGTGAGAGAGTTGTGCAACAGTTTTCTGTCAAATACTTGATTGTATTGTTAATCCAGAATAATTGATTTCACAGATCTGAAATAGTAATTATACAAAAGGCAAGACTGCTTTCTTTCAACATTGAGAGTCTGAGAAGAATGCAATATTATAACTAAAGTCCAAGAATTCAGGGACTTGTGGCATAGTAGCCCTCTAAGGATTGGGCCCATGTTAATTCCTGTTTGGTTTAAAAACAGCAAAAACCCCACTGTTGTTACTAACATCTGAATCGTGGTGTTTATAGATTTGTCATGGACATTCACTGCTTCATTGTTGTTTAAATTCTCATACCAGGTACTATCCTAATTTATAAGAGCTCAAGCTCTTATCCCTCAAGCTTCAAATTTCAAGATATTGCAGATAGTATCTTAGCAATATAAACTTTTTTTCAGGAACGTAAATCCAAGTAGGCTGCTTTTTCCGGTAGGCTTAGCATCCTGAGAGTTAGTCTGTGTTTAGATTTACAAAAATGTTAAACAATTCATGTTGTAAGTAATTTTGTTGCTTCCAGAATGCATCTTAAGGAGGAGTACAATTTTAAAAAGCCTGATTTAAGTGCCTTCTGTTCCTAAACTCTCTGATCTTCCACCTGCCTGAATTCTTTCTCATTCTGGTATCTAAACTTTATTTTCTTTGTGGTGTTTACTTTTTGACAAAAACAGATGTGTCTGGTGGGCTATTGGATTTCAAAATGTTACATTCCGTAGGGAGGAACAAATTTCAAAACTGTGGGTCTTGCACAGAAAGCCATTCTATCAAAGCAAATTCCTCTGTTTTGATTCCAGCAGGTGCTTTTCTGCTTATTTTTAAACATAATTTTGTTGATTTAAAATGTTTATCTGGAAATGTATCACTGTAGAAACAGTTATTTGCAGCAGGATCTGGTATGCATGCTGTTAAAGTCTGTGTTTGAGAACACCAAAAAAGATCAGCAGTAATGTTTTATGAAAATACCTATTTTTAAACAGCTCTTAATTTCCATTGAATTTAATCAATTTCACTAACTACTTTTCAGGTTACGACGTGACGCTGCTCGTAGCTTGAGCCTAGAAGAGGAGGAAACTTGGAACTACCTTACTCATGCAAGTGGCTATAATCCCCACTGTATCTTTTTATTTTTCCTAAAAAATATTGCATTTGATTCCACAGTTCTTCTAGATTTTTTGATTTCATCGGAAACTTGTTTTCTAGAGTATTTGGTAAGGTATTTAAAACTTCTGAGAGAAGACTGGCACCATTTTGTCAACGTCTGTAACCATTTTGATACGAGACCTGGCACTTTTCAATCCGTTTCTTCTGACAAGCCACCCCCTGAAGGAAAACAAAACTATATGACTGATGCTTGTTGCGAACCAGATCCGCAGACTCTGTCTTTGGCTTCTTCTCACAATTACTTACTATTTGCAACGCAGCAAGGTGATAATGAAGTTGCAGAGTCCAACCAGTCTAACTCATTGCAGTGCACTGATAGTGTGCCTCTGCTGGATTCTCTTCAAAGCCTTGTTAATTATGACAGCTCAGAAGATTCTGAATTAGAGACGGTTGGAGAAGAGTGTTTGGTAAACACAAAGCAGATGCCTTCAAATTGCGAGGGCGAGGCAAAGATAAGGGAAGCTGTTTGCAACTGCATAGATGATAAACAAAATACACTCAAGTCTGAAGTGTTGCCTCTGAAACAAAAGGGGTCTAATACCTCATCCTTTCTGGCTTGTAGGGTGTCTTCAGATAACATCATTCCCCGAAGAATAATGCTTTACAAATCAACATCATGTTTGGAAGAACTGCAAATAGCTATTTCAAGATTGCAGAGAAGAAATCTTTTCCCCTATAATCCATCTGCATTGTTAAAACTACTGAGTCACATTGAGAAGATCAGTAAGAATGTGAATCCACGTTAAGACAAAAGTGTTCTGTTGATTTCTCACTGGTGTGCAAGGGAATGTTTACATAAGATAAATGAACTTTAAAGCTCATGCCTTTTGCACCTATCATGTATTTAAACTGAACAGGCTAAACTTGTTTTTGTTCACTCCTTAAAAAGACCTTAAAATTTGCAGTTGCATTCAGTGACCTGATCCCGTTACCTTAGAGTCCTAAGCTTATTCACGGTATGTATGTCACTGTCCTTGTATATAAAGATGAATTGTTAGGTTTTAAAAATCTGATAATAAATGATTAATCTGAAAGTATATCAACAGTATATGATGTTTAAAGTGATGTCAGTTATACCTGATGTCATGCTGATGTGTGAAGCCACTGCCAGATCGGTAGTGATTTAGGGACTCTGGTGCAGTACTACTGCAACACTTACATGCTTAGAGGTTGAGCTAAATAAAACCTTTTAGTCAGGGACAGTTCTTTGTTTTGTGTTTATGTTGTTTGTTCTGCATCAGTGGTCTGGCCTAAATGGACATGCTGGGGTACTCTCACAACTGCCAAAAACAGGTGTCTCTTCTGGGCTGAAATGCTTAATTGATGTCCAAGATGTATGTTTTAGCTGTTACTGTTTACCTGATTTTATCAGCAATCTTACCATTTCACTGAAAGTTGAATTTAATGTTTCTTAAATGTTTTATACTATATTCCTTTATAAAGAAAGGTAGATGTTGGACTAGCCTATCTGTAGGCGTTGTGTTGCCTATCTATAGAGCATTGTAATGCAGCATGAAATCTAAAATCAAGCTTGGGTAGCACAGAAGTGAAATTCAAACAAAACGCCTCACTTCCCTTATACATTCTGTATAGAACGCGTATTTATTTAAAGAACGTGTTAAATTAGAAATATGACTGAAATTAAATATTTTCAGTGCAGTAAGATGGATGTCAAACTTAAACTTTTACACTTGCATCCTTTATTAGAACTAATTTTAATTACCTAAAAAGTAAGTGTCTAAGACAGTGCCCAGGGAAAGCTAGTTCAGAACAGGATCCGAAGCAGTGGAAGCTACCTAATGTTGGTACGCTTAACATGCAGCTTGTAATGATGCTATAAGGATTAGGTAATGGGAAAATATTGGTGGCAGGGGGGGATTCCTCCAAATTTCTAGACTTCCTCAGAACTGTAAGGAAGCAATTTTCCTCTTCATAACTTCAGGAGAGGATCTTGAGTGCTCTATTGTCTGAGAGAACCAAGTTTTATCTTCCTTTTAAGATAGGTATTTAATGTAAAATTAAAATAGATATCGAGTAAGACAAACCGTCTTTGGAGTAGTTGACCCCCACATCTCTGTGATAATCTGCTAGATTAGTCTTGAGCTCTGAACTAGTGAGTGGATGGATGTGGTGGATGGGGGAGAAGACTAGATGGAGTTTACAGAATAATTTAGCTGGAAATTTGGGTGCCCTCCTGAGACATTTGAAAGACCTATGTTTCAAAGGAAGGTTTGAACCTTCCTTGATCTTACTCTTTCAGGATGACAGCTGTAATCACTAGGCTGTTTTATAGGGCAGAGTGATCTCCTTCCCCTTCTTAGCAGTCATATTGACATGTAATAAACCCAAACATTATGTGTCTATGTTGTACTTTGTTTTCTTCTTGCAGATGGATTTTGTGCTTAGGAGTGGGTGAAAATGTCAATGAATGAAAAATTGTACAGTTACTCTTATAGTCACTTTAGTTAAAACTAACAGGTACAGTCAACCTCTGAGTTGTCCTAGGCAGAAGAATGCCTAGTTTCTGTTTACTGTTTGAACTTGGGTATGACCTAGATGTTGAGCTGCTGAAGACGAAAAAGCCTCTGGGCATATTCAAAGATGCAACTCTAGACAACTTGGGAACTTTTCAGTTCAAATAAGGGAAGTGCCTTTGGCAAGGCAGTTGAGCAAGAGTTTCTCAAGATCACAATTTTAAATTTAAGTAATTATGTTTCAGCAAAATCTTTTCCACTGCTCCCTCTTCTTTTCTAATCTAGCCTTTACTGACTGGTTTATTTTAACAAAGTAACCTCATTATTTCATTGAACATAGTATTCAGCATTTCTTGATTTTTATGTTGCCAGTTGGGAATGTTAAATTAGAACAGTATTTTTTGCCCATTGATAAGATGAGAAGGGTAGGAATGGTGTAATGGGTAGATATTTCTGTTTTGATAAGTGCTAGTCTTCACTACGTTTGTCAGGGATTAGCTCTGCAACTGTAGAAACTTTTTTTTTTTTTAAGTAAAAGCTTGGACTCCTCAGAATAGTGTGTAAATTTAGTAAGAAGTGTAGGAGCCTAGATACATGTGTATATATTTAAATAAAGCAGTGTTAGATTGCAGTCTAAGTGAATTTAATTCTTATGGGCACAAACTTGATTGTGTGCCCAGTTATTAATAGTGATCATTCCCACGTATTTTACTTCTCAAAAATCCACTGTTGAAATTTTCAAAATATTTTAATGGTAAAAGTAGGTAAATGTGGTTAGTGTCTGGCCTTAACGTGGTGATATGTTTCCATTTATGAACTATAGGACCTGAGATGGAATAAAAGTTTGAGTCAACTTTTTTTTATTCCTCCTTGTATTCTTTGAGCAACAAAATGAGCGTGAGAGACTGCAAGTAACTAGTAGTTCTAAGACTGTGTTTCAAAAGCAACACAAAGAAAATACCTTTGCAAAAGAATGTATATGTTAATCCATTGGTGAGTATTTCAGATTTTACTTCTTTTCCTGAGTTTTTGCTATCTAAAGATTTTAGGTAGAGCTAGTATTTCGTTAGGCCAGAACAATTTATAGAGTGAATAAATTCAGCTGCAGAACCTCAGCTGCCTTTACCAATGTTAAATTAGAACTTCTGAACTGGGTCTATGGTGCTAATTCTTACTAGGAGTATGATATGGCCTTGTCTTTGGGTATTGATATCTAACAACTCTCTTGTATTATTGCAAAGCAAGATCCAGAACAATGCAAATGACCTGTCTAGGGAGAGTTGCCTGTTTGAGGACTTAAACTGAAATGTCCTCCGTTTCCATTTATGTTTGTGCAGTTGTTTTGAGTTTTCCTGCAGCATCAGCAAAATAAATTATGCTTTAATGAGGTAAGTGGTTAGCACTAAAGTTGTTTACGAAATGTGCCTTTTTTCCTTTTTTTTTTTTTTCTTTTTAGAATAGATACTAAACTGTAAATATTTTTAGAGCTTGACTGCGATTACGCCTAAATCCTGGTGGTTCTGTGCTTGTGGTTCTTCAGACTGGACTTCCTCCGATATTTATGATTGCTTTACATTCTAGTTTTAAGACTTGTAATATAAGTTTTCATTCTGTAATACAACGACAAAACCCAACCTTGAGTATTTCTGTACTAACAATACTCTTATAAAGCTGATTGTTCCCTAGTTTAATCACTGCAGGATAAACAGTGTCTGTACTTCTCCTAAAGTCACTCTGGGATGGTGTCTAAAGTGAGTATTAAAGATTTATAAGAAACTTTAGCTATCAGAAGGAGCTGAAAATACTGTGGCCATTACAATGCTACTTTAGAGTTGTCTGAATGGATTGGTAGACTCCTGTGCTTTGCACAACTCTTTTAGGCTACCTCATTCATTCTGAAATCTTGCTAGAAGCAAGTTGTGTAGGTCAGGTTGGATCATAAGCAGCCTGTTATTATCACTAGCTTGACAGGAGGCATGGACTGGACTTGACTGAGTAATATCTCTCAGTCTTGAGCTTTCCCAAGGCATGATTTCTTTAAATAGCATGGAGGAGAGTTTATTGCCAATTGCTCTGAAGGCTTCAGAAATCTAAGTCAGAAACACGTACTAATGGACAAGCTGACTCTATACAAAACAAGGAAAGAAGGAAGGAATAGAACCATATACTTGTGGTATACTTGTGGTGAAAAACTCTTAGATAGCATTACAGTATCCTTAGTCGTTTCTGGATCCTACTTAGCTGTACTGCGAAACATAAGCTTCCATCAGCAATGCCCTTTCAAGTGGAGGATCTGAAAAAATTGAGAAATTGATGTGAGAATTATAGATGCTGCGTTGTGGGCCTTTGTATAAAATTACTGACTTTTTTTTTTTTAATTCTTTATCTCCTCAGAGAGGAACCTAGTGCTAGGTCATCTTCAACAGAATATCGAACCCTCTAAACAAGTATTTCTTCACCTAGGTTTAAAACATTCAGTAGTGTGATGCTAGCATTTTTTGTAGTTTTATAGTGTAAGATGATTGGGGGAGGCATGGACTTCTTGCTGGCTGTGAGTCGTCAAAGGGATTTTCTTTAAATTTCACGAAGAACATGCTGATATTTTTGCACTTATGTTCTCTTTGGATAGAAGAGAGTAAGATATTGATACTATGAGAGTTTCCTATTAATGTAATCACACAACTTTTGTAATATTCTCTAATGTGCAAGTGATACAAATTGTTGAGGTTTATTTTCGTATACTTGTTAAACCAGTGCTTGTAGCCCCAAGGATAAAAAATGCAGCTTTTTTTTTTTTATCCTATATTATTTAGATTGTTGGAAATGAATTTAAAAACTCTCCTTTGAACTAACTGGTTGATTGACTGTTAAATTGCTGGCTGTTCCAGCTAGAATATTTTGTGTCTCGGTTTACTGCATCCTAAGATAGGGAATATTATTTGAACAAATAATGGGAATTTTATTTGAACAAATCAGCAGCACTATATTTGGAATGGACAGGGTGAACAATAAAAGTCAAGCCTCAGGTGCAGCTTTTTTTGCTAAGATTTCGTGAGTTGCATGCATAAGCCTTAACAAGGACATTGATCTGTGGCGCCCCAGATAAATTTAAACTTTCTTTGCTTTTTGTATAAAAGAAAACAAACAAAAAAAAAACCCTTGTTTTTATTTTATTTAAATATTTATTGACTGCCCTGCAGGTGCCATCATATGCCACTGATCTGATCCCAGAAATTTAAGATTTAGTATGTTTAGCAGACTAGCTGAGGCTGTTTTCCCTACTGAGATAGTTAACTATTACTTAAACTCAGGTGAAAACTCACATCCAACGGGTGGATTCACAGGAATTTACTATATGTATTTAGGTGACGAGGAAAAAAAGTTGTGAATGTTTTTGTTGGATTTTATTCTAATATTTTTTTCACTGAAAAATTATTTTATGTAAATGTTGTCCTTTCTAGTGATATGTGACATAACTGTTTGGGTCTAATACATGTCTTCATTATCTAGTTACATTTAATTGTCATCTGAGTGAATGGGTGTTACGCTGCAAGTAAGGAGTGTTCACATTGGGAATTTTTCCTAATGAGATGTACAGACTAAGATTTTTGTTTGGCTGGTTGGTTTTCCTTTTTGCAGCATTCAAATTTGAGATACCTCAAGGAAAAAGTGCTAGGAGCGTGCGGTGATAATTGAAAGGTCAGTGGGCCTTGATCAAGAGGGTATGGTTAGCTTGTTTACTGTGCAATATCGTTAATCTTGTGATATAATCCTACATAGATGGTAAGTTCAACCTAACAAATGCTCTTCAAAAAAGTATATAGAAACCACATTCCCCTATTTTATTATCTGGAGCAGCCCCAAATTTGCTGCAGTTAAACAAAAGGTTTTTTTGCAATTTAGTGCAACAGTGAAGAAACTGTGGATTGAGGCATAAGAGGTGTTCCTGCCAATTACCTATTATGTTACTGGCACTGTATTAGCCAAGTGATATATGAATCAGCTTGCTCTAGGCTTTCCTAATTGGCAAAGTGTTCCTAAATCTTCTGCTTGGTTCATTCTCATGGTTCAGATGTGGGAAAGTGTGGAAATAATTTAAAGCAATCGCAAAGCCATACTACTACCTTCCTAAAATAATCCTCCTTCATGTTTAATATGCCTTTGGTGCTTCAGTTTATTGCATACCGCTCCCTGTTTTACAGTAGGACTAAAGAAGTGCAATAGCTACAAAAAAACCCCAATACTTCAAAACAAAACAACAAAAAAACCTGTATGAACAAAAGCAAACCTTTCAGCCCAAATCACTTTGGGGGAAAATTAGAACTGGATCCAGATACTGGCTGTGTCTTCTTTTATTGCAGTTTTATGGATTATGATGAGAGTTTCCATGTGCTCAAAAGGAGTTGTGGAAACTAAGGGAAAAAGTCTGTGCAGAGCTATTATGTACATAGACATTTTCTCTGGTTTAGGAAGTCTTTGAGCCCCAGACTACTGAAGGCTGGGGGGGTATCAGCAATTACCATATTGTGCTTATCCTGTTCTTTTACTCTTCCATAGCCATCTGCTCTTAGCTGCCTTCAGAGACAATGTACTGGGTGAGATTAAACTTTGATCCAGCTTTGACATGCCTGTTCTTTTTGCATGGGCTGCTGTTCGCTGCAAGCAGAAAAAGAAGGCTAATAGAGCCTCTCTGCAGACTCAAAATGTTGAGGCTCCTAACTTGTACATGACACGCTTTTCACTCTTTCCAATAAGATGTCCTACCATCAGAATACTGAGCAGTGCCAACATCTTTGGATGCTGTTACTTATTCACCTAGGGTTAAGTAAAATTAACATGTTTTTAAAGCAACAAACACACATTCAGTTTGTGTAAGTTCCCTCTACTTTAGGCATTTCAAGAATTCCAGTTTATATCTTCTGAGGAATTGGGACTCTCTGTAAAGCATTCAGCTGATTGAGGCAGGAAGTATTCCTGGGGGTGGCCAGTAAAAGGGGTGATGCCCCCCCCCTTTTTTTTTTTTTTTGGCATAGTCAGCAGGCACAAGCATCCTCCCATGCATGTCTAGAGCAATTTAAGTTGAGACAAATTCACACACTGCAACAAAATATCATGTGACTTAGAACATTTCTTCATCTACTGTGTTGAAACAGGCACAAGGGAAGGCACTCAGCCTTACTACTCCAGAGTTGCACTGACTGGATACATATGACGTCAGGATTGCCTTCAGTCACAAATCTTGAAGTGCAGCTTTGCTGGGTGGGTCTCTGAAGAATTTGAGAGTGTTCTGGAGAGAGGGCGTGTTTACCTTGACAAAGTAGTGAACGTAATACTTCTTCCCTGCTAATGTGCTTACATTCTCTTCAACTGCAACATCATAAAGGTAGGAATTTCTTTTTCTTTTTTTCTTTTTTTTTTCTTTTTTCTTTTTTTTTTTTTATATGTGAGGTTATGGTTTGAATTGTTAGCATGTGCTAGTCTCTAATGTCTGTTTTATAAGAGATAAGGGAAAGTTAGAGCAACTCTTTTAATAGTCTTAGGATAAGGAATTCAAACAGGTTAGACATTTGGAACAGGTGCTGGTGAGATTGTGTATATTACCACTAATTAATTCAACCCATGAGAACTGCTTTCTATTTTAGAGAAGGATGTACAGGTCACAGTAGTAGTTTTTACTTTTTGTTTTTTACCTCCTGTTTCATCATTCTAGAAAGTATTTCTAAGAGCCAATTAATTCTGAATGAGAAGGGAGGTAAAAAATTAACAGGAAAAATGAAGTTAGTTAATGTAAATGTGTTTTCATTAAAAAACCTTGAATTTAAGTTGCTTGAAAAAGCGTTCTTTAAAATGCTATGAAAAACCTGTTCCATATGAAAGTCATTTTAACAGAGTAAAATACATTACTTAGCTGCTGAAGATCTGAAGCAGATACTGCTATGAATAATGCACTTTAAACAAGCTGCCAAACATACTTCTTTCAAAGTTATGCTGTAACAGTCAAGTGGTGAAACCCCGTGCATTTTTTCCTCTTATTTTTTTTAATATATATCTATTTTTAGTTAAATTCCTAGCTTGGATCAAATCTTCGGCAGGGGTGACCCCACTGATGAAGAAGTTGCATCTTCAGCTAACGTGTATCAGTGTGTTTCTTGCATTTGTTAGGACATGAAGAGATGCCAAACAGAAGCTGAAATAATGAAACAGCAGTTATGTTCTGGCTCCTCCTCTAGTTGGCTTTGTGGGTTGAAAACGTGTGAGCAGGTTAAATTGCAAAGGAAGAGATAGCCAATAGGAGGAGAACTAGGGAACTATTGATGCACAAGAGACTTAGTTCAATTTCTTGTTTGGGGTGGTGAAGAAATCATTAAAGGCAATGTCTAGTTTGAGGCACTGTATGATAGCCAAAGACCTTCATTGTCTGCCAGACTCTGTTTCAGAAGGTAGTGCAACTGCACCACCCCGTCTCTTTCCCTACCTCCCAAAGGCTAATTTAAAACACTGAGTCATCCGTGGTGCAGGCGAAGCAGTCAACATCTTTGCCTTTGCACCCTCAGGCCCACTCTCCACTTCCAAGTATTCTACTCTTTTCCCATGTGTTTTGGCACTGTTGTACGTATTACTGCTAAGAATGTGTTTATTCTTGATCATGCAATGGATGTGAGCAATGGGATGTTTCATTTCCTGAGACGCTCGTAGTTCAAAGAGGTGAAGCGAGGAGATTGGGTGCACAGGGATACTGCAGAGTACATTAGGTGACTGCACTGTAACAGCAAAGCTCATTTTTCCATACATATGTTTAACTAGAGGGTGATACGAAGGAAACGTAAAATGGCATAGAAAAGGGAGCAGCAACAAAGACCTTGTAGCTACCTTCCATCCACGATGGAGTTGGCTTCTGATGTAGCTCAGCATCACCTCTTGCACTTAAAACTCTCCCCTCGTTTTTCTTCACACATTTGATCTGACAGAAGCCTCTTGCTGAATCTGGCTCTCATCTGTTAAAGAAAAGCATCTGCTACCCTATTTCCAGTATGTTCTTTCACATCATAGATCTGGGGTCTGTCTACCTCTACTCTGCTTTTTGGGGTGCTTGCCTATTTCAGGCCTTGCTCACAAAAGTGTACTTCATACAGTCAGCACCCTGGACACTGTACCAGTACTCTCCTGTATTCTTTTGTGCCCTGGCGTATGAGCAGATGATGACTCTTAACCCTTACCTTAAATAAAAACCAGGTGACCAAGCAGTCTTGCACCTCTGCTAAAATCTCCTTTATATAACTTAGTATTTTAAAAAGTTAGACTTCAAGTTTTTATTTCAACTAAAATTTTAGTAAATTACAAAAAATAATCATTTCTGTATGTTTTCCTCAAGTTATTATTGGGGGGGGTCATATTTGAGCCCCCCCCCCCCCCAAAAAAAACAGATTTTTGTTACATTCTGACAAGTTCTTCTAGCAAGTTCTTGAAGCAACTGGTCTTGCCCCTTTTGGTCTGCTCAAACCTCTAACAAGTTAAGCATCTACCTATGAACCTGTACTTTTGATAGGGCATTTTTTTCATACAACTGTAGTTTTATTACTTCAAGATTATTGCAGAGATTTGAGTTTTTATCCAACTCAATCAATGTTATGGATTTAAAGCTTAAAAGCAGACATAGCTTATGCTATAGTGCAGTATAGTGAGAGAACTAGTTTTCACTTCCCTCAACTGCCTGTTGTCAGCTAAATTAATTTTAGATACTTCAAAATAATTCACCTTTAAGGAGAATATCAAAAACTTCACCCAGAAAATGAACTCTTTCAAACAGTTCTTTTTTTTTCTCCACCCCTTGAAAACAGGGAAAAACATAATAAAACTCACTTGCCACCTTAATTGAGAGTTACTGCTCAGTGCTATTTCAGCATGCTACGGTATAGAAACCAAGTTGCAAGGTAATATGACAGAGTAGTAAAAGACATAAAATATTCTAATTGCCTTATAACCAAGCACTTATAACTGTTTACAGTTGTGATCTGTATGTGTTGGTGAGTAAATCTGAAGTTAAAGGTCTCATACCAGTCTTGAGTTAACTCTCTTTTTTAATGCATAAAGTATTTCAGAGTGTTCCATCGTAAGAACCTCTGACAGCTCTTTTATTCTGTGGTACCACTGGTTGTGTGTGAAGACTTGGCAAGATATCTTTCCTGCTGTGGCTCAGGCTGTGTGAAATTTTACTGGAATCTTTGTTTCACGTTTCAATAAACAGGATGAGAAAAGATGGGCAAGATGCAGAATGATTCTAGCATCAACCCAATATTCTTCATTTCAGCCACAGTTCAGACTATGTGTGCCAGTAAACTGAAGCAATTCAATGGAATGCAACGAACTGTGCCAAGAAGCAGAAACCGGCAGTATCTCAAAGAGGAAGATACCTAGAACAAACAGTTAGTGCTTCTAACAGGCAGGTACCTAGAATGAACAATTGATGTCTGAGTGCATTTTTTGGATGGGAGAAGAGGATGGAGGTCAGGGTTGCCCTTATTGCCTTAAGGGCTAATAACTTTTTAGCATAAAAAATTACCAGTGAAGAAACTAACCTGGTATCACTTCCTACAATTGCTCATAAACTTGCAAGTTTGTATGTTCTGTCTGTCTGTATGTATGTATAAAGCAGCTGCTCTATATTTGAAAGGCTCGGTGGCACAGTATCAGCTGTCAACACTTGTATAAGTACTAACCAATTAGTAAGTTAGGGTTTGCACATGTGAGCTCTTTGAATTGGGATTTTCTTTTTCAGGTGTCTCTTAGCTAGTGCTTCTGCTATTCTCAGTAGGAAAAATGCTGCATAACTGTTAACAAGAAAGTGTATGCTCCATGTTTTTTCACCTAATACATGCGATTCTTTAAACAATGTGCTATCTAGTATTAGCAGAGCACAGATCTGCTGCTTGAGACTTGTCTGTTAATTCATGCTTTTGCTTACTCTGAAACGAAAACAAAACCTGTGATAAGGTGGATCTGGACCTTATTAACTCTTTCAAACCGCTTTGGTTTAATGTTGATGACTAAAGGCCTGAAACAAACGGCCTTGCTATCTCTTTTGATATCTGGGAGTCTTGATTTTTCCCCAGTTACTGCACCAGCTTTACTAGTTCTGTCAAATGATGAGAGAAATAGGAGAGAGAGGATATTCTTGCTTTTTGCTGATTTTATTCTTTCCCTGCTGCACCTCCAGAATCACACCCAGTAGACAGTCTAATAAGATGCTTAAAGAAATGAATCCTTTTCATTTGCATGTTTGTGTTAGTGATCTACTGGGCTTTTCAGTTTACTGAATGGATCAGGTAAGGAAGTCCTGCAAGCACATCCTTCAAATCTGGATATTGCCCTCTGATAGTTCTGTTCTTGCAAGTTAGGTCTTTGCAAGCAAGATTTTGAGTTTTCTGAGCTTTTACACAGGAGAAAGATCAAAGCTTTTCCTCTGTATTTTTTTATTCATTCCCCAGACTGTAGTAGCTAGAAATTCTACTTCAAAGCAGGCTTATGACTTTACTTTTCAAAATCTAACCACCCAGTTTATGTCAAAGAAAAATTTGTTCTTCTTTGCTTAACAGCATTAAAAATTCCAGGTTAATTTTTAAGTGACTATATCAGGATCTAAGGACCAGAGCTTTAAAATGGACTTGATTTTGGTACTTCCCAATTGTGTAGGCTTTGATTTTAATTATAAAGGATGCAATTCCTGCACCAATCATTCCTGATTTTCCTGTTTTGCACTAGCCCATGTAAAACTAGATTAGACAGGCTACAGAAGAGGTCCTTCCTTAGCAAGGAGGTGATTAGATTTCTTTACCTGAAGTGATTTATTTTCAGGATGCAGGGGGGCTTTCCATTTTTTGTAAGGCATCTTTATTTTATTATTAGATTGACTTTTAGGTCCTTTTTGAGCAAAGGCAAAGATTCCGGTTTTGTGAATGAAAATAACATTGGTAGTGCATGCCTGTGGATGTGAACCTGGGAAGAAGCAGCAGGTTGTGTGTGGTGTTTTTTTTTTGTTTTTAAATTTTTCCCCTCTACACTGGGTTCAGCAGAATACGCGTCACTCGGCTGCTGTGTGAACCTGGCATACATAGCTGCTTCCACAGCTCTGTTAGGAGCTCTAAGAACAATGCTGTGAACCAAGCCCTGGGAGCAATAGGAGGTTGACGCCAGGCAGGCTTTCAAGTTTCTTGTCAGAGCTGGTTCCAAATCAGGAGAGACCAGGTCTTCGCAGCCAATTCATTGGAAGCAGTGTGTGTGCGGGGAGGATGACAGCTGGTGACAAAGGGAGGCAAACTAAAGCGGTCACTGCTCTTTGGCATCCAGCATCGGCAGCGTGATCCCAGCACTGGAACTGATGGCTGCAAGCTGGAGCTATGCTGGGAGCGTTGTAACAAGCTCCTGACCACAGTTAGTGCGCGTGTGCTCTAGTTTTACACTAGCCTGATCTGAGCCTGAGTGCTGCAGTCGTGGCCCTTGCTTTTCAGGGTGAAAGTTGCTTGGCAACATAAAATGAGTTGCAAAATGCACTTCCCTCAAGTGAGTAATAAGAAACTGGTTCTCCCGTTTCCCAAGGAGATGTCAGGCACTATCTGAGGAAATGTCTGTCTATACCATGCTGCCTACAGCCCCTCTTCCTGCGTGGCAGAAGGGACAGCTGAAAGAAAGACCTATACCTATTTATTAGTCCCATGACAGGAGCATCTATGGAGGGTGCCTTTCACGCTATGGGTATTTAGAAGAGGTTTTCTTAGTCAGTGTAAGATTATACAGCCAAGCTGTGTGGTAGGCTTGCTAGTCATTCTAACTTGTCAGCATTTAACAAGATGCCAAGTGTCTTTGGGTTAAAAACAAAATTAAACAGCATAGACAAACATAATTTAAAATAAATGCAAGTGCTTGAGGCTGGTCCACATGTAATGTGCCGGAACCATATGCCACCTGATAAAAGAAAACATTTTTCTTCAGAAAACATACTGTGCAAACAATAACGGGGAAATTTTCTCTCCTATGGCGTTGGCAAGGTGCCTTTAACCTGATGTGATCCAGGAGAAGAGTTCACTCTCTGGCCACTCAACCTCTGCCTGCTAAATTGGCATGAATGGGGGATTCAGGGGGTCTGGGAAGTCCCTCTGGTGCAATTGTGCAGGCAGCTGGTGGTGGGGAGGGAGAATCAAGTGGCACAGCTGATGGCCCAAGTCAGTGTGTCCAAATCAGATCACAGCTGTGTGGCTGCAGCAGAGAGGAGAAGAGATCAGCAAAAGCACCTATGGCTTTTCTAACAGACTTTAAAGCTCGCTAGAGACAAATGAGTGGGATGCCCTCTCTCCATCCCTTTTTCCCCCCTGTTCTCCACCCTGTCATTTCACAACTTGCACAGTCATTGTTTAGGGCCAAAAGGATTTGAAGCAAATCGTTTAAACTGAAGCAATCAAGTGCTGATGTGGAGAAGCTGATAATGAGGATTAGCATTTGGGGCAGTGGTTGCTGTAGATGTGCTGAGCAAGCCGTAGAGCTGTATTTCCTGTTTCAGTGATGCCGAGGGAGCTTTGAAACAACCTGTCGGGCAATGGGGATGGGATAATAGATGGAATCATCCTTCAAAGTGTCACTTCACTCCAGTATTAATTTTAATCAAGGTTTCTAGAAAGTAGCAAGTATGTAGCTATGGAGAAGGAGATGACAAATAAGGCTTAGTACTGAGCTATTCCTACTTGCCTTTAACGGTGCTTTCTGTGGTGGAGACGTCTGTCAGGGGTCAGCTTTCTTTTAACACAGGAAAAAAATATACAGTGTGTGTACCCCAGGAGGCTTTTCCTAGTGAGCTGGAAGGGCCCCAGCTGTGGCCTAAGAACTAAAGATCCCTGCTTGTATATGACGTATGCTATGAAATGGTACTTGTGGAATTCCTATATGTTTCAGGATCTCCTGATCTGACAAGGAATAAATGTTTGATCACACAGCCACAGCTGTGGAGTGCTTAGGAGCACAGAGGGCAGAAGCAGAAACTGTAAAATGCTCGGGCTGCTGCTGCTCAGGTGTGTTTGGAGGGATCCCTCCAACTTCTCAGTGCTCCAGGAACATCCTCTTGAGACCTGCCAAAGCTGAAAGGAGACAGGAAAACAGCCCCAATATGAAACAGCCTCGCTGATGGTGATCTCCATGATTGCCCAGGGAAACAGCCTGATTTGCTGCAATGGAAACATGGGTAGGATGTAGGGTAAATCTCCAGTTTAAGGGTAATGAAACGTAAGAACAGGCTGCAGGCAGACATTGTGGAATCTCTTTCATCAACAGTTTTCTAAGAATAACTTGGACAGTATCCATCAGGGATGGTCTAATCCCCTGTGTGCCGGGCAGGACCCAGCAGAAATACAGGAGACTAGACAAGAGGCAGTTTCAAAGAGCCCTGCTTTCCAAAACCGCATTAGGTATCTGCGAGTAAGGATTTCCACTGAAATCTGTGGATCAGATCCTAAGACCCAGAATTCCTTTCAGTTTTAAGATTAAGCATGGTCCTGTGTGCTTTGCTTAATAGAGATGGGTCGATGAATTCATCAATGAACTAAAAGGGTAGTCATTACTAACAACGCTGCAGTGGGTATTCATGTACTGAAGGAAAAGATGAATTGGTTAGATCCCAAGAATTTTTATTACAATTTGCGCTACAGGGTGTTGCTAGTGTTTGAGTATGCCGCGTGCATACTTAATCGCAACCCATCCCACTATAGGCTAACTCTTAGTGCTCTTTCCACTGTGTTAGAACAGGCCAGCCTATTTTTATTACACTTATGGTTTGTGAAAGTTTACAATGCACAATCTGGGGTGTGTGTGTGTGTATGTATATATGTGTGTATACATACATACATATATATATATATATAAAAGAAGCACTACTGTGTAATGAGTCTTTCCTCCTGGTCTTCTAATGCAGTATGTCTGCAAGGCTTTATATCTGACCTAAAATGTCATGTTTCAAAGCCCTGCTTCATTACCATGGCGCCTGCTAGCTGTAGTTAAGGGTCTGTTAGCAGCCCTATTATAAATCCTGACTTCCAGGAGTTTATAATTCAGCAGTAAAAAATTGCTCTAGGCCAAAACTTGGCATAAAAAGTCTCAGTGCAGGAACAATTGTGATTTCTCCCTCCTTTATTTTTGCGTTTGCTTATACCCACACATGCACAATCCACTCAGTAGATTTTATTGTTCCCTTTCAAAAGATTAAATGGGAAAAGATTGTTTCCCTTTAAAAAGAGTAAATGGCTGAGATGTTAATATCTCAATACTAACTACTGTGTGTGCCAGTAAATTGATTTAAAGTGTCTGTTAACGCAGCTCTGGTTGATGGATACGAGTCATCATTTCACAAACCTGCTGCAAGGCTTCAGCAGAGCCCCACTCCTCAATGGAAACAGCCTAGTGTGGACTGTAGTGATTGCTCATAGATAGTGATTAAGCATGGGCTTCTGAGTGGGCTGGGTCTGATCGGAAAAGTCTGCGCAAGTACACTAAGCGGGTTGTCCTGATCGCACGTAGGTGATATGCAAGTGTGAATGCAGACAAAACTGAAGTTATGTGGCTCTTGCTCAGTTTGGAGAGATCACTAAGACTTTCTGGAAGTGTGAGAAGACCTGACCTACCATCTGCCCTCAGCATGATTTAATCTTATCATTCGATCCTGTTTTACTGTAAGGTCTTCCAATGGGAAAGTCTAACCGTGAGGAGACTTGGCTGAAATTCTCCCAGCTTAACTGTTTTCTCATTGAAAAGTAGGGTTTGGTGAAGTCAGCTATTTCCTTGTAATTCTTCTGCTTTATAGGAAACTTTACTAAGAAAAAAAGTTATTTCAACTTATTTCCAGGAAAATTACTTATTTCAACCTTATGGAAAACATGGAAAACATTGTATTGACTTCTATTTTTATTTTATTTTAAAATATTTTTATAGGATATATAATATGTTTGTTCTGTAAAGTCTTTATAACTAAATGAGGGATAGTAGAAAGCTCTAAATAGATCATATAAAATGTAAAAGTTGAAAATTAGATCCCCAAAAAACTAATTTAGAAACAGAAAACTCAACACACAAGTTAGGGGAGATTAAGTCTCTTGAGTATCTTCTTTGTATTTATGTGATAATTTATTCAAGATTGTTGTAAAAGATTTGACCAGTTATTAAATCTAGTGTGAATGACTGCATCCCAGCCATGGAGCCAGACCTCCCCTGAGTACTTTTTGCCAGCTTTGCCTCCCGCTAGGTTTTTTTCTGAGTAGCTGGGAGATGTGAGGAGGGAGAAGCTCTGGTGGCCTTCACCCTTCACTTGCCACAGCAAAGGACTTGCCTCTGCATGTGTTGCATGGGAAAGGACTGCAGGTAACATGAATTGACAACTGCAGATTTCAAAGGCTCTGCATCGGTTTATACCAGTGCAAGATTTAGCTCTATGATTTTTCTCTTCCCTTCGATTATAATCCCACCTGCACCCTCCAAACAAGAGGTTTTGACTTCCCGCAATCGAGCCTTTTTGGAGAAAACCGACACAACTCCGCACCCCCCTGGGTTCTTCCCTGGTGCTACTGTTACTCATTCCTTGTTCCTGGGCTACGTGGCCAGGTCTCTTCAGCTTCGGATGACTTAGTCTGGGGACACCTGGACATCTCTCCTCTACAGCCCCTGTGGCTTCTCTGCCTCTGTTGGTCCTGCAATACCAATGCAACCCATGTGGGCCTGGAGAGCTTATTCTCTGGGGACCAAAGCCTTGGTTGAAAAATTCTGTGATTTGCTTGTACCTTGTTTGTTAGAAATGTCCTACCATCTCAGAACCACTGTTCTACACAACAAAATTCAATGTATTTTTTTGCATGCAATTTCTCTTTAATATGGCAGGAATAATTTTCAATTATCTTTCTATTTGCTTAGCATGGCGCACATATTAAAGACGCTCAACAGCTGGTTCTGGTGGGAGAATATCTGGATGCCTGCCAATGTCTCATGGGCACATTTTGTAGACCGTGATGGCCTTGTCTTTCCAAAACCACATCAATTATATGCCACAATTCCATATGCTTTTGTGTTGCTTATTATTCGATTCTTCAGTGAAAGGTAAGAAATATACATGCTTATATTGTGCTGTTAGTTCTCATCAATGCTAAAAGTATTTGAAAATCAAGATATCTTTAAATCAGTAGTCAGATGTTTTGATAAAGAAGGGTTAGCCTGGTAGTTAGCTAAGAAGATCTAGTATTGATAATGTAGCAGGGAAAAAATTAGGAAATATTTTTATTATTAGGAACATGTGGCTGTGGTCCAGTCTGCAAGGAAAACATTTCTATCAAGGTCTTTTGGGCCAGAATTTTGATACTTCTAAAACTCTGTTGTTACTAGAGATAGAATTCTTCCAAAAAACACCTGGTTGTCCCTTTGCTTTGCCCTTTTGGTAGAAGGGTGGAGTTATTTATCCTGCAAACCAAGCTTCTTTTATTAGGTGCTCTCCCAGAACGTTTGTTGAGGCTGATAAATCCCAAGTGTGTGACTGTAGCAAACCTCAGCACACTGGAAGGATCTCAGAGTTTCATGTGAACGTTTCACGCAGCTCTGGTAATGCTGATTCCTCTTTTCTCAGTTTGGCACTGAAAGATGGATTGCTTCGCTTCTGCAATTGGAATCTTATGGGACAGGCAGAGGTTGGCTCCATAGAAAAAAAAGCTACACACACATCAAGCTTTTCAGTGCTCTGACTTGTTTGTTTGTTATTGCTAGACCTTTTTTTCATTCTGAACAGTGTGATTAGTATGTTTTTGTAATTATTTCAGGGTAGAATGAGGACATTTGGAATGTTGTAAGTTGGACACGCTTAAGACAGAACCGGACAAGATCATTCATGTTAGATCACAAGTAATCTGGATCATACGCTTGCAACCATTCAGTGTCTCCTAAGTAAATGCTTGCCCAGCTGTGTCTCCCTGCACTGCTGACGAAAATTGCTTGTGTGCGTAACTAGCCCATACATCTGGCCTGCAATGAATTTGCCAGTGAATGAGGAGAAGTGACCGCTGCTCTGAGTAATGAGGAATCAATTGCAGATATCGGTAGGAACGAGAGGGCTTTTTCAGAAAAGCCTGCCCAAGTGGAAGAGCACAGCAGTTAATCTGCTCTGCAGCTCTTTGCAGTGGAAAGCGGAGGAGAACAAGAGGCTTGAGGAGGCTGGAGGAGGTGCCATGTGCTGGAGGCCACGAGCAGGACCTGGTTTTCCTGGCGGCGGCAGCCCTGTGAAGCAACGTGCTAAATGACGCTGCTGCTAGGAGAAAGTATCCCGGTAGCGATCCTTCAGCTCACACAGAGAGAGCATCTGTTCTTGTTTTACTCTCCCTTAACTATTGCCTAGCTCCAATCTGCCTCTGAGAAATGCAAGGGTACAAAAATCAGGCTCTGTCCTTTTGTTTTATAGCATTACGGGACTGCACATTTAAGTCCTTGGGTTTGCTTTTTGCAAAACTGCTAATATGCTATGTTTCCCTGTTACGACTAGCTAGAAGGAGATTCCTTTCCGTCACAGTTTTACATAGCCTATGGCAGATTAAAATTTCAGATTTATTTTCTTTATATCCTGGCATGAGAATAGTTAAGATCTTGTAACTGTGTTGCATTTTTAAAGTTTTTCCTCCTATATCTTTTCAGATATATTGCTATACCTCTAGCAAAAGCCTTAGGTATAAAGAACGTAAGACGTGTGAAGCCACAACCCAATCCTGTTCTAGAGAGCTATTTCCGGGAGTGCACAAAACATCCATCCCAAGTAAGGATTTTCGTTCTTTTGAAGCAGTTCTGGGTTTGGAAAATCCCAGGTCTTACTGTTTCAATCAGCTATGACCAGTGACATCATGGGATGAGTTCCAGCTGATTGACAAATAACTTAATTTATTTGGCTTTATGTTACTGTCCTGCTGACAGAGTATATGGCATCCAAAATAGAAAATATATTTTTTAAATATGTTTAATTTTCTGGCATGCTGTTCTAGGTTATACTGTTAATATTATTTCCAGTGAAGATCAGTGCTCCATCTTTAACTCATTCTGCCTGGAGAAAACATCAGCTGACATCTGTTGTTGGAAAGTGATATCATATTTATTGCGAGCAATAATATTGGCATACTGGAATAGAGGCCTTCTGATCTGTTATATTGCTGCATACTTAATCCTGGCTTACGTGAGAAAGAAAAGCGAGCAATCTTTCCATTACATTGCTGTTGATTTTTAAATGTGAACCAAAAAAAAAGTCAACATTTACCATCTCAGAAAATGAAGCAACCTGACTGTTGATGGGAAACAGATACCGGGGCTGTGAACACACTCTCAAAAAGTTCGCTTATGTAACTAAAAATGCCAAGCAATTACAGCATTCCTACACAATTTTTGGAAAGAAATACATGTTTTCTAATAATGGGGGATATTGGCTGTTGCATGGGACTTCTACTTTCTGTCCCTCTCCCTGACATGCTTCTTCTGTGTCTTTGGCCTGACACTGTCAGGAGGAGATGGACTCATGTCCGCAAGCAAGCTCCTCTCTACCTGGGCAAGTCTCCCCGATTGCTATTTTGTGCCCTCCTTCTGCATGAGGGCAGCTGGGTGATGCCTGGTGCCTGAATGGAAGTGCAGCATTTTTTGGCTTGCCTGTAAAATGAGTGAGGCTGCCTCCTGAGGTGTCCAGCTCAGAGGACTTGCTGTGGCAGAGGTGGCACTGCTGCCACCCACAATTTGCATGCTAGCCTTGCGAGGAAGAAGCTTCCCCAGAGCGCACCAAGCCCTGCGTAGACCACATCCTCTGCCTCTCTGAATGGAGGAGCCAGAAGAAGCCAAGAGGCAACTGCTGCTGCCCTAACTTCTTTTCAGGTGCTGAAAGGAGGCAGTCTGGGTCTCGGCCTGAAAGATTAACTAACTTGTCCCATACCACCCAGCAGTGCTGTGGGTGTGAGAACGGAGCACAGTCTCTAGACCTGTACATTTCATGCCTGTTCTATTTATCAAAATTAATTTGTGTCATGAAAATCCATGACTTCTATGAATGTCACTTGAAAACTGAAGCAGGAAGCCTGCAAGGTAACCCACAGAGAGTTAATGTCAGTATTATTTTTAAATGCAGACCTCACAATAGTGTGAAGCTGCTCTGTGAAACACCAAATAAGTGAAGATGAGATCTAGGTACATGTTATTGCTAACATTATTTCATTTTTTGCAGTCAGAGATTCAAGGCCTGGCCAAGAAGTGTAACTGTACAGTCCATTTGGTGGAAAAGTGGTTCAGGAGACGGCGAAACCTGGAGATCCCAACAGTGCTTCGGAAATTCCAGGAGGCTTTGTAAGAGAAGACAGCTCTCTTCTTTTGCTTATTGTGGGTTTGTGTTTTGAAAAAAATGATTGAGTCCTTGGGTGCTTTGAGATGAGCTGCCCTTCCAGAGGGGCTCAGTTCCCTTGGAAGCTGGGAAGCTGGGTCTATCTGACTGGGGTTTTTGATTTTGTGCATACACAAGCAGATTGAAAGGATCTACTAATATTTCTCTAAATGCAGTGACTTAAAATATAAGGTTAACTGTTTCTCTTCTTTCTTAAAGATGGAAAAAACTCTCCCAAATACCTCAGTGTTTTCTTCACTGTGCAATAGTGGGCTTATTCGTAGGTTCCTGCTATGCAGCACTCCATGAAAATACGCAGAGCATAGGAAAACGTTTTCCTGTGTGCCAAAAGTCATAGAGGAAGAAAAATGCTTATTCACCCTGTTCGAATATGTATCCATGCTGTCATCTTGGCATGCATTATGCATGTAGGAGTTGGTTCAAGAGCAGGAATCATGGCATCCTAATTAAATGGTAGAGGGCCCAGTCTGGACACTGGGTAGGCATATGGAACATAAAGTCAAATATGCTAATGTTTCCCATTCAACAATTCTGAATGATTATATTTAAATATATAAATATATTTAAAATGTTTCACAACCTCCTGCATTGATCAACAACGAGAAAAGCATTCAAGATTCTGATTTTTTCATAAGTGTTTGAGAACTTCCTTGTACTTACACATTTTACTATTCAACTGTTCCAGCATTATCCAAAACCTCGTACAACCCCCAAATCCTAAACTGGACAAGATTTTACTGATGAAAGCTTTTAGCATGTTACAGCTCATTGCTTTTGGAAGCTGAAAGAAACTGTACTAACATAAAACACCTTCCTAACGTCCTGTGTGTTTGGGGTTTTGACTAACATAACAATATTGGCAAAAATTCACATGGTTGTAACCATGTTACCTCTTTTAGTGTAGGTTATCTTAAGCACAGGAATGAGGGTTAAAAGTACAGCCACAGAGCTCCAAGTTGAGTACTTTATCAAGTACTCAGTGTGAATCAGTATGGTAATGATTTCGTGATGTCCTCTGTTGGGCATAAATCCAGTTGATATCTATAGCTGTGACACTCTGAAGCTTAATTGAGTTGAGTGAACTGTCTTGGCAAACTGGCATCCTTGGGGGTTTTTGCTATTGTTTTGTGGATCAGTTAACCTTGTTTTGCAAGCAACAACAAGATTTCCTGCTATCCGTGCATGACTTGCCTGCCATGGATGTATGGCTCGAGTCAAACATGGCCAAAGACTGAAGTTAAAACTTGCTTGACAGCTTGAGTGAGAATGAAGTGAACAGGTTTCTCTTGTGCAATTTGTGAACCTTGTTCTGCTCTTTGTCAGTGAGTTTAATTGGATATAATCCTCAAGGCAACAAATGAGGAACAGAATTATTCCACTTTAATAGTCAATGTTATGAGCATTGTGACATTTTGAAAGCCTGGAATCTCCAACATCACTTTTCTGAATCACAAGGAAAATCTGATGAGCCAGATCTAAACCATACTTAAGCTATTAGTGCTCTCAGTTAAGCAACATTGGGGTTTGGAAAGCCATCTGCAGGAAACCTTCCCTGCCTTAGAAGACCTACCAGCCTTTAACTTCACTCAATAAATTACTTTTGTTAGACTCAATTCAACAGAAAAGATTCCTGAAGCTAAATTAGAAGAATCCTTCTACACAGTTGTTCTGCACTCTCCCTAGTGGCCACATTCAGAGATTAAAAGCCCTTTGTCAGGTGAAATTTGGTGAATTTGGATAAATTTTTTTTCAGGTTTTGTTCACCAAATTCATAAAGAAGCTCAGCTAAATGCAAAATGAGATAGTGCTCTGCCAGACTTGCATGTATAATAAGTTCATCTGAAGTCAGTTAAGCGCCTGGTATTTATTGCTAAGCACAGTCAATATATCTTTGTGGGGCTGGGGACTAATGGTTCAGCCTTGTAAGGTGTACTGTGTTTTGGATCTGACCAGGAAACCACTTAAGCAAACGCTTAACACTGAACTCAGGATCAGTCCAACTATGTCCACTGGAGTGCTCACACTTCCCTTGCCTGAAATATGAGGACATGTGCAGACAGAATCATCCCCCGCATAGAGGCAGTCCTATGCTACAGCGTTATTTTCCTAATGTCTCTTGGTTAACCCTGAGCTGGGCATTACTTGCAGGTTCCACTCTCCCCTTCCATTTGCTCTGCTAATTTCTGCCATGAACCTTTAAAGTTTTCTGCCTGCACTGTAGGTACAGGGTTATATAAGGGTTATATATGGAGGGTTATTTTCATGTCATCTGAGGAAAGCTATCTTAAGGTTGAAAAACATAATGATCGTTTATTACCATTTATCTATCTGCAATTTTATAATTTTCTTGGCCTTCTCTGCAGGTATAAGACACATTTCCTTGTCTAGCCTCTGCCGTTCCCTGTCCTCATTTTTTGCTTGTTGTTTTTTTCCTTTAAAATGCAGACTAACTCTTTGAACATCTCGTTCTTTCTCCTGAGACACTCGCCTGCAGGTAGTGCAGCGCTCAGAAAGGTGGGGCTGCCTTCACCAGGCAGTCTCTCATCTTCTCCTCTCACATGACACTTCATACTTCATTAACGTTTGCCAAATCATAATCATCATTTTTAGACATCTCTCAGTCCATTAACACTAGCAAAAGCGGTGTTCTTAGGAAGGCTTGCTCTCCTCCTCTTTTCTGGGAAGTGGTTCGCTGCCCTCCTCCTGTGGACCTCTCATCCTACAAGACCATCCCAGCAGGTTCAGGGTTGCACATGTCCCTCCATGATCAGCACATGCAGGTGAACAGCGTTTTCCTCCTGATCTGGAGAGCTGCTCGGGGGAAGGTCAGGCTGGTGGCTGCCAAGGAGAAGGTGAAAAGGAAGAAGTTTCCCTCACCTGCAGAGGAGGGAGTGGGAATGCTCTGGCAGTCTCCAGCCGCACCCAGTCCCAGGGACAATACCTCCCACGCTGGCTCTGGAGTCATTGCAACGCTGATTGCTGGCTTCAAATCACAGCATCCTCCTCTGACATATATAAGCAACAATGTAGTTTCGGTTCACTAAGACACATAGGAACTTTTTCTTTTTCTTTTTTTTTTTTTTCCTTTGCCGACTTACCAGATCAGTGATGAAAAACTGAAAGTTTTATCTGCCTTGATGGATATCCATTTAAACCACAAAAAGCTAAGATCAAGCTTTGCTAAATGCTGGCAAACGTAGTCAAAGGTTGAGGTCTACAGCTAGTTCAGACCTCTATAATAACACACAAACTTATCCTGTAGTCATTGTGAAAGTTTCAGAGGGCTCCCCTGTTTTCAACAATTGAGGTTAAGACGGAGCAAAAAAAATTAACTCAGCAATTAAAACAAGTCGATGCTAGTGCTTGCAGCACTCACCATGTGTGATCAGATTTGAAAGTATGCACCACCTGACTGAAAGGTCTTCTGGAGACAGGGAACTGTGAGACTTTCTTAGACCAATGCGAATATTTGAAAAGGATCGAGACAATGGGGAAGTTTGGTGCTATGAAATACTAATAAATTCCCTGAACGCCAGATTTACATTTGCTATGGCTGTTCTTTGGATCAGCTAATTTCTGGCTGGAAATTTACTGTAAAAAACATAACCAAGATATCCATACTGTAATAATGTAAAATTATATGGGTTTTTTGGCGATGAGTCAACATGTAAGTGTTTGGATATTAATAATTCAGATAGAGTTAATAGATGACTACATCTAACGCAGCGTGTGAGGGCATATTTAAGTGAAGATTGGCTGTGATATATAATGATTTGCTCTAGTTCTGGCTCAGGATAGTATTTATGAAAAAGAAATAATGTTTTGTTCTTATTTCTTCATTTTAATTTTGCAGCTGGCGATTTTCATTTTATCTTGCATCATCCATTGCTGGACTTATATTTCTATATGATGTAAGTTAATTTTTTAAAGATTGGACATTCTTATATTGTTAATGAAGTGAGGACCTATTTCTAGACCTTATTCAAGTCCGTTGAAAGACTCACTGGCTTCAATGGCTCTTTGGACTCAAATCTCTATGAAGTGTGCAATCTAGATGATAGATTGCAAAGCGCACTTAGATTTTACTTGAATTCTTAAATTTTCTCTTAAACTTCCATGTTAAAAAATAATTTGTGAGTAATCAGCATTTTTAAGGAAAGCTTTAGGAAGTCAGGTAGGCAGTTTTACAACATGCCTTGTTAACACCTGTACATTGCGTAGCCGTGTTTTGGGTTTTTTTTATTTTTATGAGATTTTTCTGGTACTACTTCTTGGGGTCACAGCAACGGTGTTTTTTGCAGCTATCTGCTGAGGAGTTACTCCCAACTTCTGACTCAGCAGCAAAGAACGAGTGCTCCCTGTGACTGAGAGCGCTCTGCTCAGGGTGTCCTTAGGGTTCCACCTGAGCAGCAGAGCACCTCTGAGCACGTCTGTGTTCATGAGGCTCTTCTCCTAACACTGTTTATCATGCCGAACCAGTGGTGTGTGTGGCTGGTAAACAGCAAAATTTAATCACTGTGGCAACATATCTTGAGTAATTGCAGTAAAAAACACACACCCACTGTTTTGGATAATGAAATGATGAACTGGAATGTTTCAGGTGTCCCAAAAAGAAGCCGAAAAGCTGGGACTAATATAGTAAATCCGAGATGTAAGATCCCTTTAGAAATTGGTGGAGAACAAAGTTATTGAGAATATAACCTTTCAGCCTGCTTCAGTTAGAGAATTTTTAAGTATTGAGTGTTTTGAGTTAAGATGACTTATTGTTGCTCAGCTGATCACACTCTGAATCATCTGTCTTCCTCAGAAACCTTGGTTTTATGACATATGGCAGACGTGGGTTGGCTATCCATTTCAGGTGAGTTTTCTGGCATTGGGCCTTGAGGCATTCCTTTCCCGGTTGAAAGGGGTGATCCAAGACATGCTTCTCCCTTCCAGTGGGTACCACCTTGAGAGGCGCTGCACCAAAGCCATCGCCCTGTCCTCAGTGCCTCCTGCTGCAGGACTTTGTCATGATCTGGCTCTCCTGCAACTCAGCCCTACAGCCAGACATCTACAATTTGCACCCATCTCAGCCATCCAATCGTCCACAGCAGTAGCTATGTGTGTTACTGATTTTAGTGCAGAAATCTTAAGCTGTCAGCAGTCACAAGGATGCTTGGAGGAGCTGTGCAGAGGGCTCGAGGCACTGAGCAGCCCAGTGGGCCCTGCTCTCAGTGGACCCTGCTTTCAATTCCTCCCTCCATGGGTCATGAGGCTCTGGTTCTTCCTAAAATATTTTACTAACAGTCCCCTAACAGATGACTACATACAAACTGGCCTTCTTGTCCCCTGGTGGAGGTTTTGTGTCTCCCCCTGCCTCCGGTCTTATAAACCTGTGTCCTATCACACTGCCTTCTCCTTATTCCTTTCCTAGACAGGGATCCAAAAAAAAAAAAAAATCTTACCTCCCAGCTGTTTTTTCCTAGCTTCTCTTACTTGTGGGCTCTGATAACTAAACCTACCCCCATGGTGCAGTACAGAACCAAGTGAACAGCCAAGCTCATGTTAATGCAGCATCTAGCTCTCTTGTTCCCTAGGCAGATACATAGGATTTTAGTGGAAGTAGTGACATACTAGTCATGGGATGCGTGAATGTCTAAAATGCTAATTGTTCATCAAAATTAAGGGCTTCATTTATTTGCGGTTGTTTGTAATTAAATGCAGGAGTACTGTGCGTGTAGTTCTCTGACAAAAGCAGAGTAAAAGGCATGCTAAAATTTGGAGATGGAGGAGGAACTGCAGAAACTGAGAGTTTGGTCTGAGTAAAGGTTAAAATATTTGGCTCCCAGAACATCCTCCTTAATGAAGCCCAGAACGTGGATTTAGTTAGTTTAATTTTTTAAGCAAGACTCAGCAGAGGAGGGGGGGAAAAAAAAGGAGGAAAGGAAAAAAGAAGTAAGAAGTAATTTCATTTGGCATTCACTTTGTGCTATTCTCTGCATCAACTGTGTTTTTCTTCTTTGTAGACTTTGCTGCCATCCCAGTATTGGTACTACATGGCTGAGATTAGTTTTTACTGGTCTCTCTTATTCACACTTGGGATTGACAACAAAAGGAAGGCAAGTGGGCATGCTTATTGGTGGCTAGACTGTCTGTTTCTAAGAAAAGAAAAACAAAAACAAAAACCAAAGTTTATAAGAATAACCGCTGTCCTGATAGTGGATTTGATGCAGCCACATGAGGGCAGCATCAGCCTGTCCCTGGCAGTCCTGCACACATCTGTGCACCCCTGGCTGCCAGGCTGCGCCGGATAAGCCTCGCTGGTCACTCCACACCAGGGAGACCCTCAGGGGACATCCTTGCTTGGCTCTACCTCTCTTCTTCTCCTCTTCACAGGATTTTCTGGCTCACGTCGTTCATCACTTAGCAGCCATCGGGTTGATGAGCGGTTCTTGGTGTGGCAATTATGTGCGTCTTGGAACGCTGGTGATATTTGTGCACGATACTGCGGATTTCTGGCTTGAGGTAACCCTGCCTCTCAACTTTTTTTTATTGCCCAGGTTATATTCAGTGATGTTTTAATCTCTTTGCCATCAGTTCCATACGTTTTCTCCCTATCCCAGCAGAGACGCAGCTTCACACAGTCATAAACTGTAAGATAAAAAAGAACATCTAGATAATTGAGGCTGATATTCCATTACGGCATTGGTTATGAAAAAAGATCAGGAGAGAATATGCACTACATAACAGGGACCGGAAATACAGCTGCCTCCCTAGATTATTCTTGTTTCACTGTTAAAATTTGCCTGAGTTGGCTAGCCTGTGAACAGCTTGTCATGATACCAATTCTCAAGCAAATTTAGCAGCTAAAAGCTTGCCTACTTCTGACAAAATTAAGACAGTTTGAAGCATTCACATGCTTGTGTTGGCCCAACGGGTACGGCTACATCATACAGTGCTGGCTGGAGATGCTCACTGTTTCTGAACGAAATATCTCAGGTATTGGCAGAAAGAAAAATTTCTCCTTTCTTCTCCATCCCTGCACTAAATATCACTTAAGAAATGCTTGAACATTAAGAAGTGTCTTATTTTGCAGACAGCTCTGTGACCCTAGAGACATGCATTTGGGTTTCTCCAAAGAGGAACATGAGCTTTGTTTCCTTCAGTGGAGTTATTCTGGGTTTATAACACCAGAATTAAGGGCACAGTTTCATCACCTGTGGTGGTGGCAGCATCAGTGCAAGCAGCCCTTCTAGGCTGCTGTTTCTCACTACTCATTTCTGTTCCCAATACTCTGTCAGTTGTGCAGGAACAGCTAAACGTGGGGTCACATAGTTGGTCTGATCCAGATTTAAATACATACACACAATTTTTTGCTGAGCTGTTTTGTGACCCAGTTCATTCTGTGGCCTCACAAATGGTTGTACTGACACCTGGTGGAAAAGAATCAAGAAGGATGCTTAAGCTAGGTATGGGAATAACTGCGTTCAGCCCTGCCACTAAAGAAAAAAGTTCATCAAGCTGCTGTTTAAGAGCTGGGCTTGGCACCTGAAGCTTTGTTCACGCTTGAGAGCAGCTAGTTCATCCCATGGTGGCCAGGGTGACTCCTAAGCAGAGCAGGGGACTTGCACATTTCAGCTGGGGCGAAGCAGTGGTTAGGATCTTTCCTAGTGGGATGGAGACCACAGCAAGGACCTCTAGCCCTCCAGGAAGAGGAAGCAGTGGCTGTAGGAGGCGCACAGAAAGGTCTGTGACCTGGAGTCACCAGTATGCCTGGGTGCGATGGGCCACAGTGGCTCCCCAGCTGGTGGATACAGCTGGGAGGCTGTTCCTAATCTGCTGTGAGACAGAGGGATGGACCTCTGTCTCCAAGAATGCTTTGTGTTTCCATAGCACTTTTGTATTCTGATCAGAGAGCTGTTCTTTAGCCCTTTGATATAGTCCTTTCATTTAAGATGAAAGGAGAAATATAAACAAGGAATCTGTTTTGATAATGCTATATTAGGTATGAGTAAAATGATTGCTCTACATGTCAAACAGGGAGGAAATTTTCTTCCTCTTTAGGTGGAAGATGACTCCTTGTTTATGAAAATACTAGAAAGGAACTTATTTCACACAATATTTATAATAAGTTTGATGATTTTTATTTAATGCAGGCAGCCAAAATGTTTAATTATGCTCACTGGGAGAAAACCTGCAATATGCTCTTTATCATCTTTGCTATCACATTCTACATCACAAGAATCATCCTATTCCCCTTCTGGTAAGCAATATTTGATGTAGTCACAGGCTTTTATTTCATTGGCATTTCCAGTGAGAGGTAATTATTGATTGTGATAGAAAAAGAAAAGGAACTGATTGTGTTTAAAGAGCAGAAGAAGAGCTTTCATTATTATTGATCTTAGTGGCTAGCTAGAAGGGTGGATGAAAACTGTTGTTTTCTTTAAAGGAGGCATTTAATTTAATTAAAAATGGTTTAAAAATGAGTCTCTTAAACGTGATACCTTAGTAAAGGCTTTCACTTATTATTTAACTTACTTTCACAAATTGTAGTTAAATGTTATGTGCTGCTGTGTTTCCCCGGGCACTGAACTACTTAACTAGGAGAAGTCACTGTCCCTTTCGTTCCATCCCTCCTGCTGCAGCTGCAAAGTCAAACTACAGTGAAAGTCCTATATGACAGTATTTAATTTTTTGTAGTGCCTTCTTTTTGCTACCTAGTTCCTGGGTAGTAACCCACCTCATTTACCTACATGGGAAGCGCTCAGAAAAGCTAAGGTGCACCAATTAATCTATGAAGTCAACACACATAAATTAGAACTTGTTAAATGCTCACATGACTTTGAAGTGCTATGATTTAATCTCCTTTGGAGTATCCACACGGATGCTTAATGCTTCACATGTTTAGCCTTCAAAAGTGTTTAATGTGTTTCACATTCACCGTTTTGCTGATTTGCTCTAGTTTGCCTTCATGCCCCTCCTGCATGTGAACAAAACCTTAGAGACTCAAGCTGGTTGAATTAATAGTTCTGAACATTGATCAACACAAGGTTTTAATTTCCTGTAGTGTTGGCTTTCAGAAATGCTGATGTCTTTTACTCTCCTGTTATTTTTTGATTAACTACACAAGCTATCTCCAATCATTTTGCTTCACCGAGTTTCTTGTTCTTGAGTTTGGAATCAAAACGTGATGAGATTAAAAGAACTGGAGAAAGCCCTGAATAACATAGAAGTGAAGGCTCAAGATGGACAAAATGTGTTAATTAACAAAGAGCCCAGCTGAAAAGCTTGTAGGAGTTCCTCTACAGTGTGGATTTTAGATTAGAGGGAATTTGCATGAAAAAAATGGTGTAGACAAGCTCTGAGCTGCATTGTATCTAGACCACACAGAGCTCAAGGTTTAAAAACCTGAGATCTTTCTAACCTTATTTAGAATACTTTGATATAAGACCCAAATACCTTATCTTGTGAAGTCTATATTTTAATTGTTATGCATAATCTAGTTAAGCTAAGGTTTGTTAATTAATCTGTCATCTTTGCAGGGCTTTTTAATGTTTTGTGGAAATAATTAATCAGTTTGGAATGTGAAATTAGAAATTGTTATAAATAGCACAGAGAAGGAATCGTGCACCATAACAGTGACCTTTGTTTTTTAGGATTCTTCGTGCCACCTTGTATCAGCCTACATACTATTCCACGACTCCTGTCATAGCGTATTTTTTATTCAATGGACAGCTATTGATCCTTCAAGGCTTGCATTTATATTGGGGTTACTTAATTTTCAAGATTTTGAAAAGGTTCATTTTCATAAAGGTAAGCAATCTTGCTTCTGCAGAAAAATGTGTGAGATGCCAAAAACAGGTACTAATACCTTTAGCAGATTTACTCAGCATGTCTTACGGTTTTCCTGAGTGATCTACAAAGTATAAAGATGTTCAGATGTGCTTTCTGCCTCTCGTGGTCACATGTAAGGTCATAGATCAGGATACCAGAACTATGGTTAGAGCCTTTTGTCTGTATCTGATGACTTGCTCTGATATGTAAATCAGAAGTGAGCTCTCCCAAAAACTGGAGTCCAAAGATGGTGCAGCATTCAAAATCCTGTATTGAGAATGGCTCAGAGTCAAGTTGGAGGCCTGTGGCTAGTGGTGTCCCCCAGGGGTCAGTCCTGGGTCCAGTCTTGTTCAATATATTCATCAATGACCTGGAGGAAGGGACAGAGTGCACCCTCAGCAAGTTTGCTGATGATACTAAACTAGGGGGAGAGGCTAACACACCAGAGGGCTGTGCTGCCATTCAGAGGGACCTGGACAGGCCGGAGAGCTGGGCAGAGAGGAACCTCATGAAGTTCAACAAAGGCAAGTGCAAGGTCCTGCACTTGGGGAGGAATAATCCCATGCACCAGTACAGGCTGGGGGTTGACCTGCTAGAAAGCAGCTCTGCAGAGAAGGACCTGGGAGTGCTGGTGGACAACAAGTTAACCACGAGCCAGCAGTGTGCCCTTGTGGCCAAGAAGGCCAATGGTCTCCTGGGGTGCATGAGGCAGAGTGTTGCCAGCCGGTCGAGGGAGGTGATCCTGCCCCTCTCCTCAGCCCTGCTGAGGCCTCCCCTGGAGTACTGTGTCCAGTTCTGGGCTCCCCAGTCCAAGAGAGACATGGCACTCCTGGAGAGAGTCCAGCGGAGGGCTACCAAGATGATTAGAGGGCTGGAGCACCTCTCCTATGAAGAAAGACTGCAAGAGCTGGGCCTGTTCAGCCTGGAGAAGAGAAGATTGAGAGGCGATCTCATCAATGTGTGCAAGTATCTGAAGGGGGAGTGTCAAGAGGATGAGGCCAGCCTCTTCTCCGTGGTGCCCAGCAACAGGACAAGAGGCAATGGGCAGAAACTGAACCACAGGAAGTTCCATCTGAACCTGAGAAAAAACTTGTTCACTGTGAGGGTGACAGAGCATTGGAACAGGTTGCCCAGAGAGGCTGTGGAGTCTCCTTCCCTGGAGATGTTCAAAACCCGTCTGGATGTGATCCTGGGCAATATGCTCTAGGTGACCCTGCTTGAGCAGGGAGGTTGGACTAGATGATCTCCAGAGGTCCCTTCCAACCTAAACGATTCTGTGATTCTGTGAATGATGGAAATTTTTTGTCACTGGACCTTCTATGAACATTACAAAAAATGAGAGGAGAGGTGAAATTTTTTTAAGGCTACAAAAAACTTGTGGTCAAAGTTCTCTACTCTGAACTCAGCTGTACTTACACGTTATGTTTTCAGATTAAGAAAACCTATCCAAGCTAATCTAATATTATGTTAGGAGGCAATGAGATACTGTCGTATTCAACTGCAGCAGAGAAACAGTGCAGGTCTGAGACATCATAAGCTACTTTCACCCTATACAGCAAATTCATTTAGGAAAAAGCTGATAGACTTTTGATGCGGATCTGAAGGAACAATTTCTTGCTTAGGGTGAATTTTTTTTTCCTCTTGTTTTCTTCTTTATTTAAACCTGACTTCTCATGGAAACTCATGCAGTCAAGTTACATATCTGTTTGATCCTACTGGTCAATCTCAACCACATTTGATGGGGTTATTTGGTTCCTACAAGCCTTATGAAAATAGGTACCTAGATAGCATAGGGAGACCCAATGTCTCCTCTAGAAGACGACTGCAGTTACAAACTCAACCCTTGTTAGACAGCAAACAGTTCAATGCAAGGGACAAATCTGTAGGAGAAATGGCATGCTTTGTTCTGCTTGTAAAAGTAGATATTTCTGTGTTTCCTTAGACACCAAAAAAGTTGTGCTTTTTCCATGTCACTTAGTTCTCTTAGATTAATTACCAAGTCATTCCTGGCCAGGTTTATCGAGCATTATTAAGTGTTTTGCCTCTCCTCATTTTCTCTTTAGGTTATGGCCTTGTCTCTGTGCTGGGCTGCAGTGTGTATCTGTTCTACGTATTTCACTATAATTTGACAGAATTTCTGTTTGACATCTGTTTTAGCTCATTGTTGTCAAAATATCAGCTGTCAGGGTGTTTTGTCAAAAGTGGTCCCATTGACCAACATCTATTTATCTCATCCAATCTTGTAAGACGTTACTAAAGATGCAATTTTTTCAGAAATAAGCATCTTTTAAAAGAAGAAGTTAAAAAAGAAGAAAGAAAATAAGGTACTTCAGCCACTAGGACTGAAGATATTAGCTTGACTATAGTACGAAGAGATTTGTACTCTCTGTAGAGGTATGACCTTGGCTATGGCAATTCCACAACAAACACATACAGGTCTACAGGAGAACCTGGTATGACAATGAATATGGTTGGAATAGACCTGTAGTTCAGAAAGAGGAAGAAAGCTAATTCCATGTCAATCACAAACCTGTAGATGCTTGGAAAAATTCTTGACCATATTTGAGAAGTCAAAGATAGGGGCAAATTGACTGATAACACGAAATACCATGAAATTAGGAGAGGCTTCTATTCCGTACACGTAGAACGAGTGTTCATTGTATGCAGAGCTTGCAATAACAGTGGACCTTTTCACACAACTGTTTCGTGATGAAATCAAGAGGGAGCTCCTGCCTGCTTTGCAGCTGAGGAAGAGCAGGGCCTTGGCATAGTCTCCCATCTACACTGGTTGAAGTTATGAGAGTGCATTGCAAGCATGTCTTCAGATGTAATGCTAAAAAGGACATTATTCAGCCGGCTGCATAAGGCCATTCTGCCCTGCCTGCTTCTATGCCTTTGTAAGGGGCAGAAATGCTTTATTTTGAGATAAGAGCTTTTTTGTATTAGTCATTGCTAAAAAATGAAAAAGCATCAAGCCTGCATCCTCACTGTGGATTTTTTGATTCCTTACACAGCTCTCTGCGAAGATGGTTTCCAAATAACATTTTTACAGTGGTAGCAGGAGCAGCCCTAGCCCTTTTCGGTCTGCATGACTTCAGCTGGCTTGCATGTGCAGCCTGTTTTCCATAGCAGTGGCAAACTTGGCTGTGAAAGCAGCCAGTGCCTCCAGAGCTGTAAAGGCAACGTTGAGAAGAATGGTGTTTGCAAGGCAGCATTTTTATACCAATGCATTTATTACAGACATACTCCACACAAATAGCTGTTGCTATTTTAGCAGAATACCAGTAAACCATCACCCTCATATTAGGAGGGTTTTGTTTCTGTGCCCAAGACTTTAAAGCTTTCATTCAGAAAACAGGCAATTTTTGACATTTTTTTTCTTGAAGCAGCAGTTAGCTACTTCAAATGGAAAAACGATGTCATGATGTAACTGGAAATAGGGACTGATGTTGTTATTTAACTGTATGAGCCCTGCAGAAGCTGTGAGCGCAGCAAGGGTGTAAGGGATTTTTTCAGTGCTTGCTGTGCCCTAAGCCATGTGTGTTGGTGGGTCCCTGGTGACAGTCACTGCAGCGCAGCAGCCAGCAGCTCCTGCATCCTCCCAGGAGGCCGGTGTCTCCCCCAGTCATACCCTTCTGGCCCCGTCACCGTACTGGCAGAAAGTCAATAGACTTTAATGCATTTATTCTCCATGGGAAGTGCTGTTGTCCCTTGCTGAAGCGCAGGTTAAAAGACTTTCTGGGTCACATATGAAGTCCGGGACTCAGCAGGGAACGTAACTGAGAGCGCCTAGCTCTCCAGCAAGTCATATACCCCCCAAAAAGTCTGCAGCTCAGCTATCCCCTCCCCTCTGCACTAATAACGTGGAAAATTATCCTCGGTCTCTCTGGAATAATTGCTCAGCTGACTTGCTTGAACAAAAACCAGTTGGACTAAAAACCTCGCAATCTCCTCCTTCCCAAAAACCGCAGCCAGAGGCAAACAAAAACAAGGGGGAAAGGGAAGATGGGAGCAGAGTCTCTTGCTCTGTCCCTCTGTGTCGTGTTTTCCTGGGTGCCTTCACCGGTCATGCAGCACAGAAATGGTCCCTGCACCACAGAAACCTGCCAAAAGCTGAGCGACACTTACAGCTTCTTTGCCTTAAGTTTTCATACTTTATAGCCCTTTATTTCCTATAGGGGAAAACTTAATGGAACAGAAGTATTACATTATTTTCCAGGCAAGCATTGTTTTTACTTCTGTAAAGTATAAAAAATACCTGAATAAGGTAAGTTAGGGTTTGACTCCTTTCCTGCAGGCCATTTCATGACCCTGTTTATGAGTAAGGCACACATATGTAAGAAAAGCCCTTCAAGGTCAGACCTGGAGCCATTTATCTTAGATCGGCTGTGCCTCGAGAGGAGGAAGGACATTTTTCAGCGTAATTTTTTTTCAAGCTAGGTCAGACGATTGAAATGTTAAGCTGCTGGCTGCCATCTTGATGTCCAAGGCCTTTTGTTGCTAGGAAACTCAGTGTGTTTCTGTAATATTGTTCAATTACATGGTTAAATTACCCACTTGTATCAAGTTTCAAGCACCACTGAAACATGTCTAGTCATCATGTCTGCACATATGAGAATATTTTAGGAAAATTGAAAAAACATAGAGAAGTATGTACATATGCACTGATTTAAAATATCTCGCCAGGAAAATCCCATGGAGATTAAATGTTTTATTTCCAAGGTCAGAAAGAG
This sequence comes from Struthio camelus, assembly GCF_040807025.1. Taxonomy (NCBI): domain Eukaryota; kingdom Metazoa; phylum Chordata; class Aves; order Struthioniformes; family Struthionidae; genus Struthio; species Struthio camelus. The sequence continues at coordinate 4,671,724 of NC_090953.1, forward strand.
GGAGCGAATGACAGCAGCTTATAGCCACATTATTATGGCAAATTAAGATGTAAAATATATGTTAAAACCATTACTCACTGAGTTAAGGTTTTGAGATTACAGTGCTTTAAATCTTGAAAAATATGTATAAGTTGTAGGAAATGGGCATGATGTCCACACGACTCAGATACTTTAGGGCTGACGCAAAGTCCATCAATGGCAGAAGGTAATAGCGGTTTTTTTTTAACAGACCTGTAATGTCACCGGGTGTATGTTTTCTTGCTCACTTTGCTTTTTTAATTGTTTTGTTGTCTTCAAGCAAGGCAATGAGCTTCTTCCTGATGGTGATTATGATTTAGGAGTCATCAGCCACTGTTTTGTTTAACTCACCTTCGTTCTTTCCTTTTGCTAGAATAGAGGATACCCTTGGGGTCCTGCAGTACTGTAGATCATGCTTTCGAACTTGTCATTTGCTTTAAAAAACTGGCTGGCATGACCTCCATATTTGCAATATTCTTTTGATATTTTGTTCTCAGTAAACAAGATTTTTTTAAAGGCTTTGGTTGGGCGTGTCCTAGCTCATGGTTTATTCATTCCTTATTCAGTCCAAAATCCCAAAGGAACAGTGGGAGTTAGTGTTCAAAGAATGACTAATGATAAAGTACAGATAGCTGAAAATGATAAGAAAATACTATTGTAGAGTTGAAATAAGCTGTGAAGTACTTGCTTATGATACTTCTGCCCCATTCAGCACTCATTCTTTGACTTTAGCATTTTGTTTTGTCTGAAGATTGCTCTTGCACTGTCATAACTTTTTTCTTTTTTTGCTTGTTTACTGATAGTGGCATGCCAGTGCAGTCCTTGCCATGGAAATGGTTAGCCATATAAAGACTCCTTAAACCAGTTATTTCCTTTTCTGTATCAAAATAACATATACTAGAAAACTGGATCCCTAGAAGTGTGCCCATGGACTAGCGTACTTAAGATGTTTCAATATTAACATGTAGACAAGGCTTATGCTTGAAAGTCCTTTGGGACACAGACACAGTTTGCTCTTGTAAAACCCCTTATATTGAAGAGTAATGCTTCTTTACACCTGCAGAGGTGCTGCCCTGTGGTTCTTTCTGTCTGACCTAAGTTGTTGTGAATTTACCTCTTTAGAGACTTGCTATAACCCTTTGTGCAAGTTTTTCAATTAACTTTATACAGTTCCCAGAGGCTGTATTACCTGCTCTTGACAGATGCCTTTAGCTGAATTTAGGCTGCAGCTATTCAGACCCACCTCAATCAACTTCTGCAGAACTTTCCTTCCTTAGGCTTAGTCTGGAATCCTTTTATTCTTTCTTCCCCTTACTTTTTGGTGCTTGATCTGTTTGCATCAAGCTACTTTTATTTCTAATAATTCATTTGAATGTCATATTTATTTTGTAACCACATGGGTGCTGGGAGTGTGACATTTCTGTGCTGAACTTGGGTGAGAGTTTTCTTGCTCACCAAACGGAGGCCCGGAGCACGTTATTTAAAGCAATGGTTTTCAATTTTTTATTTTGGTGTGCAGGTCCTTAAACATTTTCCAATGGAAGCGCAGACTTCTGCGTGACAGATTTCAGCCACCTGGCAATTGCTTTGCTTTCCTTAGTTACCTTCAGAATTAAAGTCTATGTCCTTTAGAATTAGACCATGGATCCACAGCGGTAAAAAGCTACCAGTTCACCTTTATTACGTGACAGTCACTCTTCAGCCTGCGTTCACCCAGGAGTGCTGTGACTGCAAACATTAGGCTGTTCTGGCAGCGGAGGCAGCACTGACTTTTTTATTGAGCAACACAGTAAATTATCTCAACTTATCTCATTTAATCCCCGACAGAAATCTTATTTCTAAACTATGGGGGGTAGGGGAGGAACCCTATGTAACATGAAAGTAGAACAGGTTCTGAAAAGATGACATTTTAAAGCTCTTTTGGGGCAAATAATATACAAAACGGTGTTCCATGTGTTTGAGCTGTGTGCTGTTTGGTGTGGCACCATAGGTGAACTGAGTCTGATAGCTGCCAGCTAATAAACTGAGATTTTTAACTTGAGCTGTTAAGGGTCGTCGCATGACCCTGATCGTGCACAACAGCACTGTGCTTCTAGGCACTGTGCAATTACTGGGATGTGAAAATGAAGTTAGGGAGTGCACAGCAGTTTACCTGACTCCTAAAAAGTCAGACTTTCAGCTGACTTTTTTGAAGCAGTAGAAACTGTTTTCAGGACATTTACAATCAGAACATGAAGTTTAATGAGAATTAACCCATTCAGCAAGAATTCATCCGTTTCAGCAAAACTCCATTCTGCAGGAGTTAAACAGTAGATGGGGTTTAGTTTCCTAAACTAGAGGCACGCAAGTTTTGTTTTTTCTTTTCTTTTTAGTTAGTTGCTTTGTGAAGCCAGTAGTGTGCCAATGGCAATCAGAGTGTTGATACTTGCCTTAATTCTAAGTAGTCCTCTTAACAGCAATAGGTATTTTAGAGTATAACGACAATCTAGTTAGTTACCATTTTAACGACTGTGGGACAGGGAGGTTGTTGAAAAGCTTTCACTGGTGATTTTGGGGTGACTTTCTAGTCTGGCAAGGGTTAATACTCATTGATGCCACACTTCAGAGTTTGAGTTCCCTGAGCAAAGTTTTAGTGCAAACACAAATGAGATTCAACCAGATTAGCACAGGTTGCCTTTCTCCCATTTTAAAGGAAGATAGGTCATGGAGAAGCCGAATTTGTTGATTCTCAACGGGTAAATATTTGTAGTGTATTTTGTCATGAGGATGGCTTATTAGGGAAACAAAATAGGACAAACGAAAGTTTTCCCTCGTAGAGATGAAAACCAGTCTATCTGGGAACCTTCCCAGTCGATTCAAATTATTGCCTTTGGGACATCAGCTTTTTAATAGCCTGGAGATGGGAGCTAGCCAGCCCGGTCAGCAGCATGTAGGCTCATGCCCTAGTAAAGGGAAATTACTTCCTGCTATGACTTTCTTTCATCTGCATATTTCCCATTCTGCTACAGCAATCTCGTTAAGCCCAAAGCCTGGCTACATGTCCCATTTTATCCTGCCAAATTTATCTAGAGGAGGAGGGGTGAGAGGCAGACAGAAGAAAGCATAAAAGAATTCCGAGGTTTTCTGGCTGGCATTCAGAGCAACAGGCAAAAAAGAGAAAGCCACTGCTTGGGGGACTCGGGAGTCCTACCGTTACCAGGGGTTTGAAGTCAAAGCTGACCTCAGCAATGCATAGGTAAAGCTCCTAATCCAGCAAAGTCTGTGAAAGAGGAAAACCCAGCAGTTCTTCTCTACAGCACAAATGTCACGTCCCCATCCAAGAGCGCTGTCTGCTTTCCTTTGCCTCAACCAGCTCATTTCCTGGCCCTGTGAGTTAGAAGGCAGATTACTGTTTAAGTCTCTGCTTTTTATTCCAGATTAGGGAAGGGGGTCAGCATCTGAACAACAGCTTCCAGGGAGGTATGTTGTACCATACACTAAAATGCACTTCTCAGATTTCAAAACAGCAACAATATTCTTTGTTGGAATTTTGATTTTAACCCACTCTGTTAAAAATGCCCGTAATTCTACACCCCTTCTCACTTCAGAAGCCTTAATTATTATATACATGTCAGTTAAAGTTTAGAAAAATTTGAGTTAAGGACTGTTGTGATCATTATGGAGGAAGGAACTAATGAGAAACTGAGGAAATTTATTGCTAAGCATTTGACTGGAATAGGTGGGCTTGTGAATGTACGCTGGGGCTGGGAGTGTTAGGGCAAAGCACCCTTCCACAGCCCTGTTATGCACACGTAAGACTATGCAAGAGCCGACTCAGTCCCCTGGCCATATTCCAACAAATTGGATGTGTGGATGCTCCCTCTGCCTCTTACGTTAGCTGTGCTATAAGTAGGGCTGTGCAGATCTCTTTAATGTAGTGCATAAAAATCGTTTAGTTAGTCTAATGTTCCCAGAGTTGCTGAGTTTGACTTCTGTAGGAGCTGCAGATGACCACTGCCTCTGAGAATAGAAAATCAAAACTATATGTAATTGTGAAAGCAAAGCTTTCCGCCCCGGTCAGTTCGGTAGGACTGAGAACTGTGTGTTGATGCAGGGCCAGGCTCTCAGCTGGTATAAATGAGGACGGCTCTGCTCCAAGCCAGTGGGATTGCGCTAGTTTTCACCAGCAATAGGTCTGGCCAGACAACTACCCCCACCCCTCTCTCTACATGTATGTGTCTGGCACAAGGCAGCTTTATTTTCGGTAAATCCCTGATCTAAATGAATTCTCTTTATGTGAAGATTGTTAACTCAGATGAAAGACAAACGCTGGTCAAATTTTTGCTTTCCAATTCATTGATTTACCTTGCTGTCCACAGAAGGGCATTTGCTGACAGTTCTTCTGGCTTCCCTTGTTAGCTGCTCATATCTTTTAATTTTCTGGCAGGCTATTTATGAAATGTTCCATTTGTTGCTAGTTTTATATATATGCACCTATATATTATATATATAGCGTGCATTTGTATTTATTTTCTCAATTGCCAAAAATCAGTCCACAGAACAAACCCTTAGCCTCCTACAAAACTTTCTGATCTTTTCATTTACTATTTTCAATATAGGCTGCAGAGGTTTGGATTGTGAATTTCGTATGGGATGAATAATTCTCAGACTTTCAGAGGGATTCTCAGTAGTGCAGTCTGTTGAATCAAGATTTTTTGAAAAGGAAGAGATATGTCTGCATTAACATTAGTTAAATGTAGATTCATTTCAATTGAAAAAGGAAATGGTTCTATCTTGTATTTAAAGAAAACGTGTTTCCCTGGGTAGACCTGGGAGTGCTCCCGTAATCCCTGTTACATGAGAATGAGGCAGGAAATCCGTACAGAGGCAGCCTCTACTCTGAAACACAGTTCTAAAAACCTTTGACGAGGCACAACACACTACAAAATTCACATCATCAAAAAAAAAAACCAAACCAAACCAAACCAATTAAACAAAAAAGCCAATATCTTTTGACCATCCGCTATCTATTCATACATAATTTTGATGTTTTGCCAGGATTTATCACTGACAAAGGATTATAGTAAGAGAGTTAAGTAGCCTCTAGCCTTTGAAGAAGTCACTTGGGACAAGAAGAATTAAATTTAATGACCATGAATTAAATTTAATGACCATGAGCATAACATATAGGGAATGACAAAACATACCTGTTTTAATTCTGGAGCTGATTGTATTTGCTTTAGGCAGCGATGCAGTGATTGATAGGCAGCACATGGCAGGGAGATTTGTCTCACCTCTCTTTAGCCAGCTAAAAGTTGTGTCTAGCCCAAGATAAAGGGTCCCTCTGCAGGCAGCGGAAGAAGAGAGGCTGGAATTTCTTTAGCAAGTAATTTGCTGTGTCCAACGTTGCCATCTCACCAGTGGTGGGACAGGTCACCCTCTGGAGACGCTTGTTTTCTTTTTCTGTTGGTTACAGAGAGGTCCTATGCGACCATTGAATAGATACTGAACTTGTGGAAAGCTGAACTTAGCTAAAATAAGCCTCCTGCTAAATGACTTAAACATTCGAGTCTCAGGGACTTCTAATGCTATTTAATAAACTTTGCTTACTAGCTACTTCTTGAAGTACTCCAAATCCAGCCTAGACATTGGGGGGTTAGAAATGCTGCACTGAAATAATTTTAGGTCTTGTGTATACTGATGTGAATGTGAAATGAAAAGACATTAGTTGTTAGATATTTGACTTGAAGATTAGATTGATATTTTGTTGTATGGGGGTACAACTTTAGATACATCATGCAAGGAATGGAATGCCTCCTAAAAATGAAAGCAGAGGAATGAGTGCCTTAAAGAGACCCAATATATAGGGGAGAAGTGCCTCTTTTCTGTAGCTTTATACTTGTAGTTTCAGGCTAGATTCATAGTGCTGTAAGGCTTCATGAGCATATTCTTTAGCAGCTATGGTGTTAGCTGAAGTGCAGTATCATACCTTGCTAAGTAAGAAAAGTATGAGTGCCTGATCATTTGTTTTGTAGCCAAAAAAGCATTTATAGTGACTAAAATTGCATGTTCTGATAAAGGTTCATAACACTGAACTCCTTGGCTTACTGCAAGTTTTGTCCTAGGGTAAAAAAAAGTTCACTATACAGAACAGCATCAAATGCTTATTATACTGTTCTTTGTTTCTTTGCCAGCTGTGGATTTAAAACTGGAATAATTCAAAAAGCAGTGGGACATTATGACTCACTCAGTACCTCCTGGGCTTTTGACATTATCGTAAAGCCTCATACACATGAGTGCAAGGTTTAGTTAGTGGATTTCAATAACATAGCTAGCAGACTTTATTGAAACCACAGAGTACCTGATTAACTGTAAACAATGATTTATTTCTTCTGAACAGTCAAGGTATTATAGCTCCAGTTACAGATGTGTTATGCTGAGTGATAATACAAGTGATATTTTCTGAGGTTAAATTTATTCCTTCAGTTGAAATCAGGGACGCATTCTAACAGTGACATCTAGTTTTATGAGGTTATTCTTTCCAATATTTGTGGAATTAGTGTGACTTTTCTTTTGTCCTTTGCACATCTTCTTTGAGTGCCCTCGGAAAATTCCCAATGGGAAACTTGGGGAATGGATATTCCATAGAAGGGAGAGAGTCAATAAAAGGAGCTTTGGCCACAAGATGTCCAGTATAATTGGACATCTTCATTTAAAAACTGTAGAAAGCAAAGTATGACAGCACATCTTCCACTGAACATTGACAATATTTATGTTGATTAGTGTGTATAAGCTAGAAAGGGAAATATATTTTCTGATTCTAGGCTGGAAATTTAGAACAGTTTGCTTGAATTCAAACGTATATTGCTTGGTCTCCACAGGAAAGTAAAGACATACTAAATCATATGTCGGCTGAGTTGAATTATTTATGTTGAACGAAACATGTTGAACTCAGAGATTCATCAACTTTATAGTACTGTTTGTTAGAAAAGTACCCCCTTCTGTCTATTTGGACTCACTTTTTATTATCTCTCTTGTTTATTATCTCTTTTATTTGAGTCAATGGTTGCTGACCTAGCTAATAGCTTTCATCTTTGTCCTGCAAGCTGTTTCCATATGTGCAGGTGCTGTGGAATTTATTGATTTTACATTGGAAAATCAAGATCTAGTCAATAAGTGTGTAGATATTTAAATGAAAATATTCTCAAAGTAGAATTAAGGTTCAAAATATAGGACATTCGGATTTTAATGAAAGATACATTTAAGAGTCAGTTAATTCCAATTTAAGGATAAAAGTAAATACTTGAAAATCTAAAAATCTAAATTTCACTAAATCAGAAAAGACGTAATTAAAATTCCAGATTTAGCTGTGAATTGTCCTTATGTATGTGTACCTGGCAGAAAGAATCCCGTTAATTGTGTGTTACCGTAAAAGGCCCAAGCATAGGTCCTTAAGCCCTAGTATCTTCATGAGAGCACCCTGGTTTTTCCCCATGTCTGTGAGGCGCAAGAGGCTACTTGTGAGTTCAGTGATCATGCACAACCACACAGCTGTAATCCATACATGGAACAAAAATGAAAGAAGTACATCTTCTGCGGCACGTGTGAGGTACAGCAGTGTGTTCCTGTGTAAGCGTGTGACCCAGCTTATCTCAGCTGCAGGGTTGTTTTCGGGGTTAGCTTATGATGAGCTGGCTGATGTCATGTTTCGCAACATGAGGTCTCTGTTATCTGGGCAGTGAACGGGCTAAGCTGTGATGCACCGAGTCAGCTGTGATTATGCAGGGAGAGTTAAAATGCAGTACACCCAAACGGATATGGTTACAGCAGCATGAGTGTGATTAGGGTGATGTAGCCAACAGCTCCAATGGAGAGTGTAACTCTCTCTAAATACTGTAGTAGCCTGTGTGATTATGTGGATTCTGAGTGCTACTATCAGGGCAGAAGCTGTTACTGGTGTTGCGATTTGTTTATGCACCAGAACTGTGGCATTTTCTCTGGAAAAGTTAAAAGTGCTGGAACTTGCAGATAATGTTTAAATAAGGGCCAGAATCAAGACTTACTGAAATGTGTTCAGACTTCCTGGCATTTAAAGTCTGGGATTCAAGTTTTCTGACTGCACTTTAAAACTAATATTATTATTTTTTTAAATATGTAGTTCATAGAACTAAGAAATATCACTTCCAGTAGTGTAACTGCCCTCTGACAGGGACCTTTTTAGGTATTAGCGGGAGTCAGAATCTTTTTAGAGTGAATACGTGCCTGTAGCTTAGCCTTGGGTTTTATACCATAGGCAGGACATCAGGTACTTGGTAGGGTTCCTTCATAACAATTTCTGTATAATGAAGCAAATGATCTGGTAAAGGCTTGAGATTTAGCTGCTATTTGTCATTTCTTTATAGGTCTATTTTAATTAACCTTTCTGTTCAGATACACAAATCTCAATTTTGAAGTTTTTTGAAGTAGAATTTTGAAGTTTTACTCTGTGCTGATTTTCTTCTGGTGGCAGATCTTATTTCTTTGAGAATGATGTCGTTTGGAGAGAGTTTGTCAACAGCTGCTTCATGAAACAAATGTTAGAGTAACTGAACTTTACTTCAGAAATCTCTCTTCTCCTTGCATCTGAGTTTGCCTTGAAAGGGTGTGAGGTTCGGTTGGATTCTTTTTCTTTCTCTGAGCTGCCTCAGTGGCTATCTCTGTTTCGGAGGTCCTTTATAGAAACACCTTACGTTTTAGGACCTTAACCTGACAATATGCAGCATGCCACGTTGAGCTGCCATTGTGCTTGCTAGCAAGTGCCCTTCTTCTGAGAACGTGGAAGACATGTTGCTAAGGCTTTGTCACTGTTTATAACATCAATCAGTGTTGCTACCATGTATTTTTGCCCCTTTTTTAAAAATACTGTTTGGCACTGTCTGCTCTTACGCTTTCCACTTTAACTGCCAAGCAGCAGATACGAAGCCACGGCTGCACCTCTGCCTTGGCACACACGTGGGCAAAGATGTCATTTGCCTGAGATGAGGGGAGCAGGGGGTTATCTGCTGCCTGCTGGCCTCAGCTGGCTCAGTGGCACTAGGATTTGGGAGTACCCCAACGCTGCCTCTAGCCTTCCCGGTCCCACCTCTTCAGCACTGTGCTTCAGCCCAAACAGCGTCACAAGTGTTTAGGAACTGGAGACGCGTCCAGCGGCCTCCCACACAGCCTTTCTCCCGACACCCTCATCAGCCATAGTGGGAAGACTGCAGAGCCAAGAGCTGGTCAAGACAGAAGTGATTTCTGAATGCTTTATTGAGACACATTCTTGCATAGTTAGGAGAAAATTATCTGTTAATTTAAATGGGGATTTGACCCATGTTCTTCTGTTTACAAGAGTCTGGTAAGTGGCCTGTGACGTTTAGCCTGAAATGAAGAGACGAGCAAACCTTGTCTTGGTGAAGTCTGTTGGGAGTATTGCACTGGTTTCATTTGATTTAGTTACTGACAACGTACAATCTTTGATAGTTTATAATTCATGTTTTTTTAGCCTTGCAAATGCCAAAGTGAGCACAGAAGTCACTTCCACTGTGCTGAAATAACAGCTTCCATTATAACCATGTCTAGAATACTCAGTGAGCAAAAACATGAATCCTGATTATTGGATTGAAATGAATGCAACCAAAGTTACATCGAAGTAAAACTGCGGTCAATGTCTGGCATATACGCTGCTGTCCTTCCTAGCTACTCTGGACATAGCATAGTTATGGCTGCCATTGATCCAGAGAATCTACAAAATAGAGAAAAGACAGCATGAGAAGAGCTTTTTAATTTACAGGAAACCATGACAACAGTCAAAGGCAAGATTTTAAATCCTATCAATCCAGACTAGTTGTTGTGTTTGGCTGAAGCAAACTTTTAAGGAAGATAGTGGATTTCCCCTCTCTTGTTGTCCTCATACATGACATGGGTGCCTTCCTGTGTAAGGCATGTAGGTCAGCCCAATACCTTGGATCAGTACAGGCACAACTGGGTCACATTTTGTTATGCGAGAGGTCAAGCTGGATGACTGACATACCTTAGCCTGCAAATAATTTACTTAATCTCTCTTGTTCTTGTTTTCCTTTCTTTTTTCTTTCCTTTAATGAGAATTTGATGAGAAAGGAGGTCCTTCTTTCCCTTAGATGAACAGATCAGACTTAGTTCTCATGTTGGCAAAAATAGGGAACAGATTCAACTGAAGCCAATGTTATTAAGGTATTGCACATAGGATTTAATCAGGCCCTTCCTCCCTGTTGAAGCACCTTTACCAGTCATGTAATAAGATGTGGTGCTAATGGCTTGCATGATACTAATTCTAACAGCAGTGAAATACAAGAAGCCAAAACTGCCTTAACAAATACAGTTCATTTAAGTAAAAGAGGCAGGCTGAGCAGCAGGTGGAAGGGTTAAACAAAAGGAAAAAAGATTATAAAAGTTTGCGGCTTTGGCCTCACTACAAATGGCTCTCTTGCAGACTTTTATAGCATTAGTGTTGCTTCTCATAAACGCTGAAACCATTCATCCACTTAGAAAGATTAAATTGGTTAGTCATCCAGAACATAAAATATAGACATCCATTTTGTCTGTTACCCCAAACCTTCTGAACTATAATAAATGCAGTTGATACCATTAAACCAAAGGATTGAGAATTAATGATGGCCTCAGTTGTTGTATTTACAGTTTTCCAGCTCTCTGTGGTTTTGATAGTATAATCATCTGTCATTGCTCAGGGACAGTAAGAGCAGAGTCTTTGGGTTGGAAAACAGAACTATAATATATGGTGTGCAGGGGTCAGAGAAAACATCTTGGCATTAAAGTAGGGAGAACCCTAGGAGTGTCATATTATTTTCCATTCTTAGAAGGTCAAAGTTAACAGAGGCACAAACTTATGATATCTTAATATATTTATAATAGTCTATTGTAAACAGTTTGCAAGGACAGATTTGTTCTGTTTTCTAGTTACAGATGAAGCTACTGCTGTTTAAGGTCTGTTCTGTCTTCACTTCTGTTGCATTCCAGTCACTTAAACAAGTTGGATAAAAATGGCCAGACTCTTCTAAAGCAAGGATTTCTCAAGGCACTTGGTCACAAAGCAGGTTCATGATTAGAAAGATAACAAAAATTTATATTTGATTCAGCAGCATTTCTGTATCAGTATCAGAATTTCAGAAGTAGTGCTCTTTCCCAGAATTAAGCAAATTTGCTCTGTAATGGTTGCTTCAGATTACAAAGAAATTTAACCCCTGCTGCCTTGAAATATATAAGACGCTATCTCAAATACAGGGATTTGTAGTGTCCTGGAAGGTAATATTCACATGTTTTAGAATTGCTAGAGGTAGTGCCTTTTATCAGAGCATGTAGCTTGACAACATGAAAACTGGGCAACAAATGATATCCGAGCTTCCAGTTCTATGCTGCAATCGCCAGCCCATTCTTATAGGAAACAGGAACTAATTCCACATATCAGTTGTCGCTCAAAGCAGAGCAGATCACCAGCTATTCTTCAGCACATGCTTGAGCACCAGCAACCTCTGTGGGGCGTAATGAGATGCTCAGAATGAAATACGCACTCAGGAACTTCGCTGTCTCCAGGCCTCTTCAGGCTGGGAACAAAAGCACTCCTGCCTGCATCTCTCCCCTCATTTTCAGCCTCATCCAGAGACTGCTCAAGAAGATGAGAGTATTTCCCATGAGTCCAGCAGACTCTGCATCAGACCCTGTACTCAGGTTTTATTTGCATTTGTTTCTGAAATATGTCCGGTGGCAAAAAAGTAACCTCCCACAACATTTGCCTTTAACTGTAAATGCAAATCACAAAACTAACAGGAGCGAGAGAGGTGATCTGAAAGAGGCAGAACATCATAAATTGTTTGTGTGGGAAAGGCTGTCCTTCCTTTTCTTTAACTGATGGTATGCCAAGTTTATTTTACAGTATTTACAGTACGATTTGTTTGTTTTGATACTCTTATATGTTGTTAGGGAAAAGGCAAAAGAAAAGCTCCAGGAAGTTTATAGTTTCTGAGGAGACAGAATTTAGGCTTTAATTTTCTTTCTAGCCCTATACATCTTGCTAGAAATGTAATAGGTAACGGGGATATGAGACTGCAATTGGATGAGTTATTACTGAGCTGTCATTTATTTTCTCTGTATAAATTTGGTGCTGAAGAAAGACCCCAGATGAGCAGGCTGCGAGCGCAATTGTGAGTGCACTTAGAGAGCAGATACAGGGCGGACAGGGACAACGCTGGTTTCTCCTCTTTGCATCTCATCACTAACCTTGGAGCAGGAAGGGTGTGCAGGTTGTACCTGCTTAGTTGAAGTCCAGATAGGTGACAAGGAAAACAGATTTATGAGCAAAGGAGTGGTCCCCAGCATGGCTGTAGAGGCATAGCTCTGGAGGAGACATGTTCTGTTAAGAAAAAAAGCCTAAAGTCACCCTTAGCTGATGGTAGAAACACCATCCTGGAGTCCAAACACCCTTGCGTTATGAAAAGTCACCACAAGACCTGCAGTCCTCAGTATGTGAACACTAACACCTCCCAATGTCTGCCTATTTAACTTTGGAAGTTGCCGTTAACAAACTAGATACCCATGTGCTAGTGGGTAAATTGTCAGCCTCAGAGTAGGAGGACCCTGGTTTTGAGTCCCAGCCTAAGGGGAAGGGGGCTGTCTATAAAAAAAAAAAAAAATGAGATGGTGGAAAGGGAATGACTGTTGCTCATCTCTTCTAGCACAAGAACTAGTGGTTATCATGCGAGTCTATCTGGTGCTAAGCTCAAAACAAACAACAGGACGGTGCTACAACAGGACAGGTAGTTAGCGTGCAGCTTTTCTGCCCTGGAGTGTTGTGCGTACTAAAACTCTACATAGGACCGAGGGGAGACTGGACAAGTGCCTAGAAGAGAAAGCCAGTGGGGGCTGCTAAACGCATAGAAAGTGATTCTGGCTCAGGAAACAGCTGGAGGTGGGGAAAGCGTCCTTTGTGCCTCCTTTGATCTCCCTTCCATTGTCAGTCATCCACCTAGGCAGAAGGAAGTGTTTATTCTGTTTGTGGTCTCTTTCTGGAGCCTGAGTCTGTGGAGAAGACCATCAGCTGGTATGGAAAGTCATTATGAGAGGCAGGTACTGCTCTTCTAAGCTTTTGCACTGAAAGGGAAATAGAGATTTTTTAGTTTTAACACCAAAGCCTTCATTGTTTGAACTAAGCTCCTGAACACGCTGTAAAAACCGGATTATGGTAGGACTTGAGAAATAAAAGATAGAAGTGTTAGATCTTATTCACTGTCCTGCACAGCACAGAATTTTTTTACCTCCCCCTAACTTTATTGTGAAATATCTGTGTGGACATAATATTGTCTCTGTATGGTAGAAACATTCATTAGCAACTGCCGTATTTGACTGTTTGGGTATGAAGAATGACTGCCAAATATTAGAAGCTGTTCCTATATAGCTGGGAAGGGATTTTCTCGAGGGCAGGCTGTCCCTCTGATCCCCTTTCATTCCTGCTAATGAAGCAACCATTGTCTTCTCCCTGGCAATTTCCTTAGCAGTCATTCTGACTGGGTGATGTATCCAAAGCCACAGCTGGATGGGAACATGACCTTCCCTTTGCAAATGTATACACCACCAGGCAGGGAAGAATATTTTAGGGTCACCAAGTCTCTCTGAGCGAAGGTAATGCCAGGAGTTGCTGGCACAACCAGTCGCTGTTTCGCTTACACCTGTTAGAAGCAGGCAACCTCTCAAATCCTATGTTTTAGCTAGAGTATTCATCATATTTAGCATTTATGCAATGTTCTTTTCATCTTCCATGCACTTCACAATTTTTAATCCCACAGCACCCAGGGATTACTTGCAACACTTTACAAGGGAAAGTGGAAACAAGGAAGAAGAGGTCAAGTGTCTGGGCCAAGGTCATGGAGAAAATTTTGTCTAAAGAACGTTGGGCTCTATGAGATTAAAGGGATGATAGCTGGCTTCTTCTTGGATGTCAGCCTCTGTCTTCTTGGGAGGTGGTTTTGGGTAGCAGTTCTAATACTGTCTGGTGTTTTTACAGCTCCCCTTTGATTTGTTCCCTTTTGCCAATTTTTCACTGAGGCAAATGGAGGAGAGAGGAGTTTTATGTCTTCAGAGGACAATGAAGAATTTCCAAGAAGGGGGAGCGTCTTATTTTCTGGAACTTTTATGCACCGTCTTTTCATCTTGCAATAGCAATGGGGCACTTCACTAATAAAATTAATTAGTTGTTTTTTAAAAGCCTCTGTAAAGATCCAGATACCCAGTTCACATTGATATGGATGACCATTTCTTGTCAGGCATCCATAAGCCTTTTTGAAAGGTTTGCACTGCACTGGTGATGGCAATCATGTAATTTATCTGACAGCAAACACAATGTGGAGTATGCTCATAGTGCTTTCTTCTCCCTAGGACTTGAAAGATGTCCGGAGTGATGAAGAGGAGGAAGACTCAGTTACAGATAATGAAGAGGAATCCGCAAAGAATGGCAACAAGAATGGCTGTTCGACAAGCAAACATCCCCTCCTAAACAGCAGTCACCACTAGCCTCCTCCTGCCTCACTTCCTGCAGGGATTTCTGGTCTGCTTTCAACCCAACCTGCAGGATAGAACTTAAGTCAAAAGGCTTATGAGAGACTGTGATTGATTCATTGTTGGCTACTGGACCTGGGAAAAAAGCCCACTTTAGAGGGGAGGGAAAAATCGCGTAACATGACAAAATGTGTTAATGACCCATTTTCTGAACGATTTCTCAGTGTTTGGAAGACCTACCAGGAACATGCTGATCGTTCCACTCTTACAGTGCTCAACAAGGTCAAAGCTCAAGAATGTCAGATCATTTTGTGTCCCATTGATTCTTAATGTAGTTTTTCAATCTAAGTTATATTTTACCGAGCAATTTCATTCACAATGTTTTGTGGTAAGCAGTGTGAGCTCCATTAAGAACCAAAATTACTCTATGTGGGAAAAATTTGACAGTGGTCAAAAACTAGCATTTTAGTCTTTACTTTTTAGCTTAAGTCCTCATCAAAAAGGCTGTTTTTGTGAGATAGTTCTCTTTTCTTGGAGGCCAGTGGAAGCTAACATGAAAGAAGTGAGGCTATTTGCCTATGAAGAGTTTGCTTCACTGTGTAAGTATAGAACCTTTCTTCAAAATATACTGTATAACATAGAATTCAAATATTGTGTTTTGAGATTTACCAGTCAAGAAAGTGACTTGTGAGATAGCAAAACTCAGCCCCAACTCTCCATTGAGCTCTAGGTTCCACAAATGTCTTTAACCTCCATCATTTTGGCTCTAGGCCTGGTGCTTGAGGGTGCAGTGGGGAGAGAAGGAGAACCTGGCCAAGGTGAATGAAAATCAAGTCTTCTCACAGGTTCTTTTGCACTTATTTGCCTTAAGCACTGCTGAGTGCCCCTCTGCTCTGGACACATCTACAGGCCAGAAGATTAAAAATTAAACTGGTCCTTTCCCTTTTTGTGAAGTGTCCCCACAAAGCGATGCTGGATGATTGTCTTCTCAGGAGCAAGTCCGCTAAATTCTGTGTTGTTGTTCCTGTATATTCACTGCATGTATATGGTTACTGGGAAGGAGGCTGGGGGGGGGGGTGGGGGTGGGGAGCAGGGGGGCAGCAGAGCTAGCCACATCATCAGTGCTGTCTATTCAGTCGAAACCTGGATCTGTATTTCCATCTCCACTCTTTAGTAATAGTGAATCACATCAGTTAGAGCCTAACTTGAATGTGAGTATGTAGCTGAAGCTCAAACCTAGTTTATGCTCTAAGAGGTGGAGGAACGGTGGATATCATGCCAGCTCCTCTTACCAAAAATACCTGTAGCACTAGTTAGCAGAGTTTGTACCTCTTTTTTCTTTATTGCATTGAAATCTATGAGAAGCTCTGTTGCCAAATCATCCAGGGTTTGATGCTTGCGCAGGGGCAGTAGCTTCTTCAGTCCCTGGGGCTTTCCGCAGAGACCCTGGTCCTTTTAAACAGGGTGGCTGCCGTCTCATTTCTGGATGCATTTAACTCACAAGGTCCTAAATGATTGGTGTCATAGGTTTCGAAGGTGAGAGGTTGTCCATGTAGTTCTGCAGTAGCTGAGATCTTCTGATGTGCCAAAACCAGGAGTTTGATAGATTGCACGGGGACCACTGCTAAAACCCTCGGTGTAGAGCTTTTGGTTGTGAAAGGCTCTTTTCCCCTTTAGGCTGCACAGGCAGGAACTTGATGACCTACAGGAAGCACTATGTGACTGACTTGTTTTCTCAAGATTTCCTTGGCAAAGGGAGATATAATTCAGTAACTGAAACATTTGAAAGAATGGGAAATGTTGGGGATCTCAGATATGAAGGAAAAATATGTTTTCTCTGTGGTTATAAGAAACTGTAGGAGTATTTTGCTACAGAGGACAGCAGTATTTTGCTACGGAGGACAGCAGTATGAAAATTTCTGCATGTGGTCTATGGCCTGTTGAAATAGGCTGCATTTAATTTTTTAATTAAATTAAATTTTAAGTAATTTTGGACCATTTAGTACCTCGAGTGTTTGTGCTTTACCGCAAAGAGGAGAATTACATGGAGAAAGGAGTGTGGCATAGTGCATTCTGACGAAAGAAGGGAAATCTCCAGCGGCGGACAGCATCCCTGTGTCAGGTCCTTGTAGTTAGGCAGCACTGCTTGGGCCAAGCGGGCAAAGTTCCCTCGGTAGGTGCTGCGTAGCACTGTTGCTTCCTTACACAGCTGTTGAGAATACCTTAAATACTGCAGTGTGGATTTATTGGAACTGTAAGCACTTATTACATCATTTAAAGCAACTGGTGACTTTGGCAGGGTCACAGTTGCTTATCAGGGCCTGTTTATTGCCTACATAAAAAGAACTGGCTTTTCCAAACAAAATGTGGACACCCAACATCTCATCTTGCAGGCTGTACGCTCCCTTTGAGAGCAGGGGAGACGATGAAGCTTTCTATAAGATGTAAAGTAATTTTGGGAGATGGCCAGGGTATTATCATTTGATTTTGATGCCAGAAAGCTTTTCTGCTCTGAGTAGGAAAGGAATGCAGGAAAGGAAACACGAAGGATGACGTTGTCACAGGAGTGAGCCTCTGAACAGCTATGGAGTTCTACACTGGAATTTATAGTCTCGTTGAGGCCAAATCTTGCCCTTCCTACTCAGACAAATCTCCCACTGAAACCAATTAACTCAATGGGAGTTTTGCCTGAGTAAGATTTTGAACTGCAGATATCCAAGATAATTAGAAGACCTCTTGTTTTATATAGATGTGAAAACTAAGATCTTAAAGGAAGAGTAAAAGACAGATAAATACCTTCACAAATATGACAGTAAGGCAAATTTGGGGTGAGTACAGAAGAAAATTTTCATCGTCTCCTGAAGCCGAGGATTAAGGTTTAGTGCATTAAGGCAACCAAATAAGTATATCACATTGCAATTAGGCGTACGGAAGGTAGGAATGTTATGGAAAGCCATTCTTGAGGGGTTTAATCTCATGGGCAGCCAAGCCATAAGGCCTAAAAATTCTGAACATAAGCCACCTGGAGGGGATAAATGCAGCATCATAGAAAGAGGTGGGAACAGATGGTCACAGTGGGAATGGACACACGTCCAGTGCTAACACTGAATTTGTCATTCCTGAAGTTACATTTATTTCATTTTTCCACTGTTTACTGATAGAAACACAGAAGCAAGAAGCTGAGGTTATGGGGAACAAAATCATGCTAAATAAATGAATGGCATTCAAATGGCAAAAAAACATGCTTCAAGTTTTTCTGTCTACTCAATGTCCTTAGTATCTTTTTTTTTTTTAATCTTATTGTGCGTTTTACTTGTGAGATTTGAAAGGGTAGGCAGAAGTCACAGTTTATCCAGTAATAATTTTGCATGGAAAAAGGTCTCAAAATGCAAGTGCATAACATTTATAAATATCATATCAGTACAGATAGTATCAGTGTAGATGGTAGACTGTAATGCATCATTTTGACCACTGTCACAAAATGGGTGCTGGTTTAACATTTCAACCCTGTGCATTTGATTTTGCTATGTCATTTTGACTATGCTACAATACTTATGACAGTAGACTGAAAATGAAATCCTGGTCCTGTTAGAATCAGTGGAAGCTGATCTGTTGCCTTTAATTCTTCTGAATTTTGTTCAGGTATTTCTGTCAGTGTGTACTATGCTGCCTCTGCCCCATTTTTTAGATTTACCAATCTACTTTGGACTAGATTTACCCATCTCCTTTGACTCCATGGAACTCATCAATTTGAATATTCAGCCTAATCACCTTTTTGTTCTTAGTACCACTGAATTTGGTCAGTTTTGCTACACTCTATAAATAAATATTTTTTAAAAAATAGCTATGTATACACCCATTCCCTTGGTTTCACTGCCTCTTACTGTCCTCAGCCCTGCTACAGAATCTTACTGATACCGTGCAGCATCTCAAAAGTGTGATGTGCCACTGAATGCAGAGCCCTGAGTGCTTTGGACTGTTATTTGTTGGCGAGGCTGCAGCGTTCCTGTCCAAGCATGTGTCTTTCTCTGTTTAGCATTACCCCTTGCACTCGGGTGCGCCTGTTCTTTCTGGGCTTTGATCCTGTGGTTTCTCTCTGGTCCGCTTTGTAGTGTTCCCCCCTCCTCCAAAATGTCCAGGCAAACAACATTCAGCGTTAACAGCTCTGCTTTCCATTCCCTCGCTGGCTTTACGGCGAGGGCCCGTTCAGGAACGAACTGCCGTCTCAGCTTCGTTTTTCCCCAGCGCAGGAAAGGCTTTCCAGCCACTTTTCAGGAAGAGTCTTCATCTTGTGCAGGTCTGGCTGACAACTAGGTGACCTACCCCCTTCTAAGAGGTAATGGTGATGGCTATAAATGAGCTTTCTGCCTTTGCAGGTCAGAGATTAGGAACATTATCACAGAATATATAGCAAACCAAACTTCACCACCACAGTGCAGACTGGACAAGTGTCTTAACTCTTAGAGTGCAGAAAGAGCCAATTGGCAAATAATGTTTTAATTACAGAAAAATTTGAGAAAAATCCCCGCTTTTTCTGGACAATTCATGAACGGAGAGGAATCAAAATGAATACGTTGTCTATCAATCACTTGTATTATTCAAGATTTATGCTTTGTCAAAAATATTCAGAAATGTTCCTACATACAATAGGAGCTACTCACTTAGCCAACATATCTTTATATTGCCATTAATTTGGTTTTTGTTGTGCATATTAGTACTGCTTATGAAGTTATCTGTATTAGAGAAATGTTTGAATAACGTGCAATTACAGAGAACCCCTCTGTTTTTTTTTTCTGAAGTGCTTCTGTTCATGCGTAGTCTGAGGTGTCACCACAAAGTTAGATTGCCCTGGGATTGCTACCTAAATGACTAGTCATCAGCACACTGCAGATATGGATCTTAAGCTGGCAAAAGCAGAAGAGGTCTATTGAAAACAAGAGCTACACTGATTTGTAACAGCCAAAAAGCTGTTCTGTATTTCTTATTTTCATTCTGTCTCCCCTGTCCAGAAGGTCACTGAGGTTCTGACTTTCTGTCTCTTCCCACGGGCTTCTCTTTGCAAACAAACATCAAGTAAGGTGTTGCAACCCAAATAATGAATTGTGGCAGAATACTTCAGTTTTATCACCTGATTTTTTTTTTTTTTTTTAACTTATGAGTAAGAATGGAATCAATAGAAAACAAATCAAACAGGGATCTGTGAGTTTTGGCTACAAGCAAGTTGCAAACTGTGAAGAATAAAAAAAAAACTTGCTGATTTAGAAAGAAAAACACCATCTCCACAGGCACTTCCCCCAGCTGTGGGTTCGAAGAACAACGGATAATCAGCCGACAGAAATGGAAGTCCATGCTGAGAAAAAGAACATAGCCTGGTTGTGAAAAAGCCAGAGAGAGTCTGATGGCTCTTAGCCACCCAAGAGTTGGGTAGCCTTTCTATATGGAAAAAGAAATGAGCCGAGAATTAATTACTCTGAGTTTATTTCATTGGTCATGCTTCAAAATTGCTATAAACATCCTTCTCTGTTTTCATTTTCCAGTAAGTTATATGGACTTCCTCCTTCTCTGTCCAGCCATACAGAGCTGTTTCTTAGGGTTTGAGCTACAGACTGTCTAGGTGAGGACCTAGAATTGAGGAAGATAAACATGTCTCTGACTTGTCTAAAGTCACACAGGACATCCGTGTTCCCTCTAAGAGCATGATTTCTGCTTACAAAATCTACCTCACACTCATGCTTTAGAGGACAGCAGAGGGTTACCAACATGCATCAGACAGCAAGGTGGCCCTGCGTGCCATCAGCGCTGTAGAGAGGGAGCTGACCTTTCCAAAGAAGGGCTGCATGAGCGAGGAGAAGTTGTTGGTGGGGGTTTGCCAACTCTTCACATAGGCTTCTCTTACAGACGTAGGTGTGAAAGACCCTCTGAAACAATAGCTGCTGTTTCCCACAGCTCAGCTGTTCAAGGCAGAGCATTTTCTCTCACTCTTGCTCTGTATTCTCTGTGTGATGTTACTCGCTTTATAGAAGCTGCCAAACTAGGTGAGAGTAGCATCTCCTGCTTCTGAGAGCAGCCAGCGCCAAATCCTTGCAAGGTACCAACTGCCAGACCAAGGTAGTGCCTCTCCCTCTCTGGTGGGAGACGGTCAGAGATAGGTTCATGCTCTGAAGCATGTTTTGGGGAAGAAAGATTTTATCATGACCTGTTGCAACTCTAGATATTTTTGCAACAGACATGTACAACGAACAGCAGCTCTGTGCTGCAGGAGCTGGGCACACCTTGAGTGAGGAACTTAGTTTAACCTTGGATCTTTTCTTTGAATTCCCATTGCCTGACCCATGTTTGCCATCTTACGTGCCACCCACAGGTTTTTGGTCACCTGCATTGGTGCTTAACCTGGTCAGCAGAGGTTGCTCCATGCCCCATCTGTGCTCTGACTCTATAGGAGCAGCAGCGTTTGCACGTACTGCCAAGGTAGCATGTTTGTCTACTAAAGTGCAAGCTATGCGATTGGCCACAAATGAGAGCAAAAGCTCCATAAAGTGCTGGGACATGCTGGGGGGTGGCGAGGCAGGAAGAAATCATTGTCCAGAAAGCTAGACTCCTGCAGGAAAAAAACAGTTTCGCTTTCCATCCTGTCATCCATGTGTGTCAAGATCTTAAGCAGCAGAAGGAGGTAAAGTCCTGACATTAATCCCTTGTCAAAGACTGGGATTCTCAGTCAAGGAGATGGATGTGATCAAAGCAATGTAATCTTCACAGAGAGCTTCAAGTAGGGCTCTGAGAGTTTATTTAACTGAAGTACCCTCTGTGGTATTACTTAAAGTTTCTAACTTATTAGAAGAGAAGGCTGAAAATGCAGGTCTAAGCTTCAACATATGACTTTGCAATTAGAAAGTCATAACAATACATGTAGGATGATGTTGTTGATGTTCCAATAGGCCTAAAAATTTATGAAAATATCTTCTATTTACTCAGCTGGAAAGAGCCCTGTGCTTCTGGAGTTGTGTTACCCCATAAAGCATTCAGAGGAGACCCCATAACCATTTCAAAGTCAGAAACATTAAGTGGAATAACAAGTATAAACTCTAGCCGCAGTGACTTTGAAGTGCAAGAAGCATGTTCGTGTAGCCATAGAGTATTACAGAGCTTTGAGCTGGGGTGGGAAGAAACAGCTCCCAGGCAGTTGTTTCAGGTGGTGAAAAGTCCATATTTTTCCTACCACAAAAGAAGCTGGTTTAAAATGTTAGAGTTGAGCAGTGAAATAGATGATCAAATTCACACTGAAATCCACAGGAGCTTTTCCAATGATGCCTATGAGAACTGGGTCCAGACCTTAAGTGACCAGGTAAAATGACAAGCAGCAGGATGATGCTACCAAACTGTAATAGCTCCATTCTCCAGCTATCAGGAGTGGGACACAGCCTCATCATGTCCTCCTTCTCTGGCCCGGGGCAAAATCCTCCCTGTGAAACGAGATCTCCTGTCTGTAGGACACTCACGTGAAGCCAGCTCTGCCTAAACTGGGCATGTTTCTCTTGAGAGGCACCTCTAGCAAAGCGGTCCCTTCCCAATCAGCAGTTTCACTTCACTTTCAGCAAGCAGTCAGCCTCCAGTCCTTCTGCATGATTCAAAAATGTTTCTGTGCTTTCCCTGGCTCCCTGTGACCCCCCCTAGAGTCCTAGAAGAGCTCCTAGAAGATTTGTGTGTTTGCTTTCTATAATGAGGAGCAGAAGAAAGCTCCTAAAATGCCTTTCTGGTGTTAGCACATATGGGTAAGCTTCTTGGCTATGTCATGGGTTGCAAACAGCGTGTGAAAAGTCCTGGGTGGAGTATTTCTGGAGAAGAATCCATGGGAAACAGGAGCTAAATCTTACCAGGTTGTGCTAAATCTTATCAGGTCATGCAAATCCTACCTAGTTCCTTTCCTATTTTAAAGGAGGAATTATTCAGCAACCAAAGAATGTTTCATGCTTTTGCCTATTGCAAGAGGCAGTGAAGTCAGTTAGCAGTTGTTTGCAAGCTTTTTTCTCCCTTTAAATCGTTTGGATCCCACAAGGATGGCACTTGAGCAGAAAGCAGGACACTAAAGCAATAGCCCTTATGCCTGAAGTGAGGACTAGCCCATAACACACATCATACTTATTCATGGCATTTATCGGACTTGGAAATTGCCCCCCAACATCAGCCTTTGTGCTGCAATTCCTCCTTTTGTGCCTAGCTGTGATTCTGCTCCACCATCAAATCCAAGTAAGAAGGGAGCCAGGATGGTCAGCCCTTCCCCTACCCTGGCTCGCACAATCAAGGTAAAGGAACCCACAAACAAGCACCTCCATGTCTACACGTTGTGGACAGGAGCTTATGGGCAATGACCTTTTTTTTTTTCAGTATTTAGGGGCTGATCCAGAGTGCTGTGCAGCCAAGTTTTGGCACTCAGCCACAGCTTCTGAGGTCAGTCCTATATCCTGATGGACAGGGCATCTCAACAGCGATGAGGCAGTGGAGCTGTCAGCCCTAGGCTTAGCGTCCTCTTTTTGGGCCACAGAAGGACCATGTTCCTTTCAATTAACGCCAGTGAGGGGAGAACAAATTCCTGCTCCGTAACACAACACTGAGGACAGGGGAACGTCCAAGAGGAGTCCAGTATCTTCATTTTACATGTCAGTGAGGGTTTTTCTGACTGCTGTGGGAATGGATGCCCTCCTGTCCTGCTGCATGATAGAATGGTGGGCGCCGGCCCCGGGGGGGGGGGGGGGGGAGGAACATTCAGCACATTGGCTTGTTGGCCTCTGCGCCGCGGGCAGACCGTACGGGCAACGGGCGGGAACCTCCGACTCGCAGGCAGCTCGTGTGCCTCAGGCCTTCCCCCCAGTTCCCAGCCAACAGCTCCCTTCAGAGAGCCCAAAACAGCACTGCTGTATGTGCTGCATGCAGTGATAGGAAAGTGAAACTGTCCACCACGAGTCCATACGCTGTTAAAACTACATGTATTGGGTTACCTGGTTATTGCTGCAAGGGCCCACGAGGTGGCAATAGCAGGACACCGCTCCCTGCTCGGACACAGCTCCCATGTAGCACTTTTGCCCACCTTTTTACCCTTGACAACAAAGATTTTATTGACGATCAGGGTGCAAAAGTGTTTCTTGCAACTGACAATCTCCACTTGGACTCTCTCTAACTGCGAAACGAGTGTCTGGTACCTCACTGCTAAAAGATCACCGCAAATTTTACCAAAATTGAGTGTTTGGTACCAGTTCAAAGGGCTGGCATCTACCAGAGTGCCATCAGTGAGCCTTTGCCTGGAGATGCCAAGCTCCCCTGCTGACACCTCTGGTACCAGCCCTGTGCCTAGTATAGCTGCGGGTGGGCAGGAAAAGATGTTTAACCTTTTCTGGGTCAAAACT
Source organism: Struthio camelus (assembly GCF_040807025.1). Lineage (NCBI taxonomy): Eukaryota > Metazoa > Chordata > Aves > Struthioniformes > Struthionidae > Struthio > Struthio camelus. The sequence goes on from NC_090953.1 coordinate 4,695,681, forward strand.
ACAAATTCATCAAGCCATAGCTTTTGGCTGCTAGCGAGGCGAGCCGCAGTCTTGCTGGGATCTTTAATGTTTGCACGCAAATAAAGATAATATAACTCTCAGGATGATGAGGGTTACTCTGCCATCTCACCTTAGGGGACAGACTCTCCACCTTGAGCCTTTGCCTTTCTGGCAAAGAGAGAACCTTCAGAAGGCATGTTTGGCCATGCTCCACGTTTCCTGCCATTGCTGACAAAAAAACAAAACTCCAAGGGGAGAAGGTTTGGTCCGGGCTCAGTGTGTGCGAATATAGGGTAGGAGGAGTGCGACATTAGCCTGTGAACTCAAGTGGGGATGGAAACCGAGCAGGAGTTGCGTCCTGAATACCTTAAATCCAAAGGGGGCTGCGCATCATGGCCTGAGCAATCCAAGAATTCGGGAATCCCAAGAAATAGCTTTGCATAAGAAAATAAATGGTGACTATGTGTTGGGAGAACATCCTACCCTGGGCACTAACCTCAGCTGTGTGCAGCTTGCCTGCCTGCTGCAGTTTAGCGGAGGACAGACCAGGGCTCGGGAGCTGCCTGAGGACAGTCCATTGCCAGATGGTGGTCTGTTCCCATGCTGCTGGACACATCCCTGGGTAAGAGCGGGAACGCCTGCGCTGGGCAACAGGGTGGGAAGAGCCCTCCTCACCTCGCCTGGCAACGTCCCCACCGACAACTGTAAAAGAGCAGAAGGATGAATTACTTGGCTGCTGGTTGTATGCTGAAAAATATGAGGCATGCAGCAAGCTGATCAGTGAATGAGGGCTACGTTGCCCTGACAGGAACAATGGGCAGGGGCACAGGCTGAGATTTGGGTTCTGCGGTTCCAAAACACTGCCCTAAACCACCTGAGCACTCCCCAAACCACCACAGAGCACTGGCAGGAGGCAGCACTGAAAAGTGCTCCCCTTTGAAAGCTGTTCTCAGCCTTCTTTAATGCAAACAAGTAGTGACCACTGGAGCCTGAGGCTGAAGCACTCGCTAGGCAGTGCTAAACCCGGGACTGATACTGGACTTGTTCTAAATGTAGAGCAGAGAGAAAAGACAGCTCAGACTGAAGTCTAGGAGCTGCTTCCTCAAGGACTGGCAGAGAAAGTCTCAGCATTCTGAAGGGGTCACTTAGTGTTACGGGGGCTGGTTCCTGCCAGGAGGAACTTTTGGGCTTGGGCTCCACAAAACGTGCACTGAGAAACCCAGTGGCTCCACCACTGGGCTAAGCCCTGGTTGAATATGTCCCACTGAGCCAAGCAAAAGTCTGTGCATTCCCACACTCCCCTCGAGTGTCAGCAGGGAAAAGGCATCTGTTGGTATAAACAAGCTGCTTAATCCCATTGGACACAACCCTCCTGGTCTGGCTCTGCTCAGCTGTAGCTGTAGAGAGTTGGGAACTGATTTGCTTTGATGCTGGGATGAAGCATTTGCTTGAGCGCTCTCTCTGCATGGCTGTGGATAAGCAGGTGCTCCGCGCTGTGGATGGTGGGGGCAGCATCCACGGTCCCCATCTTTCCTCGACTCATCTCTAGATTTCTCTTTCAGAGCTAGGCAGTTGGTTTTGACTGTCCCAGCAGAGCCCCAGACCCAGCTGGCTTTAACACTGCCTGCTCATGCATTTGCTGTGTGCGTGGGGGGGGTGCCGTGGGCTGGGGGGTACCCAACTGTTCCTCCAGTTTCCTCTGGTACAGGTCACAGATGTGAGACTCCTTACTGCCAGCAGGGTGACTGGAATGCATCTCCTCTCCATTCCTTGTGGGTATTCAGCCCAGTAAGCCTGCGATGAGGCAGTTGTAATAGTCTTAAAGTGAAGCTAATATATTGCTTTTATGAACAAATCCTTGGAACCAAGTCAAAGTCAATTGCCAGCTCTGCTGGGGGAGAGGGTCTAGCATCAGATGGGGATCCTGATTCTGTTCTTGGTTCACTGTATGACTTTGTAAATAATGGCAGTACTGGCCCCAAACGGACTGTGATGAGGTATTGGTGGCTGCTGTTTGGTAGAGCAGGATGTGTTTCAGACTCCGGACAGGTCACTCCCTGTAGACCCCCCCCTTCACTGGCTCAGCTGGCTGATTCTTGCCTGGCAATGCTGAGCTGACAAGGGCAGTCAGGTTTCCTTGCTGGTTGTGGAGGAAAAGGCATCTCCTGCGATTGCTGACAAAAGTCTAGCCTGGACAACCTCCATCAAGGCACGTAGCCTTACAGATGCAGCCGTGCAATGGTCCCAGCACATCGTGCCTGGATGGCTCCCTTTTCCCCTGAAAACAAAGATGCTTCTGCTGCTTCAGGTCATCTCAAGAGCCAGAGTGTGGGGCTCTTGCCCCAAGCAGGTGCTTTAAGTGACCCCTAGGCTAGGCAACTAACATAGACACGTGCCAGCATTTGGCTCAATATTCTAGTTTGCATCTCCGGACTGTGGGGCTTAGGCTAAAGGCTGCAAGACAGCATGCTGGAGGCTGCCTGGCCACGAGTACCCCTCCTGGCCTGGGGTATTTGTCCTCCTCCTCTGGGACAGTGCTGGGGAAATTGCTGACTTGGATGAGGGTGATAGGGAGGGAGCACGAAGGCTAAGAGGTCCGGAGAGGGACACTGCAGAGTAGCCAAGCCTGGGGACAAGGCTGGTGAAGTTGTATCATCAATTTTTTAAAGTTCAGTTCCAGGCAACAGGAGGTTATAGACTCTGAGCTCGGCACTGCTTCAGACAGTGGCCTAGAAGTGATGCTTGCGCACGGCTCTGCATCCACAACGGGAGGCACTAGGCTGCTGCGAGCACTGACACAAACTTGGAAAAGGATAAAGTTGGCCCAGCGAGTAATGACAGCACTAATCACTGTTGCGTTTTGGTCCTGCCACGGCTCTTGGGTAAAAGGGGAAGGTTTTTGATTGATGGATTTGTGTAAAAAATAGTTCAAACGTTTTGGCAAATCTTTGAATGGGGCTGGGGAACTGCTTGAGTATGAGACAAAAGGAGGGAAGCACTTATAACCCAAGCAGGTGGTCTTGGAGCTGCTTCACTCCTGCAGGAGAGAAGGGATGTCCTATGGGCCTCATCTGGGGGTCTGATGGGGCTTGGTCTCTGGCACTTGGAGGGTGGCCCCTTTCCCCACGGCATGTACCCTGGCTTGTGGCCCCACGCATGTTCCGCTGCCCTAGCCAGCAGCGATGAGGCAAATCTCAGGCTTGCAGCACTCGGCCACAGGATTCCCCTCTCCATGGATTAGAAAGTGCCTTTCCGGCCAGAGGAGAGCAGGCTCCCAGGCTGTGTGGCCCACCTCAGAACGCCGCAGCGCTTGGCAGGGGCCTTCGGTCATCCCTGCTTGGGGGTATATTGAGTTTTCTGTTCGCTTTGCAAGTGTAATCAGTCAAGACGCTGTGAAGGGAGGCAAGAGAGCTCAAAGGAGAGGTGTTAAAGAAATAGGAAAACATTATTAAGAGTGTTTTAAGTTGGTAGTTTCCCTTATTAGCACTTTCATGGTGGAAGGAAGGCACTTCAGGTCTGTGCAGTTGTGCTAGGCCACCACATCCAGGGCCCTTAGCATACTCCCCCAGATGGCTGTACACTCCCCTAGATGGCTGTACCAAGCCCCTCAGCATCATCTCTGATTCTACTCCTAGCCATAGACTGCCCGCTTGGCCCCTCAGCTTACAAATCTCCTTTTTTGGCTCCTGGAGCCTGCTGCAAGGGATATGACTGATGAGCTTTATATGAAATATCCGCATAGGGGGCAATCCCCAGTCCAGGGCAGGTGTCAGATACAAAGGGAGGCATCTAAGGAGGAGAAGGAGAAGACCAGATGCAGGATGCAACTAGCTGAAGGATAGGGCCAGGGAAGGAGGGTGATGGAGCCTGCGTGAAGGGCTCTGCTGCTGTCAGGTCTCAGCATTCAGAAAATCTCCCTCCAAACCAAAAGAGAAATCACGGGATCGGTTCCTGAGACAGGATGATTTTAAGCTGTCCTGCGTCTGGGAACCTCTTCCTTTGCTCCCTGGGCAGTGATCTCTAGTCTTCTTGCAGCTCACATTTCCCAGCCTGTCACGGGGTCAAATATTCAGTGACAGACTTAAATGAGAAATCAGAGTCTTTGTGATTCCAGGAGCCAAGGCTTGGAGAGGAAAAACCCAAACAAACCATAAAACTGAACAAAAGAAAGTGCCAGCTATTCCCAGGTTCCTGATAACATCATCAGAGGTGGCAACACTGGACTTCATAAAAAGCCTTGCTGAACTTTAGGGTCAGCCTCAAGCAACGACAGCTCTTTCCTTTGTCCCATTTGTTCCTGCATGCCTGGGGAGTGACGTGTGGCTGATCATTATTGCCTGGGTGATGGCTATCTATGCCGCTGCTCCCAGATACCAAACAGACCCTGGACTAGCCTTGTCTGTGTTTAAAAATCCCAGGATGGTGTGGATGGAGGAGGTAATGCATTCACATTTCTGATCTCACTATGCAAAGTACTACCCGGGCAGTGCTGGGGGAAGCAGCTTCCTTGGCCCCCTGCAGCTCCTGTTGTTGCTCAGTTGTGAACAGGCTCTTTTACGCTTAGCAGCTTTTCTCACCCATAGCAGTAGGCATGCAACCTGACTGTCTGCTCCTGACAGCGCTGCCTCCTGATCCCTCTGAAAGCCTGTACCAGAGCAGCGAGATGCACTGGGAGGTTTGGTCAGCTCCATCGGCTGCCATTCAGCCCTGTACGCAGGGTCGTGGACACCATGGCACAAGTGTCCGGGGCTGCGTTTGTGCTGGCAGCGGTAGCGCTGGTGTGGGCATGTGGCCAGATCTCCTCTGCCACAGAGCAGGTGTGAAATTACCTGGGATTTCAGATGTCCGTTCCTCAGCCCCTACCCCACAGGAATATTTTTCTTCTCTTTCCTCTGTACTCCATGGAAATAGGATGTATCCCCCATTGCTGCTGGGAGAAGCCGTGAGGACCCTGGAGACAGGTGGGGGGAAGCGTTTGGAGGCAAGATCTCCAAGGAAAACTGCATGCAATGCATTTGCTGTTTCTGAGACAGATGCATCTCAACCAAAGCAAGCTCCCTCTGACAAAAAGAAACCCCTGCCAGCCCATGAATAAATGTCCCTGTGAGGAGAAAGACAGGGCCAGGTCTCTGCATGCTCCTGTAAGAAGGACATGCGTCTTTGAGATTACACTCATTTTTCCTGTCTGCTCCTTCTTATCCCCAGGAGCTTAGGAACTGGCTGTCCATTTTCAACCAGGCTTGACCGAGATGCCCCAGAGGGCATTTTTTTTCTCACACAAGCTCAGGAGAATTTAGGCTTCTGAAAAGAGAGACCTTGTGAGTGCCTCTGCTATGGGCTGCCACAGTGGTATTAGACACTGGAGAATCCCCACAAGGGAGCCCACCCTTAAACACCCTCTGTCTAGGGAAGAAGCTTTAATCAAACCCTCTATCAACTGTGAAAGATGGATCTATAGGAAATCCACTTCCGGCAAGCATAGAACTACTTGCATTTATTTGATTGTTTGCTTTAAGAGACAAAAGAGCCTCTCTTGGTGCCTAGCTGTCACTGCTGTGTCTCTGGCTTGTCTGGAGTATTTGCACGTGTAAGAGCAGCACCCGGTAGGTCCCCATGATAAATCTGGCCGAACGCTGCAGCCACATGCAGGTGCCACATGCAGAAGGGAAGGGAAATTACCCAAAGACTGCAGTGAGGGGAGGATCTGAAGGGAGAGCGTTGGAGGGGCAGAGCATCGCCCTTGGGCCCCTGACAGGAAGGGTTTGAAGTGAGGTGGCTGGGGAGAAGGGAGAAGGCTGATTAACGGCCAAGTTAACCCTTGGCATGCTGGCATTTTCCAGGCAGCAAGCCAAATGACTGCTCAGGAAGATGTATATAACACATGTCTGCAGTCTCCAAAGGGTTATTAACTGTGCAATAATGGCCATGAAACCTGGCTTCTTCGTCATCCATTTGAAATTGCTAAAAAATAAAATGTGAACTTCAAAGGGGGAGAGGGCTTGTTTCCTAGAAACTGCAGGGCCAAATTCACTCTCTGATGATGAGAGGAAGAGGAAACCCCCTGCTAGCTGGGGACAGAGGGAAAATGCAAACACTACAATAGCACCACAGTCCCACCCTGCCACTTATCAATAACAACTTCAAGACGCTTCTGAAAAATCCATGGCATTAAATTATTAAAGAAAGTCTGTGTCTCATTGGAACGTTGGGATTTGAATTAAATAGAGCAACTGCTGCTTCTCAGGCAGTTTCTTCTTCTGTTGTGTGGGTATCTCTGCAAGGGCTTGTCCCTCGCTCCCAGCCAACACCAAGGTCTGGCCGTGACGTTTCCCCCCGCTGCCAGGGGTTGCAGCCTCTCGTGCCCCTGCCTGGATACTCTGCAACTCTGTGATGCTGAGTGCTACGTTTGTAGGAATTTGGGGAGATAAAACCAGATGGAGAGGCAGGGAGCAGTACGCGTGTGGTTTCCTGGATCCTGCTGGCACAGCGATGTCCATACAAACACTTATTTTCTCTACTAGTGCAGTGCTGATTTCAAGGATTGTAGGATTGTAGGAGCCACAAGAATGCTATAAATACAGACTGCTTTTTATTTGTGCCCCTCTTTCCCCACAGCATTAAATTTATTATTTCTCTGTAGTGTTTTATTATGCTGGCTGAGGACTTTGTTAGGTGGGTGGAAGGTTCTACTACAAATTAAGCAAATCTAGGACCCCGATCAAGCCCTTTTGAGGGAAGAGATGAGGCTCCAGCTTTGGTCACTTAGCAAATGACAATGGCTGGTGGTCTGGGTTTAAACAGGACTGTTTGAGGTCCAGGCTGGATCCGGCAGCTCCCGTGTCCAGTTGCCTATTGGCTTGCGGAAGAGGAGGACTGTCACCAGAGGAAGAGCTGCAGGGAAGCTGCTGCCCAGAGACCTGCTGGGCCAGCCTGATCTCTGACCTGGATGGCAACACTGAAGTTGTTGGTTCACTCCAGGTCAGGAGAGAAATTCAGGGTTTGAGGCTTTGTTTCAGCCATGTTAGTTAATAGATACTACTAATACATGGAGAGGCAGTCCCAAACTGAGTCTTCCTCTTGTCTGAATGGGTTCTGAGCCAGTCCTTTTGCAATGGTAACTTATTTCTTGTTAGAGAGCAGACTGAGCCTTAAAAGAGTCAAGAAAACCAAGCTACTAAATCCCAGCTGATCTTAGGTTAAGAAAGTGAATTTGAGCCACTGGTCCTGGGTTTGCTCAGATTTTGCCACAGCAGGAAAAGCTGGAGGCAGCTCGAAGGCCCCAGGTCTCAAACAGCCTCTACACTTCCCCCAGGAGCAGAGCTCAAAGGAAGCATGCTACCTGTTGCCCGGGGCCTGCCCCAATGCCTGGAGGAGAGAAAACAGTGCTAACACATCTGTCTCCCTGGCATGGCTTACAGCTAGCTGTCTGATAACGTTATTTATAAAGCATGGTCACTTGTTGTGCAGGGCAACCAAAGACATCCTGAGTGGAAGAACGGGAAAACAAAACCATTCATTTGTTCTCTCCTCCATTTTGTGCTAACACGGTGTCTGCAAAGCTTTTTTTCCAGTTCTCATGTCAGTCTTTTCTTAGTTTCAAACGTCCTATGTCTTAGCACTCCCCCAGTTGTCCGTCCTCGCAGGAAAGACCTAAATCTGATTCCCCTTGCCTGTGTCCCAGAGCCATTACTGTTGTCAGTACAACTCTGGACAATTTTTGTTAAGTGCTGCGCTGAGATCTGCCAGAGTCATTTGCACTCTTTGGTTGGTCTTCCTTTGAATTCTTCTAAGATTTCAGCACCAAAGTTGCAGACTTTTGCAGAACTTTAAACTCAGGAACACTTCTCTGGACCCCGGCAGCAGTTAAAGCTGCTAACACATTGGGTCTTTACTGCTGCCTAAGCCTCAGCCATGCCAGGAGCAGAGGACCTGACTAAAGCCCATCGAATGCAGTGGAAATCCTTCCACTGCTGGAAATTGCCCTATGGCTTTTCATGGCCCCCAGGGCAGGCTGACTTCCCCAGCCCTGGGCTCTGGGCACACCCAGGACCTCTCCGAAACCCCAGGGCAAATGAGCCCTTCAGGGCTGCAGTGTAAAAATCAATCTTTGCCCGTATCACTGGAACGCGATGCACTCGTTTCTTGCTTTCTTTATTGGGATGAGTGTTTACACGAGTATGTCAGATCCTTGTCCCAAACCTTTGTGCGCTCATATATTCTCCACCTCACAATATTTTTTCCTGCTGATCTGAGACATAAAGAGTGGATCAAGATTTTAGGTGCTGGGAGAAAAGGCTACAGGAAATTTAAGGAATGAGTGAGTTTTTAAAGAGCTTGTGAGCAGCAGTGACTAAATTCTTTTAGTAGTGAAGAAAAGGATATGCAGAAAACGTGACAGAGGAGCCCTCCGCTCAGCTGAGTTCTGTCCAAGCTTTTATGCCTAACTAGACGCCTGAGTATTTCAGACTGTTCCTTAGGCACCAAACCAGCCGCCAGCTCCTGGAGAAGCGGCTATAAAAACAGCGGGAAGCCTATGAAGGTGATAGGAGGGAGCAGGTCGGGCCGGGCTGTGGTGGGGGTTCACATCAGCTGTCCCCTGACAGAGGTGACCCTTCAGCTTTCAGCAGCCACAGGCGGGTTCTGGCACCCAAGGTCAGAGACTTCCTGGGAATGGAAACGCAGTATTGTTCTTTCCGTTTCAGTGTGCTGTTCTTCAGCGTGAGTGGTTGTTGATACCCTTCCGAGGCAGGAAGAAAATGAGGTTTTTTTTTTCTTTCAGTTTTCTTAGTCAGGGAGGTGTGAGGGAGGGAAGCGGCGACGCCTGGTGACGCCTAGCCCCGCCCCGCCGCGTGCGCAGAGCCTGTGCCGCACTTCCCGCCCAGCAGAACCGGACCGAACCAGACCGAGCCGGATCGAACCGGCCTGGGGCAGGAGAGAGCGCCCTCAGCCGACCGCTTTCCCCCCGCCCGCCACCCCGCGCGGCGCCCAAACCACGTGTACCCCTCCCCGCACCACCCAGCTATTTACCCCAGCGCTTGAGGGCCGCAGCCAATGGGCGAGCGGGAGGCGGGGTGCCCGGCGGGCCCCTGAGCCAATGAGCGCGCGGGGAGGGGGCGGAGCCGGGCGCCCACCGCGTCGGGCTTGTCGGCGGCGCCGACTACTTTTTCCGAGGGTGGGGAGGGCTCAGTCCGGGCCGGGCTCCGCCGCCGCGCTGCACGCACCGCTCGCCGCCGGGGCCCCGCCGCTGCCATAAAATGTTTGACGGCTGCCTCCTGCCTCTCGTCTTCCCTTTCCTGCTGCTGTGGGGACTGGACGCCGGCACAGGTAGCGCTTCCCTTCCCCCCCCCCCCTCCACTTCAATCCCCCCCCTCCCCAATCTCCCCGGCATCACCGTGGCAGCCCCGGCGCCGTGCGGCGGCCCCCGGCGCGCCGCGTGCAGTCGCAGACCGCGGGGCATGCACCGGATCCCCTGCGTGGCTGCCGTCCCAGTCTGCAGGGCGAATTGCTCCAGGCTTTTGTATTTTCTTTTCCTGTCCTCTCTGCTGCTGCTGCTGCTGTAACGTTTCATGTGGAAAGCTGCTGACTGTCCTTGGCTGCAGCTTCGGCTTGCTCTGCTTTTCCCCTTCTCCCTGCAGATTTTTATTGGGGTTGGTGAAATGCGATGCTTGTGTCTGAGCTATATATATATATGTATTTAATGATACAAGTAACTTTAGCGTTTGCTTTATTCCTCTCTTCCCTGCACATTTTTGTCTCTAATATACGTGTGTGTATATATATATAAATATATATATATAGCGGGGGAAATAAATCCCTTCCCTCCGCTGGCTCCGTTGCCTCTGCAGCCTGTTCACAATTTCCAGCGCAGGAGCGGCCGAGCCTGAAAGCCGAGCGCGGGGCGCAGGGCCGCGGGGTGCCCTCGCCGCAGCGGGACGGGGCGCGCTGTCGGGGGGGGAGAGGGAAGGGAAGGGGGGAGCGGTCGGGGTGCTTCCCCCCCCCCCCCGCCGCCGCATCCGCGCCTGAGCCTGTCTCCTTCTCGCCTGCAGCTGGCGGCGCGGAGCTGGAAGTGGTGATCCCGGAGCGAGTGGCGCTGGAGAAGATCCACCTGCTGCCGCCTGCCGCGCGAGGGGCTCGCGGCGGCCCGCGGCGCCGGCGGGCGCTGCCGCGGGCGGCCGAGGCGATGCTGCTTCGCCTGCCGGCCGCCGGCTCCGAGCTCTACCTGCACCTCCGGCGCGACCTGCGCTTCCTCGCCCGGGGTTTCGTGGTGGAGCAACGGCGCGGCCAAGGGCGGCGGGCGCCCGGGCCCCGGCGGCCCCCCGAGGAGCGGCTCTGCTTCTACACGGGACACGTGCTGAACCGCAGCGACTCCTTCGCCTCCCTCAGCACCTGCGCCGGGCTGGTACTGACACCCTGCCTCTGCCCCTGCCCCGCCGCCGGGCTCTGCTCTTTTGGGGTTGGGGGGGGGGGTCCGGCTGCGCTGCTCCCCTCCCCTCGCGCCGGGGTCGCTGCCCGCGCGCGGGTTTTCTGTCAGCGAGGCGGGAAGCGGCCGTTGGGCCTCGCCCGCTGCCTGAGGTGTTTCCCTGCCCCCGGCCCGGGCTGCGGTGGCTCCACCGTCCTGTGAGGGCATCCTGTCCCCCGGCGTCAGCCAGGGCTGCAGGGCCAGAGCTCCCACCTCCCGCAGCAGCACCGCGTCCCCGGCGGGGCCTGAGGACGTGGTGGGGGAGCGTCGTGGCTGGTGAATGCTCCTCTCCTCTCCGCTCTGTCCCCCCCTGTTTGGCCCCTTCCTGGGCCCCCCCTGTGGGGGCTTGGTTGTGCCGCCTCTGCCAGCCGCTGTCCTCTGTAGTACGGCCTGGGACAGTGGTGCCTTTAGGAAGGCGCTGGTTCTCCTCGGCTGCTTCTTAACCTGCCCCTTCTGCCCCGTGTCTGTGGGTGCCTTCCCGGGAGCTGAGGTGCTGGGACACCCCATAGTCTGGCACTGTTAGAGGACCCAGTGGCTGACTGGCTCAGTGATGCTTTTCCCCAGGCGGGTGGCAGGACTCCTCTCTCTGAGGATGTAGCGTTTTTGGGTGGCTCCACAGCGTGACGGCAGAGCCCTGTGCTGTCTGTGCGATTGGGCTGAGAAGCTCGGTCTGAAGCTTTCCCTTGAATAAGGTGGCTGGATACTTCGGGGAGCAGGATAGGGCTGCCCAGAGCTGTTTGAGGGGGCTGGATCTATGGTCCAGGCCTGGGGTCTTCTGGCATGCTGATGTGAAGAGCTGTTCTTACCTGGGGCAGCCTTTATGGAGAGATAGTGAAGGTTTTGATGCTTAAGACAATGGTTAGCTTGTGATTATTCTTGATAACTTGAAATCATTCCTGAAAGTCACTGAGGCTTTTAAGCATAGATTCTCGGTAAATAGTCGTGGGAGCCTGTGCTTGATTTCTCAGCACGGATCTCTTCAAAGAAACTTAAGATGAAGTCTCCATCAAGAAACAGTTCTTCGTATATTCTTGTACTTAAGGCTTGAGCTTTTGCCTCAAAACCATATGAGGGCGCTGTGCCTCAGGTTTAAAAAAAAAAAAAAAAAGTGTGCATCCAAGATACTGAATACTTGAGTGGCACTGTAAACTGAGCTGTGTACTGCCAAGGGAATTCAGAATTTAAAATTGATATCTCTGGTTCAAGCTTTAAATCACTAACAGTTCTGAACTTTTTGTCACTAAGTATGTTTTGATAATCCCACTCGTGAAGCACTGGGCTTCTAAAACTATCTATTTTAGCAGAGCTAAAAAGTACAAACAAGCAGAGAAGGAACCTTTTAAGAGAAATGTAGTTATAGGCACAGTATTAATTGCCTGAGATCAGGGAATGGTGGAGGGGGAGTGAAACAGATTGGCGATAGTCCCAGTAGAAAAGCTGGAAAAGAAACAAGACTAGTTAGTTTTTGTTCATTATTCCGCAAATATGAGCCACAATATTGCAATATATACTTATATTATATAAAGTCTAAACAGTAACAGATTGACATTATTGAGCTAGATGAGCTCAGGATCAAAAAGGGATTGGTGTGAAAGCTGCTTGTTTGTGTCACCTCTTAGGACGAAAGTTAATACTGCCACATGTGTAAGTGGCAAAGTTGGTGGAGCTTGGCTCACCTTTGCATGTGAATTTAGTCCTGGGAGTGCTGAGGGAGATGTGTTCCCACATGTCAGGATACTTCTTTTCTATGAGGGGAATCCATTCATTTACTCTTCATTCAGATAACCACTAGGAATGGGGAAAGGGCTCAAAGCAGATGCACGATACATGTGAGTATGTTAAGGCTTGTAACACCTTTGTGCGCTGAAAATTAGGGAGCAGGAAACTGAAGTTTCTTTAGGATGAACCTCAATTCAAGATGAATCTTAAATTAACTTTTGAAATGGGTTAGTTAAAGTGATCTAAATCACTGTGTAGACCTTTTTACTTAAAGGAACCTTTTGGCTTCTTAAGACTGTTCTTCTCGTGTAACATGAAACGCATCAGATTTTAGTCTGTTTTCATGGTGTTTACGTGACCTTTTGCAGTGATTGCACTAAACCCACATACTGCTAGTGAAAGCTGTGCTACTGAGTGGGAAGATGTTTCCAGGGATCAGAGGAATGACAAGTTTGCCTACGATCACATAGAAAGTCCTAGTTCTGCTGTGAGTGGAACTCAAGTTGGGTGATTCTAGAGCCCAATTTGTTTGCCTCTTAGTCTTGCAATTTAAAATACCAAGGTCATTATTACAGTTGGTTTTGAATTTTCAGATTGCTACCTTAAGCTTTGTTTGCAGCAGAAAGACTAAGACTTTGCCTTCATCAGTGGCACAGCTTCACAGGCAAGGATACAGATGAGGCCTACGTGCTGAGCTAGAAGATCTCGGTGATAGAAAACCTTGCGGCCGGTTTATCCTGACGTTCATCTCCTGAGCAGCGCTAACGCTGCAGCGGGAGACTTCATGAAAACTAGCGCCGGAGTGCTTGTGGAACTGGACCTGGTTGCTTAAGACATCTCATTCAGAAAAACTGGTTGCTTAGAGGACAGTAATACTTACTGTACTCTGATCTACAACTGACTTAGACTTTGTAATCATATTCCTCAGCCTTGCTATAAATCACACAAGAGCTGATGTAAAATGGCCAGGGCAAATGGAGTTCTAATAAAAGCAAAATCCCTGATACAGTGGCATGAAAACTGAGCTACAACCAGAGGGAGAATTGCTCTCTGGTAGGTTTAGCAGATTCCCAGTGTGGCATCTAGAGGTTGTTTTTGTTTTTTAAGCTCTGCTTGCAGATGCTTATTTTAATGTGGTCTGTTGTAGTTTCCTGCCACAGCTTGTGACTGCATTGAGAAGGGTGCCCTTGCTGTTCTGGCTACATCAGACCGTAACACATTTTCATAACGGCCTGTCTGCACAGTTAAAAGGACCCTTCAGCCCTCCCATTCCTCTTGACACGCTGTGGATTGCAGCACAGACGAGAGGTACTGTGTTCCTGAAAAGTGCTAGAGCTTTCAACTTGTCAGGGCTGTATCCCATCTAGGGAATGCTGCTGTGTAAACACTCACATCCTGACCAAGCCATAGGACTTAACTGTCCTTCCCTGGTATTGGGGAGACGCAGGCAGGAGTAGTGTTCTGGGACTCACTTGATCAATGCTAGAACACAGGGTGTAGTACAGGAAATTGCTTCTCTTGTAGAAAGTTCAGGCTTTGTAAGGCCAGTGTGTGTGTGTGTTACCTTGCATGGAGTTGTGTTGTGGACTAGAGCACCTGCTGTTAATATTCTCAGTCTGAGGTTAGATCCCAGGTGAGGTATGTTTGTCTTCACATGGAAATTCCACTTTGCTAGATGTATCTCAGAGTTACTCATGCATTGCTTTCAGGTGTAATGCCGTAGTTATTTTCTTTTGTCTGTTCCTCTCTGTGTGCTGCCCTTATTCTCTAAAACAAAATTTACCAGAGTAGTGTTTCCTATTGTAGTACTCTTTCAATTGAACCCTGTAGACCACAGTATAGGAGGTTATTTTAGGACCTGATATTTGTGCTTTGATTGCAGCTGTGCTTGCTCTGAGACCTAGGAGGCTCATCAGTCCTCTGGATCCAAGATAAGGCTGATAAGCAGGGTGCTATGTCCATGCTTCTTTGGGAAGACTCCTTTCCTAGTTGTATGTTACAGAATGATGCCTCAGGCTGTGCCCGGTATGTGAGTTTCTTAAAGACTTCATCTGATCTATTAATTTTTTTCCCCTTTTTTTCTGCTGGAGTTGCTTTGAAGTGCTGGGCTGCTATGCAGTCTGTGATTGACTAGCGTATCAGCACACTACAACTTGTATAGGATTTTCTTATTTCTTGTGCCTGAACTTCTAAAGCAGTTATGGTCTGCAGAGGGCTAAAGCTCCAAGTTAAAGTGAGGGTTAGGTTTTGACTCAGCAGTGAACTTAATCTCAAAAGTCTGTTTAGGAGCCTTATCTGAAACCACAGGGATGCATTTGGAGTCAGAGGTTCAATTTCAAATAGTTTCTTTTTTCCTTTTTTGAAATGTAGAATCTCTGATTCTGGGTTCGAGACTATACCTTTTGGCTTGTCTTTAGTTAAAGTGGAATGGCCTTCTAAGTTAAAAATCAGAGTAGGTGTCGTGGTTCCTTCCCACTCAAGCTCATTCATCTAACTCTTCCACGCTACGTTTTTGGCTTCTTTGAATTCGGTGGGACTTCCTTGTGCAGACTAAATCCATGGAAGCAGATGATAAGCATTATAAAAGCTTTTAGAATGAGAACAGTAATGTTCTCCTTACATGCTTCTATTCTGTTCCATCCTGTAAGAAATGTATCTTAGAAGTTGAGAAGCCTTAAACGTTTCTGTGTTGTCTCATGTAATCAACAGAGAAAAGAGAAGGGCTTCTTTTCTTCCAAGCTCTATTTACAAAAGAGAAAGAAGAATTGAGTTGCTGGGCTTCTCCAGTTAAGTACAGAGGTTCTTTGCATTGGCTATTCTTTAGATAGATCACAGAATCATAGGAGAGTCTAGGTTGAAATGGAACACTGGAGATCATGTAATCCAAACTTCTGTTGAAAGCAGTGCCTTAGATTAGGTTATCCAGGGCCCTGTCTAGCTGAGTTTTCAATGTTTCTGTTGAGGGAGATTCCACCCCTTCTCTGGGTTAGCTGTTCCAATATTTAATTGTTCTCATGGTGAAAAATTTTATATTCTTATATCTAGACAGAGTTTCCCCTGAAGCAACTTGTGCCCACTACTTGTCCTGTCACTGTGCATTGTGGAGAAGGTGGAGGCTCTCTCTTCACAGTAACTGTCTCTTAGGTATCGTAGGACTGATTAAATGTCCCCGAGCCTTCTCTTCTCTAGGCTGAACAAACCCAAATTTTTCAACCTTTTTTTGTGTGTGTCAGGTTCTCCAACCTGCTAACTGTGCTGGTAGCCCACCGCTGGACACTCCAGCTCTTCATTGAGTAGAGGGGAGACCAAAACTTGATGCAGTATTTCAAGCGTGGCCTAACAAGCCAAGTAGAGTGGAGTAATTGCATCCACGGGTCTGCTGGCTATACTTTTTGCTGATACAGTCCAGGACATGGCTGTGCATTTGGTTACTGAACATGGTTAAATGTGGGGGGGGGGGGGGAATTTCCAGGATCCAGTATGGAAGGCCAGTAAGGGCAAAGAGAAGTCAGTATATTGGGACTGCAGGCTCCAGGAGGAATGAGCAATACCGCGAAGGATTTCCAGTGAAACTGAATCTGATATCTGCCTTTGTGATTAAAAAGGAAGAGGGATATAGAAGAAGTCACAGTCTGCTGGTTTTAAGCCTGACTGTTTACAAAGGGGGGAGAGAAAGAGAAAAATATAGACTTTTCCAAAGATCACTTCCCTGACAGTTCACCCTGTTTGTCTTAGATACTTTGGATCGGTTAATTGTCCTTTTAGAGGTATCTGCCTTTCCTCATTGACTACAGAGGAAGATTAGATGCCTGGTTTAAAGTAGATGACAAACTTGGTGATCTGAATCCCTGCCCGGTGGCAGGAAGTGTTTTGTGTGTGCAAAAGGGCAGTGTTGCCCTTTGGGTGTCTGCAAGAGTGTCTACTTTTATGGAAAGCAGAGCAGTGCTGGCATGCTAGGATTATAGGATGATATGATTTCCCCTGAGGAAACCTTCAGCTCTGCCAAATTCCCTCATCTAAGAGAGGAGCTGTTTGACATTCATCCGTATCTGGTCCAGGAGCTGAAAAGTTAAACCTCTTAAAATTGCCATGATGGGTGCAGGGTTGTTTTTTTTTGCGCTGGGATTTTCTTTCCCCTTCTGCAGTGGGCAAAAGGGAGAGCATGTTGTGGTGTCCCTGTTTAGCAGCCTAAGAGGCAGGGGCTTGCTGGGGCATTGGTGCCGTCAGATATTCTTGGGTGTTTTCTGCCCTCGTAACTGAGTGTAAATCTGAAATGATCAAGAGCAAGAGCTAATTTAAAGCTCTTGTTTTAAATTTGCTTAAGTTATATTTGTAAATAATGAACTTAAAGCCGAACCATGGGGGTAAGAAAGACAGGACTAAAAGCCACATGAAGCTTATTTTGAAAATTGTACTTTTCTGTTGGCTTTTGTTATTTATTTTAAATAGAATAGAAATAACTAGAAATAGTTAACTTAGAAATAGTTAAATTAAGATTCACAGCGTAACAGTTGAGAAATTGAGAAGGGGATGGAATTTGTCAGATGCTTAAAGCTGTTCTCTTTTCCGCATGTTCATATATATATATATATATATATGTAACTAATGAACGCTTAGGAGTAGAGAAAAATCTGCTAAAGATTCAGCATTTTACTGATCTTGTTCAAAGATGTTGTGAAAATAAAAAGGGCTGGAAAAACAACATAACTGCTGGAGAGTATTAACATGTGGGAAAGTCCTAAACCACGTGCAGAGAACACTCAAGAGTTTGGATTCCTGTCCTGAGCTAGCCCTCGAGCTGTTACAGCTCCACCAGTACTACCAGGGGACAGAGACAGGGTAGTGAAGCCAGCGAAGCAGGAGGATGTGATAAAAATGCTGTCACGTGCCAGTGCTAGCAGTTCCGTTGTTGCCACTGTAATTTCAGTGATAGGGTGTGAGAGCCCTCCTCTTCGTCTCCTATGTGGCTTGAAAAAAGCTTCAGTGGCAAGGAAGAGAACGTGTAGAAGGAGGGGCACGCTACTGGTAGCATGAGAGTAGGTTAGGGAGCTAGCAGATGTTTTCTTGCAGGAGTGGCCAATGCATATATAAAACTCTGGATAACTGAGACCGTAGTGAGTGTATGTGAGAATATCTTGGTAGTCTGGAGAACAGGGCCTTTTCTGCTAGTGAGCAATATCGAGCTGCTTTTTAAATTGAAGAGAGCGTAAAAGATAAGGCCACTGTAAGCACAGTGGTGAATGGGGCTATAGGGGGAAGTTGTAGATTATTGTTTATTTTCATTGACTTGTCGATTTGGTTGCCTGCCTTATGAGGCTGAAATTATTCCAGTCTTTGCTGTTAGCTAAGCAGTGATTCTGTCAGCTCTAATGTCCTGTCATACTAATAACAAAAATCCACGTTAGATTAATAATGCAGATGACAGTGAATTTCTAAGCCCTCCTGAATTCTTGTGCTCTGGGTAACTCCTGTGTGTCAGGTGTTGTGGGATGGCTGGGTAGCAGCCTGCTTGCTTTGCAGGTCTTATAGCAGTGCTGATGTGTGGTGCAGTGGCATGTCTTGTTCATACAAGCTCTCGAAGTGAAAGAAGGACCAGAGGGAGTAGCCCAGCTCTTGATACTTATCTCCCCAGGCAAACTTAAACTGGCAAATCCAAAGTGTTTTTTTTAATTGGAATGATTTCCAGAGATGTGGGAAAAATAGCTCTGGCAGTTTTGTGGTCTTCTGTTTTAATTCTTTATCTTCAGAAACCAGCTTTCTGCTTTCCCTGAGCATCAGCTGGACTAGAGAAGAAAAGCTTAGAGTATTTGTCTACTGCTGATGTTGGCTATGTCATGCCGAGATTAACACAGTATAATATTTGGTAGTTGGAGGATTTGAGAGAGGCAATATGAGAAATGTATTTCTTGCAGAAAAAGCAAAATAACAAACAGAATCAGTTAGCATTCAAGTTAGTAAGTCAAAAAGATCTCAGCTGGACTAACAGGCCTCAGGACTTAATTGGCAAGTTTGCTGAAAATTGTAACTTCTTAGGAATACTTTACAGGCTCAATCCTGCAAGTCCTACCTCTTCCAAACTCTAGTTGGCTTGTCAGAGTAAACTTTAGATTGCTTCTTAACCTATTCCAGGGTAAAGACGCATGGCTCTTTCCCTCCATAGGTTTCACAATTCCAAAGCAAATGTGAAACATAAGTCCCTTCCTGTGGTTTAAATTATTTTCACGCTTGATGCCAGAAAGTTGGGATAATGTTGGGTGGTGATGAAACTGACTACTACTTACATATTTTTGGCACAAGC
The DNA here is from genome assembly GCF_040807025.1 of Struthio camelus. Taxonomy (NCBI): domain Eukaryota; kingdom Metazoa; phylum Chordata; class Aves; order Struthioniformes; family Struthionidae; genus Struthio; species Struthio camelus. Next base: position 4,714,157 of record NC_090953.1, read on the forward strand.
AAAAATGGTTGGCAATGTTTCAGGAGCTCTGGTGTGGCTTTTAGTACCATGGCACCAGATTTACAACCCTTCTCTTAAATAATTAAAACCTATATTAAAAAAGGGGGCTGGGGCTACCTCCCAGCTGGAAGACTAGAACAAGAAGGGGAAGTAGGGGAGAGCATCATCAAGGAGGCTGAAAGAGTAAGTCGCTAGAATTTTTTTCCTGTCGCCAAAACAATTCTGACAAAGCCCAACTTGTAACTAAAGTGAAGAGGCAGCCCCTTGGAAACCCCAGGGCAGTGTGGGCCTTGCGAAACCACTGTGCATTCTGTAGGACCAAGAAATAACGTCAATTTTTGTTCATAAATAACACCTCCCAGAAGGGCTGCCAAGGAAATCTATACTTAGTCATTGACTTTGCCCTTGGGGCAAGGTCTCTTTTGAAAGACCTCAAAAGAGGTCTTTCTTGTCCCTTTTGAGACAGGGGAGTAATTGTTATTACCTTTTGCAGACATGGCAGATTGAGACGTGGAGGGTTCAAGCACAAACACTTTTGAAAGGAGTGAGCATATTTGAGAGATCTTGGTTCCCCTGAGTGCTGTTCAGGTTTTTAAGGCTCTCAAAAGATGAGAGTGCTCTCGCTCCTCTTAGCAGAAATTCTTCTTGTTGGAAATACTAGGCCAAAGGGATTTCCTGGGTGTACGTGAGGACTGCATTTGGCAGGGAGATGTGGAAATGTACAATTTACAGTATGTATGTAATGTATATTATAAATCATATTAGTACAGTCAGCTGTTGAATATATAGTATTTGCATGTACGTGCAGAGCACTTATTTGGATGGCTGCCTGGCTGGCTGGCACAGAACGCAGTTGGGGTGGGGGTGGTCTCATCTCTCTTTCCATGTATAGGATGGGTGTTACAGGCATACAACCTAGCAGGACCCCTTTGTAAGCCCATTTACCTATCAGGTGCACCAAAGGTGTGATCCGATTCTCTCTGGCAGGCCAAATGAAGCCTTCTGTTGCCAGGAGGGGAAGCTGGATCACAGCTAGAGAATTCTTTCAAAGGACTATACGGCAAAGAGCTGTGTTTCAAAGACTTCTAATTACAATAAAAATAATTATTGGATTAGTACAATGAAAAAGAAGTTGAAAAGCTCATTATACGTATTCATTTTCTCCAATGTTACCACCTCAGCATTGATTACTAAACCTGGAAGCTTTGTTAAGTTTTAGGGTGTTTTCATTGCTTTTACTCTTTTCCTTTCATGCCAGAAAAGGAGTGGAAAAGGCATAAGAGAACCTTAATTCTGGGATGCAAACAGAAGAGGATTCTCCTGGGGCAGAAGCTGCCTTCCAAAGATGTTGTTGCCAGCCCTGGTGTAAGGTCTGGACTTGGTGCTAGAGAGGCAGGGTTCTAGCACTCTGACCTGCAGCCTGTGGAGGCTACTGAGTTTTGGACAGGCTCTTTGCCTTGCTCGTGTTACTTATTCTATGGAATGTGCAAAAGCTCCTAATTAGGAAGTTGCAACAGTCCATTCCCTGCTTGACCAGTGAACCCAACCCTTGACTTGCAGGGAGACCGCTGCTTAGTATGTGGTCCTTAGGAAAGGTATTTGGTCCCCCTGCCAAAAAACGTGGGTGGCTCTGCTTCATTTCACTTAGCATTGTCCATGAGAGTGGCAATGCGTGTCCCTGCTCTTCAGTGCTAGTAGATGCCATCTGGTAACAATGCTGTTCTAGGCAGGAATTAAAAAAGTGATTATGAAAGCATTTGTTCTCGTGTGAGATGAGCATCTCATAAGACATACTTATGCTTCTGGTTAGACTGGTGTTCTAGCTTGGGAGAGAGGAAGAAAAGGAAGGAAAAGGGGTGTCGGTATTGACAAAGCAGCCTTTTTGTGAGAGGGAGGGGGGAATGTTTCTAAACAGTGCTATGATTTAAAAAAAAAAAAATTGATGTTCTTTGTGTATTATGCAAATTGAACATGGTTGTAATTGCTTTTTTTTCCTGACACAGTGAAGAATGATTGCAATGAAATGGTCTGGGTTCGGATTGGAATGAGAGAAAAGGTAAGGATGCCAACCTGTCTGATGGTTTTTCTGTTTTTGTTTTTTTCTTGTGTGGACAGGTTGGCTATATTCAAATAGGATCCGAGCACATGCTAATACAGCCAGTAAATAAGTCGGAGACCTCCTTTAGTGGAAAAGAACACTTCATCAGGCGTAGACGATCTACGAGATCAAGCCATCCCGTGACGCTGCAAGTTCCTGATGAGCACTGCAAGGTTGTAGCAGGTGAGTTTAAGGTGGCACAAGAGAACAGCCATGAGTGTGCAATTAGAGCTCTAACTGTTTTCTGCCAGATATGTCTGTATTTTATAATTCAAGTGTTTGAGTGGCTGGAGGTAGTGAGAAATGGCATGTGCTAATGAATCCTGCTGCTTCGGGCATAAGAAGCCACGTCATGAATAGAAAAATAATTAGGACATTGCTATAAAAATATCAGTGTGTGAGAAGAGAAGTGTTTGAGTCAGAGTAAACTTTTGTTTTAGCAAAGCCATGTGACTGCTGGTTCGAAAGGCGTTCACAATACTCTCAGCAAAGGCTTGAGTGTCTGAACTGAGGTCAGTTGTGAGGGGTGCTCTTTCTTCTCACTTTTCCACTGGAATTGTGCCACTGTGCAGAGAAGAATTCTTCATGAATAGGGGGATAGTCCTTGTATGTCTGAATTAGGAAAGCTTCACTTCTGATTAAATGAAATGAAAGTATCTGAAGTGTCACTTGTGGAATTCAAATCCAGGGATCCGGGTCATAGCAGGGTGAAAAGATATCTGGAGGGGTAGAGAGATGCACGGTTCCTATTGTAGAGCAATCTACTCTCCTTTTCAATTTCTCACATGTCGTCATTTTTACTTCTGTCTAGCAGAGCATACCATCCCTAACAGAGTACGTCAGGGTATGCAGTCAACTGGGCAGACTTAGCATTTTTTATTATTATTGCTTTTGTATGGGCTTAGGTGAATTTGAAACTGCCAAATGTAGTTTGAAGAAGGTTACATTTTTAACAAGGAACTTGATTAGTTGTTTTTTTTCTGGTGTTTGGCTCATCAGACTTAAGCTCTAGCTCTCGTGTTATGGGGCTTCTTGTTTCTGTGAGCAGTAACTGTTAAACTTTTTTTTTTTTTTTCCTCCTCGCTCTCTGTCGCCTTGCTGTAGAAGGAATGAGCCCATAGGGATCATAAGGAAAGACAAAGACCTTGAAGGTTTTACTAGAGATCTGGGAATCCAGGTTTGAGGTCTGTGAGTCCAAAATATGATAGCAACTTAGTCTGAAGCTAGCTTGGGGGTAATCTGTCTATATGGATTGTATATTGAAAGAGCTACAGCTGTGACAGCATGGGCTTCTGAGTTAGGCAGTGGAGTAGTCTACCCAGTTTTAACATGGCATCCTGTTATCCTAGCTGTGGGTGCAGTAGCAGCTGAAACGCAGATGTCTTTTTGTGTATGAAGTTATTCTGGACTAAACATCTTCTCAAACAATTTCTAGTGCTTTTCTATTAGCCTAATAGCTTTGGAATGTTAGATGTATTGTTTCAGTGGAGTTTGTCTAGTATAATAAGAGATGGGAGGTGAACCAGCTCCCTGAGAAATGGCAGTGTCTTGGATTTTAACCTTGTGGTTGGCAATTACAGGCATAAGTTCTCTAATGCTCTCGATTCAGTTTCCAGTGTCATGCTGGCATGCCTTGTCGGAGTTAGTTTTCTGGGCTAAAATCCTATGGGTTTCCTGTGGCTATACCAGGTGCTGGTGGCATGTCCCAAGTAGTCTTTGGCTGTAACCCAGTGACACTGTGTTAAAGCTGTCCTTTAAAGAAAGGGTGACAGATGTGGATCTGTTTGTTTGGTTTGTGGTGGTGGTGGTGGTGGTTGTTGTTGGTTGGGTGGGTTTTTTTTAAAGCCATACTGCCTCCATTGGAATGCCAATAGTAAGGGGATTCTAGTCTCTTGTGACAGTGCTCCTGACAGTATTTTTCTTCTGTCTTCCCCCTTCTTCCAATCCGTTCCATTTGCAATCCACAGACAGCCTGAGGAACTAGAACTCCCTACTGCAAGCTAAGTTGTTGAATTTCTTCATATATATTGGGCTAAGAGCGTGCACCCGCACACACCCACATACCACTACCATAGCTCAGCTGATGTATGGAAGATGGCTAGGCTGCATGGGCTAAGTGTATTTCTAAGTTATGAGGCAAAAGGAGGGTGATAGTCTGACGCAAAATTTATCTGGGACTGATAGACTTTTACTGGCTTATTGGTCTTTGGATCTTGCTCTGTGACCAGATTTTCTTTTCAGGTAGTCTTAGCACCTAATTGGGGGGCTAAGCTAGGAGGGCAACTGGGGACAACATGTGCCTCTCCGCTGAGTATTGTGTGAGCCCAGGATAGCCTTTTAGTCCTTTCTGCAGTTCTTAGGTGAGGAAAACCTGGGCCTGTATGATTTTTTTTTTCCCCATCTCTTCCACCCCAGGTAACACAGGAGCCTGAAAGGCCTAGGCACGGAACTTGGGTGTTGATCCTTTGTGTCAACCATAGCCTGGTTGTGTTAGCAAGGAAGCACAGTACCGGGCTGCTGCACGGCGGGGAGTGCTGCTTGCTTGTGCAAACAGCCGCTGCTTGAAGTAGCCATGTCATAAGATAATGAAATTGCTCATGGGCTTTGCCACTTAAAGGCAGACTCCTGAATGTTTTTCACTGTTGCAGGGAAAAAATGTAAGTCATGGCTGTTAATAGGCTTAGCAAGTTAATGACCTAATTGACTCCTGTCTGGTTTGGATTAACTTTTGCGCACAAGGAGTTTAGAAACAAAGAAACTAATCCTCTCTGACACACAAAAGGTCCATTTCTAATGAAATTGCATGGCAGTGGTGATCTAGGGGTTTGTTTCCTGCCCTTCTCCTGGGAAAAGGGCTTTTACTGTGGTACTTACCAACATCACCAGAGTAAAGAATTAGTCAAATTTGTATTATAGATTCCCTTTTTCACTGGCTTGTAATTTGGCTAACCCAGGCTAAAACTTGGCAGGCGGTCGTAAATAATTAAGAAATAGCTTCACATGCTAGAAATTTTAGATATGTGAAGGTATGGTGGAAGAATATGTACACAAACATTCATGTATGTGTGAATGGAATATAAAATGAGTATTTTTCAAAAGCATAGAACTGCCACACTTGAGTGTTTCCCAATCCTTAGCTATTTTTCTTGGGATTTTTTGAGCGGACCAGAACCACTTTAAAAAATATTTTCCTCTTAATCTTGTAAGTCATCACTACCTGGCATGATGTGGGATTATCAGGGATTTAAACAAAATGTAAAGCATCAGATGGTGAATCTTTAATAATAGTTATTGATCACATCAGTATTTAAACAGCACTAGCAGAGGTCAGTGGCAGATTTCCATTGGCAGCAGTGGTCCTTTGATGTACAAACTTATTTGATTGCAAAAAAAAAGATGCATGATGATGTAATGACTGGTGTACTTGTGAGAAGAAGAAGAAAGCATTTTAGGTCAGCAAAATGGCCTTACTTAATCAGGAAGTGCCATGTGTCAGTGCTACTGAGTGGGTATAGAGCACAGCTTCCTAAGAACATTACCCTTGCCTCCCACCTGGAAGTGTGGTACTTTCCTCGCAAATCCAAGCCAAGGGCAAGGGAAGCTGAGTTGAACAGTTCCTTGGGGCTACGTAATGCTATGACATTCTGGTTCGGTAAGCATTGTTTAAAAATCTCTAAAAACTCCTTTATTCTAAGCAGCATAATGTCCTATAGTGATCGAAAATGTTTTTAAAACTGCAGGAGAACTTTGTGGGAGCAAAATTCTTCCTGGAATAATCTGTATAGGAGGATTACTCTGACTGGGGTCAGGAGGAGTGGGAAAGCACTTAGCGTCTTCTCTGCCTGGCTCTTTGAGGTGAGGATCTGAAAGTGCTTACTAATGGGTTAAAAAATCCGAGGTCTGTGGATTCAGGGCTGATGTTTTAATTTCTTTTATTTAAATTCTAAAGTGCTCCAACAGCAAAGAACAGATCCTGTCATCATGGGCCAGGTGCTATTGTTAGTCATATGAGATAGATACACACACACACACACACACACACACAGTTTTTATCACCTGTCATCCAGCAGGAGAAAGAGTTCAAGTCACAATGCACATTTCTGCTTGGGCATGAATGTGAGCCTCTGTGAAGCAAACAAAACCCGCTAAAAGGCTTCCAGGTGCATATACTGTGAGAGGGAAGGAAGGGAAGGTTGGATGTCATTTGCTCTGAAGCATGGGGTCATTAGAAACATGGAAAATAGCTTCATGCCAGTGATGTGAAACACTTCAGTTCTCATCTCCAGATACTGGGCTACATCTGGGGCACAAACCTCCTATCGTGTACTCTTCTGATTTTTAAAAACTAAACAAGTTTAAGCACTTCATTCTCAAGGATCCTGGACTGACGGCTGCCCTGCAGAGAGGATGGTGTTATAGTGACCTTGGTCTTTAGATTTTAGCAAGATTTACCTAAGTAAGAACTTCTCCACAGGTGAGCCAAGTGGGGAAGGAGAGAGGTCTCTGTGTTAATGCATCCTCTGTCATCTTTGTTGTGCCCCTAGGTTTGGCACAGATCTTGATACACAGATTTCCAATTTCTTCTCAGGGCTAAGAAGCAGCTGTGGGGCTCATTTGTTTCTCGACAGTTATCTGCCCTTGCCACCGTTCTCTGACTCAGTGGGAAGAGGTCGTAGCAGAGAGGAAATGGGTAAACGAGAGAGGAGGACTACTGGGGAGCTCTCCTTTAGTAATCCCCTGTAGCTAAGGTTGGGGATAGAAAATACTTGAGGTGGGTGCTTCTTTCATGGTCCTGCCTCTCTGCTGTTTCCTAGCAGAGGTGGTACACCTGAGCAGGTATGCTTCCCAGGCAGAATATCTGGACCTCTCATCTGTTTTCTCAAGCTCAAAAGTTGGAAACTTAAGTCCTTAAGCAATGAAACATCTTTATTACTTGTGTTGAGTCTGTTTTGAATATCTATTTAATCTCACAATGTTGTAAATGAGCCCACAAACACTGTATAATGTATACAGTAAAGTTGTTTCCAAACAGTATCCACCACATCATCAACTGCAGTAAATTGATATAGCTGGCTGTCATGGAACAGCAGTAGTTGAACATTAGCTGAGACCTGGTTGTGTATGTTGTATATTTCATATACCACCAAAATCTGTGGATGGGTAAAGGTTTTCAGTATTTCTTGGGGGCGGGAAATATCAATGTTGCAAAGGTAGAATCAAACTATATTATGAAAGCGCAGAAATCTCTTCTAACCGTGTCATAAATTTTGTTTCTTTGGGAAAAGTAAAGTTCCCTAATAACTTTTCCAAAGGTCTCCAGTGATGTATTAAAGTCCCCTTACGTAGAAGAGATTTGATATACAATATAGCCTAGGAGCATGAAAGAGAGCAGCTTGTCTTTGGAGGAAGGCTTATTATTTCATGTTCATGATGCGGACATCATAAATTACTCCTAAATGTGAACTTGCTTTAAACCTCCTTTGTCAGCTTAAAGGAACCACTTTTCATTTAGTGCAAATGTGCTGCATGAGAGAACTAAATAGGGGGGAAAAACAGGGAGATCAACATTTTAATCCGTAAAATAACAATGCATTGCTTCTGTCTAGTTTTTCTGCAATTTGTTTCAACAATTGATCAAAGCTGGTAACAATTTAAATAAGTGCTAGTATGCAGGTATCAACTGTAAGGAACGTTTTTCCCCGAGCAGGTATAAATCCTAAACACATGTTACTGCTACATTGCATTTCCCCATCTTTAATCAATGTCTCTCAGCTGTATTTTCTCTGCAGGTTTGACTTGGCCTGAAATAGCAGCTGTTATGGCCAAAAAAATGCTCACTAAAAATAGATGTAATGCAACCTATATTAGTCCATATTAGGAAGCATCTATTGAACTAAAGCAAAGACTTCAACAATAGGCTGTGCAGAAGATGTGAAGTCATTAAGTGTTTGCAAACATAAAATGTTCTCTGAATCGGAATCAGGTCCTTCAGGACTTTGCACATGGGAATAAGTCCCACTTGTGTGGATAAATCCCTTGGTTTCTCCAGGTCCCTTGTTTTCCAAACAGGCAGTCTGGTTTTACCCTGTAAGTGTGTCATTGTTTCCTCACGGCTGATAAACAGCAGGCTCTTGGAGCAGTCCACCGTTCAGAAGTGTCCCTTTCTATCACATGTAGCAAGGGAAGTTTTATGGCCCACGTGTTCTGGATGAGGCCCCTCAGCCTGAGGGTAGCGTAGACAGTGTGGAGCCGGAAGGCTCCATTTTCTTCTTTCTATGCTACAAAGGTGCAAAGAGACACAAGAAAAGAGGACATGCAAATATGTGTGGTATACGGATTTCTTCCCCTTCCGGAGCAGCTGCTCACAATAGAGCTGTACCGAGCCTTCACTTGGTTCCTAATAGAACTTAGTGCTACTTTCCATTGGAACTTAGTAAAAACTAAACTGGCAGGCACTAATGAGTGAGAGCGTCTGGTGCACACAGTGCTTCTCAGGATGTTCATGGCTATTCCAGTGGTCACCTTGGATAGAAAGGCAAATGGGTGGCTCCAAGGAATCTAAGACACATTGCTTAGCTTTTTAGCTGGAAAATGCCTGTCTCTGTTGTTTCCATACCATCATTAATAATAGCTCGGGGTTAGATCTGGGAGTTGGAACTCTGCTGGCCTCAATTTCTAATGCTGTTTGACTTGTGACCTTCAGCAGATCCCTTGGGATCTTAGTTCTGAAAACAACCTAACGTTTGGCCACACAAACATGTAGGTGCCCAGACTAGAACACCTTGGAGCAGGCTTTGCTTCTGTTCAGAATCTCTCTGATTCTTTTGAAATAGTTTGGCATTACAGCTGATCAGCCATAGATGTCCCAAACTGTGACCCGAAGACTGGAGGCACTGAAAATTAGAGGCCACTTGGACCATAACCTCTAACTCTCTGACGGTTTCCTTATTTGTAGTTTGGGGTTACTAGTTCTGAGCTAGCAGTGGTACGGTGAGACTTCGGCTCTGAAAAGTTCCTCCATGAACTGGCAGCATCTTTCTCAGCTGATCTGCTGATTCTGTAGTTTGCTGTTACACTTATTTTTTCCTTCGCTTTGACCTGCTGAGCCAACACAGTTACAGGAGATAACTATGTTCTCTACTGTTTTTTGCAAATCACCAGAAGCAAATGGCCCAGCTTTCAAGGAGGTCCATGCCACCTGTCTCAAAGTAATGAGGTAGAATACGTACAGCGGTGGGGCCTTTAGTAGAATCTGCCTGGGCTCTTCCAACCTCAGCAGAAGTGATTGGAGTTCAGTTGCCAAAGCCCAGGATGAGTTGGTAGGGATGGTAGTTACAAAAACATTCTTTGCAAGCTAGGCATGTTTGCTAAAGACTCATTAAGACATAATAAACTTGGCCATGGTGCTATTTTCACAGAATAAATACAGCCAAGTGTTTTGTAGTCTGTAAAGCCCTGAGTGGATTAGGAGCGTGCTTTATGATTGTTTTCAGTTTTCAGGTCTGCTGAGTTTAAGCGATCAAGAGTGAGGAGTCTGCGTTTAGAGTTTTTATGTAAATCATTCCCTGTCATTTGGATCCAATTACATTTGTGTTTCAGGGTCTCCCCGGTGGCCCCAAACAAGTTGGGACCTTCTTGTATCCGTCACAGGTAAAGGAAATCACCTCTGCCTCAGAGAACTTACAGCCAGTAACACAGAGCAGATTAAATGTAGGAAGAGAAACCAAGGCACGGCGGCTAAGAGGGAGTACAAGAAGGAGGCTAAGTATTTGCATTCCCACTGTAACAGTCTTATTAAGCCATGCTCGCTGTGCCTGCTGCCTGTAACCTTAAAGTATCTTCTCTGACTGTCTTGTATGAGTGACTGCTTGTTTCTACTTGGATGGAGAGTCTACAGTGAAGGTATGCTGTTAGGAGGAGTGTAGCGCGGATAGTTCAGGAGATGGCAGTGTTTGAAACCCTGCAGACAAATTGATCCAGTGAGCTGATGGAGGTCATAGTGCTTACCTGTGGTGTGTTACCACACCATGTGTATTTAAAGACAAAGTACTGATGCACTGGGGTGATGACTGAGCATGTTTTGCAGAAGAATAAGATTTTAACTGATGTGTCCAAGTCACAGACCAATTTGAGTAACCATCCTTGCGGTTAAAATCTCCCTCGTGTTTTGAGGTGGAGCATAGAGTTTGTGACTTCTGCCTCAATTTTTGTGTGTGCTGCTGAGTTCCCCCAGAGAAGTAGGTATGATCCTGTGTTATTCAATGCCAGACAAATAGTCATGAGTTTGATCTAGTCTGAAAATGACCACATTAAGAAGAAGGGCTGGGGAGAGTGGAGGGAGCAATGTCTAGGAGATGGATTAGGGAGCGATGGATTATTCTCCCATATAATGATCTTTCCTAGCACTTGATGCATGCTTTTGTCTGCAATGCCAGTCAGAAAGCAATGGGGGTACATAAGCCTTTTTCTGGGCAGGGCTTTAATAAGAGGACATTTATTCTCCGAGTCTGCAGTCAGCTCTGATTCGCATGAGTGACCGTTTTTTCCATCCCAAACCTTGGACTGCCCACTGGCACCAGCTAGCTGTGGTAAATCTGAATAGTCCCAACCCTTTAACATAGGTATAAAAGTTCAGTGCCCAGGAATAGGTTTGTGCTGTGCCCTGCCAGAGGGGAAGGGGGCCCCCAGCTTCCCATAGCTGGAGATAGTGGGAAGCTCTGGCTGTGGCAGCAACTTCAGTAGTGTCTGTTCTTCTCAATTTCCTTCAGCCGTTGCTTGTATCTGTTCTGAGGTGGATGCCGCAGGAAAGGTTTCAAGGAAGCAACTGGTTGGAGCAAGGCCCCTGGAGCTGAAGTGTGATTTATTTTTTTCTTTCCTTCAGGAGATCAGTGTTTTGAAAAGAACCTCTCTGTTGTTGTATGGATGAAAACTGCAGCTGCAAGGTAACCAATGCACAGAGCTTTGAGTGTGAAGCCCGCAGGAGCCAGTGAAAGGATGTTTTTAGTGATGTCCATGAGTTTTGAATTGGGCTCCCCTCATGTACTGGGAAGCCTGTGGTGATCTCACAGCTCTGAGCTGTCCTGTGATCTGTGGTTGCTCCTTTAGCTCAGGCTATGTTAGCACATCTCTTTCAGCAGGCTGACTTCTGCACTAAACGTTCTGCCATCACGGTAGTCTCAGAGCTCTGAGCCTGTCCACATCAGTCTAACTACTAACTATGAGCAGCTTGGTCTCCAGGCTGAGCAGACAAGGGTGCTGAGTTGTAGAGTTTCAAATGCAAGAAATAGCTTGAATAAGCTCAGCAGGTGGGGAGATGAAACACAGAAGGATGTTTATTATTTAAAAATACACCAAGAGAAATATGCTACAGTTAAATCAATCTAAGAAAGAAGCCTGCTTGTATTCTGTTTAGATCTTGCTTTTCCTCTCCTTCTGAGATGTACATGTAGCTGATAACTTATACCTTCTGTTTCAACTGCTTCATGAAGTCCACCTTCTTATTGTGTATATGGGCTTAGATGTGAAATGAAATTTAGGTCATTGTGTTAGATTTGAAAATGTATTTTCTTTGAAATGAGTGTATCACCTAGATTAAATTGCAGTGTCCAACAGACACAAAGGCAGGATATTGATATTTTAAACGCAGACTTGATAGCCTTTTAGGGAGAGTTAGTATTCTGCTACTGGTGCCAGAGAAGTTTTGTGGTGTTCTATTTTTCTGGTAATTCAGCCAACTCTCCTCTTCGACTTCTAGTTTTAGGTTAACTAGTGAGCCCCCCAGCACATGCCTCAAGAAATTTCTTTCTTTAGTTTTAAGTTTGATTTCTGTGTGCAGAAGCACTTTTTTTTTTCCTATATCTCTTTTGCTTTGGAGAGATGATGATTTTTATTTTTAAGTAAAACTAATAAAAACCCACCTAGTGTGAGTGCCAACGAAGGGCTCTCTGCTCCTGGGGCATAGGGACAAATGATGTTAGCTGTTTGTGCCGCTTGCAC